>NC_142775.1:9385164-9718379 GCF_988280905.1 Pimephales promelas
ATCTCTATATTGGTAACTTCAAACCAAACATTTTCAATTAAACATCTCAACAACATCTTCTATAGATGTATGACAGAAATAAAGCCATACTGGTTAATAATAAGTGTAATAATGTGTAATGGCTGAAGTCAGTTGTAGTTCTTGTGTTTCTCTATTTTCTGTTCTTGTTGTTCCTGTTTCCTTCGATGATTCTGCTTGTTAACAGTTCATCACTAATGCTCAACAATCACTTACATATTCCCTTAATTATTTCACTGCAACACTGTCAATGTTACTTTTTACTCTTTGTAGTGTGGATTTTCCTGTGGGGTAGAAAGGGTTAACAGTGTAAGATAAAAAGACACACCCACAAAATCTATTTTAACAGTAATAAACTGTAAGTTATAAAACAGGTTTATACTGGCAACACTGTTGCCAGTAGTTTACTGTAAAATCTTGTTTTTTGGGTCACCATTGTGCTGAAGAGTAGAGCCTGTGCTTCAGAAGAGCTACAAACATTGATGATACGCTGCATGTTGCTTTATTTAAAAGGCACTGACTGTGTAGTTGCTGATCCGGTGGAAATCTCTCTATTTACAAAAGTTATTTTTTGTGGTTTCTGATTAAATAAGTTCACAATAGTACTTTGCTCACATTATTAATGCATTATAAATTTAGTTCATTCTTTTAAGTCGGTTTCTAGTTAGTTCTAGTTAGAGAAGTTGAGTTTTAATCAATTTTTACGGTAAACAGTGTTGCCAGTTATTTACTGTCAAAATGCACTAAAACTAATAAGTTGTATTTTTTAATTAACTCGATGTCACGGTGCAGGTGCAGGCAGAAGGACAGGCAGAGTCCAAATATCGATAAACATAGAATTTAATATCAAAAGACAGGCAGGAAGACAGGAGACACTGCGTAACATAAACATTGACCGACCAGGACAGAATGAAACAGAGGAAACTAAATACACAGAGGAATCAGGGTTGATTGGGGTGAACACAGGTGAAAATGATCATGACAGGACGAGGAACAGGTGGCTGATTGGGGAAGTGAGTCCGGGAGAGGAACAAAAGGATCCGGGGAAGTGTGGTGCAGATGACGGGACCAAACAGGTGAGGACGACAGACTGTGACATTACTCCCCCCTCCCGGAAGGCGTGGCCTCACGCCATAACATCAATGGGGAGGGGGGGGGGCACCCTGGAGGCTGTGGAGGGCGTCGTCAGGAGGAGACAGCCCCCCAGGGCGGAGCAGGATGAGGGCGTGGCCAGGGCGGAGCAGGCTGAGGGCGTGGCCAGGGCGGAGCAGGCTGAGGGCGTCCCCAGGGCGGAGCAGGCTGAGGGCGTGGCCAGGGCTGAGCAGGCTGAGGGCGAGACCAGGGCGGAGCAGGCTGAGGGTGAGACCAGGGCGGAGCAGGCTGAGGGCTTCCCCAGGGCAAAGCAGGCTGAGGGCGTGGCCAGGGCGGAGCAGGCTGAGGGCGTCCCCAGGGCGGAGCAGGCTGAGGGTGAGACCAGGGCGGAGCAGGCTGAGGGCGAGACCAGGGCGGAGCATGATGAGGGCGAGACCAGGGCGGAGCAGCTGGAGGGAGGACCCCTGGTGGAGCCGATGGTAGTGGGGCTGACAACACCAGGGGGCCGACTGACAGGGGTGGAGCGGATGGGAGAGGAGACCAGGGTGTAGCTGAGGGACAGACGACGATGGGTGCTGAGGAGGGACCGAGGGAGCAAGGGGACACCGCAGGCTCAGGTGACAGAAGTGACGACAGGGGCACAGAGGGACACGGTGAGGCCAGAGGGAGTGAGGGCTGACGGGTGACTGGAGGGAGTGAGAAGTCCGACAGAACCGGGGGGGTGACCTGACGGTGCGGAGCAAAGGGAAGGAAGTCCAAAGGTGAAGGGAGGATGACGAGGGAACGAAGGGAGTCCGGAGGGTCGAGGGAGCCTGGTCGAGCTGGTGGACTGAGGGGCCATGGAGGAGCTGAGGGAGGTAGGAGCCACGGGGGAGCTGATGGGACAGAGGGCCGAGGAAGTGTCTCAGAGGAGGAGGTGTGAAGCGAAGACCGGGGATCCAAGGACCAGGCTGGGTCAGGGGAGCTGGAGGGCAGGAGAGCAGAGGGAGGACAGATGAGAGGAGGCGGGAGAGGGAGGCTGGGTGGGATCCTGGTCTCGGGCTCTGGCTGGACGGTCTCGGGCTCTGGCTCTGGCTGGACGGTCTCGGGCTCTGGCTCTGGCTGGACGGTCTCGGGCTCTGGCTGGACGGTCTCGGGCTCTGGCTCTGGCTGGACGGTCTCGGGCTCTGGCTCTGGCTGGACGGTCTCGGGCTCTGGCTCTGGCTGGACGGTCTCGGGCTCTGGCTCTGGCTGGACGGTCTCGGGCTCTGGCTCTGGCTGGACGGTCTCGGGCTCTGGCTGGACGGTCTCGGGCTCTGACTCTGGCTGGACGGTCTCGGGCTCTGGCTCTGGCTGGACGGTCTCGGGCTCTGGCTCTGGCTGGACGGTCTCGGGCTCTGGCTCTGGCTGGACGGTCTCGGGCTCTGGCTCTGGCTGGACGGTCTCGGGCTCTGGCTCTGGCTGGACGGTCTCGGGCTCTGGCTCTGGCTGGACGGTCTCGGGCTCTGGCTCTGGCTGGACGGTCTCGGGCTCTGGCTCTGGCTGGACGGTCTCGGGCTCTGAGAGGCTAGACGGAACTAGCGGAGAGGGGATGATGGCAGGTGTGGTGATGATGGTGGGTGTGTGTGGTTGAGTGGTGCTGTCATCTTCAGCCTCACCAACGGTGAAGGCTGACCCACTCAACCACAACACATGGTCCAGGTATTCGGCGAAGGTTCCTGGAAACGCTGCTGCTGGGGCTTGCTGGTACAGATGATCGTCCAAACCCAACCAAAAGACTGACTTTAGGACGTCATCCGACCAACTTACCCCAGCAGAGAGCTCCAGGAACCTGCCGACATACTCCTCAGATGAGCGTCCGTCTTGAAAGAGGTTGAGGGTGGTGAGAGCTGGGGTGAGGAGAAGTCCCATGCTGTCAAGGTTTTGGGTCGGTCAATCTGTCACGGTGCAGGTGCAGGCAGAAGGACAGGCAGAGTCCAAATATCGATAAACATAGAATTTAATATCAAAAGACAGGCAGGAAGACAGGAGACACTGCGTAACATAAACATTGACCGACCAGGACAGAATGAAACAGAGGAAACTAAATACACAGAGGAATCAGGGTTGATTGGGGTGAACACAGGTGAAAATGATCATGACAGGACGAGGAACAGGTGGCTGATTGGGGAAGTGAGTCCGGGAGAGGAACAAAAGGATCCGGGGAAGTGTGGTGCAGATGACGGGACCAAACAGGTGAGGACGACAGACTGTGACACTCGAGTGTTAGTGCATTTCTACAGCAAATAACTGGCAACAGTGTTGCCAGTATTTTACTGTAAAAAAACCTGGTAAGGTCTAACAGTGTACTCAATTATTCTAGTAACCGCGTTCTTTTGCAGGTTCAGGTAGTTAGTAGAGAGTTCTCTTTTTACTTCCATATCGTTTGATGAGATGTATCCGAGATCTTCTGGCACTTCAGGCCATTCAGATTTCTCCTTTGACAGGAAGTGAGGTGCATTCAGCCATCTTGTGGAATTCAGGAGGGATTCAATGGCTAAGCCACGTGAGCTGTCATCTGCCGGGTTGTCTCCAGAACATACATACCTCCACTGATGTACTTGCGAGAGGTTATGCATCACTGCAATTCTATTTGCGACATAAGTATGAAATCGTTTGGTCTGATTATGGATGTACAAAGTACTTCAGTACCACCATACTGTCGGTCCAAAAGGTGGAATCTTCCAGTTCCACATGAAGAAGTTCTTTTTGCAACATTCTGTCCACCTTCACAGCAAGGGTTGTGGCTGCAAGCTCAAGTCTCGGAATTGTTATGCGTTTGAGTGGGACTACTCTGGCTTTTCCCAGTACAAATGTGACATGGACATCTTTGACACTATTAGTAAGTTTGAGGTAACTTACTGTCCCATATCCTAGCTCGCGTGTGTCACAAAACTGGTGTAGATCAGCAGTTTTCACAACACCAAAGTTCTCGGGCTTCATGCACCGGTCCACTTCAAATCTGCTCAGCTGGTCTAATTCTGTGATCCATCTTTGCCATGGCCTCACAATTCCATCTGGGATTATTTCATCCCAGCCATATTTCTCATGGCAGAGTCTTTGCAGAATTTGCTTGGCCTTGAGAACAAAATGGGAAATGAAACCGAGTGGGTCATATATGGAATTAACTATAGACAGGATTGTTCGTCTAGTGGGAGTTTTGTTCTTAATGGTTACCCGGAAGGTAAAGACATCATTTTGGATATTCCACTGGATTCCGAGTGCTCTCTCAAGAGAAGATTTTTCTCTATCCAAGTCCAGCTGTTTCACAAGAGGTGCTCTGTAACTTTCTGGAATGGTTTCAAGGACTTCAGAGCTATTTCTCATCCATTTACGTAAAGTAAATCCTCCTAGGGCGCATGCTTCCCTGAGGTCTTCAATGAGCTTGATAGCTTCCTTCTCAGAGGCCACAGACTTGAGACAATCGTCGACGTAAAAACTATATGATTAATTGTGTCAATTACTTGTGAGCTGTACCGTTCAGAATTATCGATTCCTGTTTGCTTTAAGGCTAGATTTGCAATACTTGGAGATGACACCGCACCAAAAAGATGAACATTCATCCTATAGACTTCTAGTGGCTGGTAAACATCCCCTTGTGGCCACCACAGGAATCGAAGAAAGTCATGATGATGATTTTGAACTTGTACCTGATAGTACATTGCTTCAATGTCAGCCATTATTGAGATTCTTTCCTTTCTGAATCTAAACAAGACACCCAGTAGAGGGTTTATCAGATCAGGACCTTGAAGAAGTTTGGAATTAAGAGAATGGCCCTTGAATGAAGATGAACAATCAAAAAAAAAAAAAAACAACTCGAAGTTTCCCCTTCTTCTTGTGGTACACCCCGTGATGTGGTATGTACCATACCTGACCGTCATTCCTTTGGAGTTGTTCTTGTGGCACCTTTTCTGCATATCCTTTTCTTAGCACGTCCTCCATGAACACACTGTACTCATTTGCAAAAACAGAATCCTTCTTGAATCTTTTAGCAAGGTTTAGTGTACGCTGTGCTGTCAGATCATAGTTGTTGGGCAAAGTTACATCTTTATCATGAAAAGGCAGAGGTAGGTGGTAATGCCCATTTTTAAGTTCTACTGAAGTTGTTACTATGTTCATGAACTTTTTGTCTTCAGCTGACATTTCTCTACATTCCTCGTAATCCTTTTCAGGAAAGTCATGATGAAATTGCCTGATAATCAGATCCTTAAGATTCTCCATAGAGATGCGATTGACCATCACTGACCTTAATCCAGTTTCATCCTTTGAAGAAAATGAATGAAGTGGTCCGTTGACTACCCATTCTAGCACAGTCTTGATCGCATATGGCTTGACTGTTCACTATTCCCCAAGGTTCCATTGCCTTTGGAATGTTAATTCCAATCAAAATCTCAATGTTAGCGTTGATTCTCTTCAGTTTGACTTCTTTCAGATAAGGCCATTTTTCAAGATCATGGTGAGTGAGCAGGTTTTCTTTTGACACAGGAATCTTTGGTTGGGTATATACTTTTGGAAGGTCTATATATAAATCTCCATCTATACTGCTTACTTCTAGACCTGTGAGCTCATAGCTCTTAACAGGTCTTTCCTGCCCCATCGTACGCAGAAGAATTTCAGTTCTGCTTCCTTTGGCATTCAGCTGATTCATGAGGTTCTCAGAGCAGAACGTCGACGAACTGCCTGGATCAAGAAATGCGTAGGTTTCAATGGTCTTATTGCCTTTAGCAACTTTAACTTGGACTGGCACGATTGCCAGTGCACATTCCTTACTGGCCCCTGTTGCATGATCAGCTGACACTAATGCACTATTGACTGGCGTTTCTTCTTTCGGTTCTGAGAAATTCATTTTAGGCAAAATCTGTTTCTTTGAATTGTCGATGTGGAGCAGTGTAAGATGTTTACGTTGACATATCTGGCATACCATTTTCTTATTGCAATCTTTGCTCATGTGACCCTTTTTCAGACATCCGAAACAGTGACCATTCCTTTTGAGATATTCAACCTTTTTATCTTGGGACACTGATTTCAATTTTATGCAGTCATTTAGTGCATGTTTACCTTGGCAGTAACAACATGAGGTCAGAATAGCAGCATGAGTAGTAGCTTGCAGCTGCTCTTTGGATGCTTCTTTGCATGTCTGCTCATCAGGCCGTGTCACCGTAGTAACAAAGCTGCTGCCCCTTTTAGCTGTCGTCAAGCTGATGGTTCTGGGTTTTAGAACTGTGCCTTTAACAGGAGAAGGATCTTTGATATCTCCAAAGACAGGATGAAGTAAAATCTCAGCCTGAGTTTCCAGGAACTCGACAAGATTTCGAAATCCAATACGAGTATTAGTTCTTTGGAATGACTCAAAAGTTACTGTCCGCCACCTTTCTCGGAGCTTGTATGGAAGTTTGGATACAATCAATTTCAAATTTGATACAACGTCCAGTTCATCCATGTATTGTAGGTTTTGGATCACGTTGCAACATTCCCTAAGGTACAGAGCAAATGCATGAAGTGATTTTCCATCATCAACTTTAATGGTTGTCCAGTTCAATGCCTTTTCTATATAAGCATTCGCAATCTTCATCTCATTGCCGAAATGCTTCTTTAAAAGCTGCTGAGCTTCAGTATATCCTCTGCAAGCTTCCATGTGCAGACAGCTATGAACTAGAGCTCTGGCCTGACCCGTAGTGAACTGTTCAAGAAAGTAGAGCCTGTCCTGACTGTTGCTCGTCTTGTCTTCAATCAGGAATTTAAAAGCATGAATAAAAGACTGGTAGGACAATGGATCTCCATCAAAAACTGGGACTTCTCTCTTAGGCACTAGAGAATGATTCTGCTGCATAATCATAAGATCAGTCATTTCCTTTTGCCTTTGTACAATTAAGCTTAAGCCTTTGTTGCGAGCCATTACTAACCTCCATCTGTGAACTTGAACTTGCGGCTGCTTGAGAGTCTCTTTGCACATGACTGACAACTCTCTGGAGTGGAGTCTTGGTATTGTGGTCATAGGAACGAATTCTAATGCAGAGGTATCTGTAAAAGTTGGTTCAACCTTACTTTCTTTGTTTGCATCATAATAGTCATTCATTATGTCACGTGTGGGTTTTGTTGTGTTTTATATATCACGTGATTCCTTGTTGGTCATGTGATCCTGCCATGTGTCTTGTCTTTTGTCATGTTGTTGCTCAGTGTCCACAGGTGTTTCTTATCAACCACGCCCCCTTGTTATCTTGATTGGCTTGTTTGTCTGTGTATTTAAACCCCTTTGTTTCAGTTGTTGCCTGTCGGTTGTTGTTTAAATGTTACTTGGTTCCTGTCTGTTTCTCTGTCCTGTTCTGAGTTCCCTGGATTATCGGTTAGTGTTATTAATAAAAGCTTGCGATTGGATTCACTCTCTGTTTCGTTCCTGACCAGACGTAACAGAACAACCGACCAACAAATGAATCCAGCAGCACAAATCCGGGAGTTTGCTGGTCAGATCGCGGCCTTGGCCCTGGATAGCCGTGATCTGTTCCAGTATACCTGGGGGTTTGTTCCTCTCGCTGCCTCCTGCTCTCTCGGTGATGAGGCTATTAAGCTGTGTTACCAGCTAGGGGCTAAGGAGGTCAACCCGAGGGAGCTCCCCAATCTCTCGGGTCTGAACTGGAGAGAGGCGGTCTCCGTTTGTGAAGAGAGTTTCATTCCAAAGCCTCGTCACGTCTCAGCAGAGCTTCCAGAGCCTCGTCACGTCTCAGCAGAGCTTCCAGAGCCTCGTCACGTCAGCCCTGCCGAGCCTGCGCTCACCGCCAGCTCTGCCGAGCCAGAGACGCTCCACGTCACTTCTGCCGAGCCAGAGACGCTCCACGTCACTTCTGCCGAGCCAGAGACGCTCCACGTCACTTCTGCCGAGCCAGAGACGCTCCACGTCACTTCTGCCGAGCCAGAGACCCTCCACGTCACTTCTGCCGAGCCAGAGACGCTCCACGTCATTTCTGCCGAGCCAGAGACGCTCCACGTCACTTCTGCCGAGCCAGAGACGCTCCACGTCACTTCTGCCGAGCCAGAGACGCTCCACGTCATTTCTGCCGAGTCAGAGACGCTCCACGTCACTTCTGCCGAGCCAGAGACGCTCCACGTCACTTCTGCCGAGCCAGAGACGCTCCACGTCACTTCTGCCGAGCCAGAGACGCTCCACGTCACTTCTGCCGAGCCTGAGACGCTCCACGTCACTTCTGCCGAGCCAGAGACGCTTCACGTCACTTCTGCCAAGCCAGTGTCTAAAGACAAGATGGCCGCCTCCAAGCCAGTGTCTCCGGACAAGATGGCCGCCTCCAAGCCAGTGTCTCCGGACAAGATGGCCGCCTCCAAGCCAGTGTCTCCGGACAAGATGGCCGACCCAGTGTCTCCGGACAAGATGGCCGACCCAGTGTCTCCGGACAAGATGGCCGACCCAGTGTCTCCGGACAAGATGGCCGACCCAGTGTCTCCGGACAAGATGGCCGACCAAGTGTCTCCAGACAAGATGGCCGACCCAGTGTCTGCTCCCGAGCCAGTGTGTTTCTGTGTTTGTTTCTGTGTTTGTGACCATTTCTGTTGTAGTGTCTGTTCCTGAGCCGGTGTCTGGTCCTGAGAGGGCATCACCGCCGTGGCTGCCCGAGGGGTCTTCGCCGCCGTGGCCTCCCGAGGGGTCTTCGCCGCCCTGGCCTCCCGAGGGGTCTTCGCCGCCATGGCCGCCCGAGGGGTCTTCACCGCCTTGGCCGCCCGAGGGGTCTCCTCCACCCTGGACACCTGCACAGCCTACTGCACCCTGGTCGCCTCCACAGCCTTCTTCGCCCTGGTCGTCTGCTCCGCCCTGGTCGCCTGCACGACTTGGTGAAACCCTGTCTTCCTGCCTGTATGTTTAAAATAAATGCGTATCTTTGTGTTAATCTGGATTCCTCCCGCTACTTCTGCCTGCACTCCTGCACCGTACCCCGTGACAGGTTTATTCCCTTATTTTCCCCCGAGATGGGAGTATAGTAGATGGGAGTATTTTATTACCTGCTTATCATGACGTAAAAATCGTCATTTTGCGTCACGATAAGCAGGAAGTCACATTTCATTGAAATGTCAACAGACTACAATATTAGCTCATTATTATTCAAGGGTGTGGCACCCACTCACCCACAGGCCTATTACAGATCAGTGGGTAGGACTTCACTTGCAGAGACTGAAATCAATATCCGCCATCTTGTTTGGAAGCTAAGCTAACAAGCCCTGTGGAGATATGAAGTTATGATAATGATGGAAGAAACTAAACATGATATGGAAGAAGAGGAAAGTCTGCTGCTCGAATCCGATGTTCGTGGCTATCTTTACGAGCTGCAGTATAGTTTAGAGCAGCTGAGGCTGATGAAGGAGCAGGGGACCCCTGGCTGTCGGTCGAGATGTGAAGTGGTTTCTGTCTTTTTTAAATAACTTCACAGAGATCTCTAATGCCAGAAATATTAGACTTTATTCACAAACAAAGCCGAGCAACTTCTGCAGCATAGTTGCTCTAACGCTCTGGCCTGCTGGCCCTCCGGCCCTATTGCGCTCTCGAGTCTTTTTTGTTCAGAGTTATATACATACATCCTCTTCCATAGAAGGTCAGACACCCTATAGATAGTTTTAAAAATACATTGTACCATGTGACATACTGAAATAGTATTCTGGTGTATCAGCATTGGGCTTCTAAATGTCAGACCCAAAGTTTCAGGAACTAAATGTGGTTTCTTATATAGCTAAGTTACTTGTTTTCTAAATAATAAAATCTTCTACATTCCCTCCTCTGGGGCTTATTTAAGCCCCACTTTAAAATCCTTTCCAGAGTGTAGTTTCAAAATCCAGCCCCCTCAGTTATGCTACCTAGTGACTCAACTGAGTCACCCATTCTCCTTTCCAATGACTAGATTATGCCACCACACTCCTGGAGGAGCACTCGAGCCAAACATCTTCTTCCATACATTTTATTTCTTTTAGTTGTCTTTCTTTTCTTTTTCTTTTTTCTTAATGGAAAAAGTAAAAGACTCGAGTTCTCCCTAACAAGACAAACATTAAACATTATTATAAGCATAAGCGTGTACTTTTGTTCGGCCTTGTCTGTGGATGTCACAGTTATTTAGTGTACGTCAAACATAAAAGTCTCTTATACTGTTAAAAGTTTTCCTTGTAGCGTAGACTTTCTCTTCGACCCAGACACTTTGCGTATCGTAGAGGGCCACCACTGGGGAGAGGGCAGGCCAGTACTTACACCCAGGGTCTGGCTCATCAATCATCTGTTTCGTCCTCAATTGAGGTACTTGAATCCGTATCCAATGCTTGTAAAATCCCATTGGTATCTTGGTAATACCTTGGCTGTCCTCTAGACTTATTTTCCCATTTCCTTGACATTTTAGCACCTCCATTTGTTTAACTGTAGTTTTTGGCAACCGATGATCTTAATATGCAAAGTACACAACAGAATAATAACCCACTTTCAAAATTTTACCTCAAAAAACATTCCTAATTGAGCAAACCATAATTTTCCCAGCTTTACATTAAGTTTTCCACTTAACCTCTGCTCTTAAGGTTTTCTCCCACTTAATTGTTATTGCTGAATTTTCCCTGCACAATACTATTTAGTATATTATTTATTTATATATATATATATATATTATTTAGTAGCACTGATCTCTAAAAAGAAGTCATTTTACTTTTTCACATAAATGTTTTTTTCCTAATGCAGACAAAGCATTATAATAAATCTTTGCTTATTATAATAGTCTAATTGATTCATTATGCATTTTGGTTTTGCATGATCCATATGACTTAATTCAAAATAAGGCTAGGTAAAAATAACTCTTTCATTTTTATCACATATTATGAAGCAATATCACTTCTTAAATTCAAAGAATCAGTCTTTAAGTCAGTCAGTTCTTTTTGTAGCAGATGAACGAACAGAACATTGTAGTGTACCTTTCTATTTAACAATCACAATAGGTTTCGCATTTTGTCAAAAGTTTTACATTTCAAATTACGTTTTTGATTTTTTAATCTTGCGTTTTGCTTCCTATTCTCTTTATTCTTTAGTTCAATACTACCTTAACTGAATACTTCTTCTTCTTTTCTACTAATTTCTAAATAAAATATCATGAATAAACTAATTATGTCTCATGTACTCACTCTAACTAAGAAAGCTCCAGAGCAATGTTACATTGACCTCATAAAAGTCATTCAATAAACTCTTTAGACAATTAGAAAAATAACTCTAGCAAACAACTTTTTGCACTCTTAAATATACCTTATATGTAGATTTATTTTTTCTGTATATCTAACAATCTAAGGTTTTTATTTTTATTTTAACCATTTAAAACATTAGCATTATATCTTCTTTATTATTAAAACTTCCTTGTGTTCGTATATGCAACTTATTTTTAATCTTCAATACTTCTGTTCAGCTAATTCATTATCTGACCTTATTTCTGATAGACTTCCATGGATTACTTCTCTGTTAGAGATTTAATTTCTGTTCCTGTCCCTCCTCTGTTGATTTCATTGCTTTTACCCATCCATATCTTGTCCACATTTTTCTTACCAAATTGTTTAATAGCCTTTCTGATACTGACTTATGGCCTATTTTTGTCGCTCTTCTTTTTCTTAACTTCGTTTTTGCCACAAATTTCACAAAACATGCCTTTAATTTTAAAATGACTTTTAAAATGACTGCCTTTAATTTTAACTTATTTTAATTTTAATTTCTGTTCTGGCTTAATTTGAATTTCCTTATTCTTAATTAGTTAATTTTACCTTACTATTTCTGCCTTAATTTAAATTTCCTTATCCTTAATTAATTTTCTTACCTTACTCCCCCCTTTGCGCACTGGTTTAATACCATTGCGCATTGTTGGTTCAATAATCTATGCTTCATGTGAATGCCAAATATTTATTTTTTACCCCCCTCTGGTGCCATTTAGATTGTTTTAGAGGGATCTGTTTGTTATTGGTTTGATGTAATTTTATAATTAGTCAATATATTGAATCAATTCGTAATCTTATTAATTAAATTAATTTTGTATACCCTTTTGTCTAAATTAATTTTGTATACCCTTGTATTGCCCAAATGTATCTGAGTACCAACTAAGATTTATTTTAAAAGTTCTTTTTAGTTCTAATTTTTCCTTCATGAATTATCTTAATTCTCGCTTTCCCCTATCGATTTCTTAAATTAATCTTTATCATTATTTTAGTTTCTTTTCTTAATTTTGCATTTACATTACTTTGATATATTTTTCTCTTCAATCATTTTTTGTTCTGGTGGGGTTATTATTAAGTTGGTACTGAATCTATTCAAGGGCTGAACCTTCAATCACAGGATAGTTTGGTTGATGTTGACTGTTGTTTGAGCTTTTACTCATCTCTGTTGATTCTCTCTTCTTTGAACAGCTCTTCTCATTCTTGCATTACTGGTCAAGTTTGTCGTCTTTTTACATTTATGATTTGATCATTCTGTTAGCTCTCTGGTCATCTTTACATCTTTCATCAGGATGACTTTTGAGTTGTTCATTGCAATGGATTTTTGTCAGCATGATCCCTCACTCCCTTTGAGGGGGGTTGCTGAAGTCGGTTGGTGTATTTTAAGTTGAGAAGCATGGACTCAAATGTCACTCTGTTGATCACTTCTTCTGAAATTACAAAGCATATAATGGTTCTTTTTGTTACTCGTCCCCTTCCTGTAATTAAGCTGCTGCTATCTGTGAATTAAAGCTTAATTATTTTTGTTAGAGTCAACATCATGTGATTTCAATCATCTGCATATCTGTCCCATTGTCCTCCTTGGTGTTTCCTGTAGAAAGGTCATGTGGGCTGAGTGGTGTCCTGGCCCTTTCATAAACATCTGGACTTTAATCCATATATTCTCCTTGTTTTTTATATAGTTTGGCTTTTATCATCATAATTGTAATTTCTTTCATTTCTTTCTTTTAATTTCTTTCATTTTAATAAAATTCCAGTGTACTCTTACAATTAGTCAATTCAACTCCGTTATCTCTTTGTCTTGAGTTCCACTATCAGCACTATTTATTGGATATCTTGGACAACACTCAACCCACTTTGTTAAAAGACAAAAGTTACCAGACAATATTTCATACTTTTGACAAAGATCAGCTCCTCTTGATATGCTGCAAATAAATTCAGTTGTGTTATGCTGCAAAGAAAGTCAGATATGTTATGCGCTGCGCAATTATGGGATTGGTTTTTCAATTTTTTTTCCATCTTTTTTCCTTTTTCTTTATCATTTTTTTCCTTTTTCCTTTTTCATATTGCCACCATAGTTCCAACCAGGAAATTTAATCAAATTCATCCATATTCATTATTTTATTGGGCAGAATTTGCCCTGTGGGCCCACATTTTAAAGATTAAATACAGCTGTATTGTCAAAATACTGTAATTTATTTGCCTTAGTGTTTCTTCAAGCGCCATCTCTCACTCCTTTCACACTCAGTCATTCTCACACACACTGGCCAGCATACATTCTTGCTCTTCAGCAGGTTGTGCTATAAATGCGGCATCTTATAATTTTAAACACAAGGTAAGATCAGGTCAACACAACTATCTATGTTAACCACTACTGAGAAGTGTCAATGATCAAGGTTTAGTTTACACAATTTTTATAACCTTTTTTTCTTTTATAAGCTCTAATAGACTAAGTAATTTAGAATAATTTGGCCTTTCAATTGTAATTTTTCAAATGCATATTATTATTTTTTTCTTATTTGTTGTTCTGATTTCTCCTATTCTTTTTGGTTTTTGCTCATGAGCTGCTTTAAGAATCAAATTTGAGATCTCTGCATAATATTGGATCCATGGCCAACAACATTTCCATCTCATTATCCCAGTATTGACAGCATTTGCGATTTCATATATTTTTTTTTTTTTACTTTTGGAGTAATTTTTTCTCCAATCTATGTCTAGGAAATGATCAAAACACAATGGAGTGACCAGTATCATTGCTTTGCCAACAATAATAATAATTCTTTGACAGTTTTCCATATTTTAGTGCTTTTTTTCCCTACAAAAATCATTTTTCTCATGCTTTTAGCCATATAGTCGTTTCATTTAATGACCCTCACTATACCACATCCAGCCTCAGTTTGATCTATTTAGTGAGTTGAGCACCCACTTGTCTCTTTTAGTGTACTTTCTTTCTTTTTTTTATAGGGCTGGACTTACTGGAAAAGCAGAGAGGGTTAGTTTAGCAGAGAATATTAAGAAGTGCTTATGAGACCAGTGAATAATCGAATAAAGTTAATCTAATAATTAACCAAATTTGGAGCATTCTCTATAGAGTGATCATTGGAGTCGCCACACCTGTGTTGCCCGTGAGGGAAGGGTGTCAGTCAGTTTCTCTGTTTGCTTGTTTTTCTCAGTCTTTTGAATCTTCTTGGCTGTTTCTCTGCATGTGTCGTCCGCTGTCACTCAAAGGTCTTGTGTTGCAGACTGTAATATAGGCTCTCTTGTTTCTCTGCCTCTTCTGAGTTCAGGCTTTTGATAGATTTAGCCTCAGCATGTCAGGATTTTCCTCTTTGTCCTCAGGAAAACGTCTCCAGTGAAATAGTGAAAGTTTCACCTTTTCCAGCATTAATCAGTCTTTCTCCATGTTGAATTTCCAGAAAGTGGTCATCTTCAGGAGGGAGCTGAACACTCCTCACCCTCTTCTCCTCTCTGCAGTTGTCTCTTTGACCTTTCACCTCTTCCATTGGACACTGAAACCATCTGAAATTAGAACACTCAGAGAACTGCATGAATCAAATTTGTTCCTGAGCAATTAGCTCTTTTTCTTTTCCTAGTTCTTTTATATAATAATCACTGGTTGACAACAGCAGTTCTCCCATTCTGTTTTTAGTGAAGCAAGTTCTTCGTTGCAGGAAAAAGCAAGCCATTTCTTCTTTGCAATATGCAATAATCTAACTTTGATTATCTGAAAATAATCTAAATAATTTTCCCTATTATAAAATCAGCTTTTAATCTTTCCTAAATTTACATGCTGTGCTCAAAATAATCTCACATGGTGAATAAACTTTTCCTCACCCATTTTCAATAATCCCCTTTACTACAGTTCTAAGATTGCTGTAAGTTATTTATGTATGTTGAAACTTGGTCACCCAATCCTGTTCACTTTTAGCAGACTGCAAGTTATTTTTTCTTAGCACAAACTTTATCTACAATGGAATACTTTTTTTTTTTTTTCAATCCGTCTTAAGGGATAATGAGATACAAATTTTAGACGTCTTCAGATTTAAGATATAATAAATTAAGCACGTGCATTTATATTCATCTTTATCAATATATATATATATATACACATCATTATAATTATTAATTAAATATTTATTTTATAACTTTAGCTTATTTCATTCTACACTACAATAATCTCCCAGGTTAATATTTTGAAACAATTGTTATTCTTTACTATTTCCTTTACTTTTACTACATACACATCATTCAAACATTCCTTGTCCCCTATTTTTTAACCACAGGCACAGTCAAGCAGACACACAGGATCCCACAGACACGCACACATAAAAGCTTTTACTCTGTACTCCACTCCCTATCAGTTTTACTTACTAAAAAAAAAACTCTTTAAACTATAACACTTACTGACACAATGACAAACAACTTTAAAATTAACAACTTTAAAATGACAAACAACTTTACAACTTCCCCGAGCAGACCATTGCTAATCAATGCGGTAACCGGAAGCTAAATTTATCTATACCTTCCCCGAGCAGACCATTGCTAATCAATGCGGTAACCGGAAGCTAAATTTATCTATACCTTCCCCGAGCAGACCATTGCTAATCAATGCGGTAACAGGAAGCTAAATTTATCTATATCTTTTTTTAGCTACCCTGAGCAGACCATTGTTATACAATGCGGTAACCGGCAGCTGAACTTATCTATACCTTCCCCGAGCAGACCATTGCTAATCAATGCGGTAACCGGAAGCTTAATTTATCTATACCTTCCCCGAGCAGACCATTGCTAATCAATGCGGTAACCGGAAGCTAAATTTATCTATACCTTCCCCGAGCAGACCACTGCTAATCAATGCGGTAACCGGAAGCTTAATTTATCTATACCTTTTTTTAGCTACCCTGAGCAGACCATTGTTATACAATGCGGTAACCGGCAGCTGAACTTATCTGTACGCATGCTATCTAATTAACCTTAAGAAATACAGATAACCCTGATAACTTATCAGTAACCTAAAACTTTTTTTAGCTACCCTGAGCAGACCATTGTTATACAATGCGGTAACCGGCAGCTGAACTTATCTGTATGCATGCAAATACAGATACCACTGATAACCTAATCAGTAACCTTATCAGTATATATTCCCTTTTTAGTACCAAATTAATACCGATATTTATATAATCTGCATCAGACTACACAAATACTGGCTTTTACGATTTATTTTATATCCCCGAGGCCTTCTTATTAGACTACATGCAATCATTTCTGGAATGAGAGATCCCCTTTCAAATTTTGTCTTAGTTCTTTGAATTTAAAGAAGCTTATTTTAAATGTCTTACCGCAACAAGCAAATGTCTGGGCGAACTACACAAACTTTTTTAAGCAAAAACTGCTTACCTTGTGGCCACTTTTAGTTTGTGTCGTTCGTCCAGCAAAGCTCGCCGCAGTTCAACATCAGCTCCTGAAAGTGTCCCATCTGGGGTGCCATTTCAAGTGGTTTCTGTCTTTTTTAAATAACTTCACAGAGATCTCTAATGCCAGAAATATTAGACTTTATTCACAAACAAAGCCGAGCAACTTCTGCAGCATAGTTGCTCTAACGCTCTGGCCTGCTGGCCCTCCGGCCCTATTGCGCTCTCGAGTCTTTTTTGTTCAGAGTTATATACATACATCCTCTTCCATAGAAGGTCAGACACCCTATAGATAGTTTTAAAAATACATTGTACCATGTGACATACTGAAATAGTATTCTGGTGTATCAGCATTGGGCTTCTAAATGTCAGACCCAAAGTTTCAGGAACTAAATGTGGTTTCTTATATAGCTAAGTTACTTGTTTTCTAAATAATAAAATCTTCTACAGATGCCCGGACTGGGTCGAGCTCGGCGGCCTGCTGTTGCCTGTACTCTCGCTGCGTGTCATGGCCTACGGACACAGAGTCCGTCTGCTGCAGAGAATTTCAACGATGACAATTTCTCCTGGAGGAAAGCTCTGAATCAGACGAGCCCACGGACGTTTGTGTTGTGATAGTTTCGCATTCAGAACATTCAGGTATCATGCAGTAATTCACCATACAGAAATAAATACAAACGCGGAGTAATTCACTAATGTGTTTGCAAATGTAACGTGAACTGGGTTTGTTGTTGTGGGAAGAAAGAGGCATGAACCGGCGAACATTTAAACATTTTAATAGTAAAATGAACAAATACAAAACCAAAGTAAGCCAGCGTTACACACAACAGAAACAAATAAACATAAAATCAGGCCTGTTTCTCTCTCGATCTGCCGTCGTCGCTCCCCATTTTATGCATTCGCTCCTTTGTGAGAGACGCACCGGTGCGCGCCTCACAGATGTCTTTCATTATCATTCACGCCACCGGCCTCGCGCAGCGCGCTGACCTCTTACATCCCTCGCCCTCGATCGTCCTGCTCGCCACAGCCAACTAACTAGACATTTTGTTTGAAATGAATTTCGAACTCTTACTCTGGTGATAGCTAATGTTAGCGTTGTAGACGGAAGAGTGAATTCTCTGTTTGCGCTGTTCTGGTGGATGGGTGTGGCTTGTGGAGCTGTGCAATGAAGGGGCATTCTGGGAACTGTAGTTTTTTAACACAAATGCGCCCCTTGGATATTTTCTGTCTTTTCTCGGTCAAGAGGGCACCAAATTAAAAAAATATTTTACATTTTGGCTACATATATGATCCACTTTCAATAAAGATTAATGTTGCAATGGGTGAAATGCTCCTTTAAGTCTTACTTACAGTTTGTGGCCCAACAACAACTGCTGCCTCTGGTTTTAAAGTTGGAACTGGTTCATGTTTTAATAACAGTTTTCTTGTTGAATCCAGCATTGAATTCGTGGAGATTCTGGAAGCTGTCTTCCGTAAAATGCCCAGCACAGAGAGCTAAATTACGATTGTAATTTTCAGGAACATAATCAAACATTTTAGCCATTGTTGATGAATTACAGCGTCCGTGCAAGTCCGAACACAGAAGACCTTACAGCTGAGTGAAAATAACACATTTTCGACAGCATGGCTACAGCTCTCCACTATAACTCTTCCTCTTCGATAAA
Organism: Pimephales promelas; assembly: GCF_988280905.1. Taxonomy (NCBI): domain Eukaryota; kingdom Metazoa; phylum Chordata; class Actinopteri; order Cypriniformes; family Leuciscidae; genus Pimephales; species Pimephales promelas. Next base: position 9,403,586 of record NC_142775.1, read on the forward strand.
GCCACAGAAATATGGCCATGCCCCCTTTTTCCCATATTCCACAGGTTAGTTAGTTACATATAAAACCCGGGAAGTATCTACTCGTAGTCCCATTTGAGTCGTTTTTGTAGGCATTAAACCTCTTGATTTTTAAAAGACAATATCGTCTCTGGTAACATATGTAAGAATGGAGAAGGCTAACCGATAAATTTACATCAACTCTCCCTCTGGAATATGCAAAAAAAAAAGGGGGCATGGCCATATTTATGTGACTTTGTCGAAGAGGACTTACTCAACCTCTGCTTAGATGCAGGACAGCCCTTCCTAGAGGGCCCAAAAGAAATGAACAGTTGTTCACTTTTTGTCCACAGGGCAGCTCTGTGGACGTAAGTATCTAGAGCCCTAACTGGGCATAGCAGATTTAGTTTCTCTTGGTTCGACCTCAGAAAAGGAGAAGGACAGAAAACATGCAGTACAATAGGCCTGACCAAATTGGTTGGGACCTTGGGAACATACCCCGATCTAGGGTGGAGGAAAGCCTTAACCATGCTGGGTGAAAATTCCAAGCATGAGGGAGAAACCGAAAGTGCTTGAATTTCTCCTATTCTTTTTAAAGAACAAATAGCAAGAAGAAAGATAGTTTTTAGAGTAATGAATTTCTCCGAAACTACTTCAATGGGCTCGAACGGTGCTAGAGAGAAACCTTCTAGAACAACCGTAAGGTCCCAAGTCGGCACCCTTGTACGAAGGAAACGAGTTATAAGTGGGTGTGTCCCGAGAGAGAATCCACTTAAAGGGACGTGGTAAGCAGATAAGGCCGCCATGTACATCTTCAGTGTGGAGTGGGATAACCCTGTGGAGAAACGCTCATGAAGGAATTCCAGCACTGCACCCACTGGGCAGTTAGCTGGGTCCAACTGCTATTCCCCACACCAAGAGGTCTTCCACCTCAAGGCGGCTATCATTTCCTAGTGGCTGGAGCTCTGGAGTGGAGGATGGTCAGTCGAGAAACCAGATTCAATGAGCTGGGCCCCCTCAGAGGCCAAGCCCAAACCTCCGTAGATCTGGGCGGGGGTGAAGTAAAAAAAAAAAAAAACGCTCGCCTGAGATAGAAGGTCCCTCCTGATTAGAATCTCCAGAGGAGAGCTGTCGAGGAGAGGAATTAGGTCCGCAAACCAAACTCGGGCCAGCCAGAATGGGGCTACCAATAATAGACTGACCCCATCACTGCGAACCCTCTCCAGAACTCCTGGGAGTAGAACAATTGGGGGAAATGCGTACAGGCGTGACCTCGGCCACTATACCATCGCGTCCAACCCCAGAGAGGCTGGATGACTTGGAGAAAACCACAGTAGACAGTGCGATGTTTCCCTGGATGCAAATAGGTCTACCTCGGCATGACCGAAATGTTTCCAAAAGAGCTCCATCACCTCGGGATGGAGACTCCACTCCCTGGGCCTCGGCCCCTGCCTCAACAGGATGTCTGTCCCCCGATTCAAATACCCCGGGATATAAATCGCCCTCAAAGAAAGATGCTTCCCCTGGGACCATAGAAGGATCTGGCTATCCAGCTTATATAACGGGCATGAACGCAGACCCCCCTGATGGTTTATGAAAGAGACCACTGATGTGCTGTCTGACCGGACAAGACCATACTGACCTCTCAGGTCTGGGAGGGAGTGTTTTAGAGCCTGAAACACCATCAGCATTTCAAGACAATTTATATGCCATTGAAGATGATGGTCCTGCCACAGACCCTGAGCTGAGCGACCACCCATGATCGCCCCCCAGCCTGTGAGAGAGGCATCCGTTGTTAGTGTTAAACGACGACACAGAGCCCCCATACAGGCCCTTGGGACAGGAACCAAGGTTCTTTCCACATAGCCAGGGTGCGAAGACACCGTCACCCTCGGGGAGAACCCATTGGTCCTGAGTCACCACTGTAGTGGTCTCATGTACAGCAGGCTGCAAGGTATAATGTTGGACGCTGCTGCCATCAGACCCAGAATTCTCTGATATTCTTTTACAGTAAGTGACTGGCCTGGCTTTGGCTGTTTGAGAATCGAAGCTATACGAGCAGGACACAGACGTGCTTGCATCATCGTCGAATCCCAAACTACACCCAGAAAAGTGGTCCTCTGTAATGGAGAAAGCACACTTTTCTTGGCGTTGAGCCAAAAACCCCAACTTTTTGATATGGGCAAGCACGACAACTCGATGCCGAATCGTCCAATGCTCCGATTGAGCTAGAATCAACCAATCGTTGATATAATTTAAAATGCGGATGCCCTGGAGTCGCAGCGGAGCCAGAGCTGCATCGTCGATGACGTCACCTGCCTATGACGTTCCATCTCTCCATTGGACTGATTCCATACGTGCTTTATGACGCACAATGCAGGGGCGTTTCCACAGTGTTTCACGCAGCTCGAAGTTCCCTGATAGCGAACTCTACTTACATTGAACTTTCAGCGCAGCAACTTTGCAGATACTATTCATGCAACAACAGCAACATTACACACTATTTAAAACGAAAAAAGTGAAATCGCAATTAACCACCCATTTAAAATATAGTTTGTAAACATGAATTTAGAATGAAAACACATTAGGCAGACAGAACGCAAGTAGATGACGTCATGCATATGCTAATTGTCGTATGAGATCACCAAGAAACTTTTAGCAACTTTTAGGGAAGGCGTATACTTTCCTCTGAAAATAGTTGGCTGATCACTGATCTCATCTCATGGAATGAAAATGTCAGAACAGAAACTGTACTAGAAGTGTTCAGTTCGTACCGCAGTCAGACAATAATGCCTACAGAGCCAGAGAATTTATGCTGCATGGAGATAGAAGAGGTTAGTTTAATAGTAGTTTAGTTACGTTTAGTTTAAAGGGGGGTTTGACTGCTTTTTTTCTTTGCATGATTGTATTTATGGGGTGCAATATAACATGTATTCATGGTTTTTCTTTTTTAAAAAGTCTTATTTTTCATAAAATTCACCTTTATTGTCAGCCGCGCTCTCCTCTGTCCCCTGAACGAGCGGTTCACTTCCTGATTCTATGAAAACACTCCCTCAGAAACACTTAGTGGGCTCAGATTGGTTATTTTGGCCCGGTGTGTTGTGATTGGCTAAACTGTCACTCACGTTGTCCAGAAGGTTAACACCCATTACCTTTACGGGCGAAACGTGCATGTCATGAGCTCCGGTCCAGATGTAAATATGTGTCGAACTGCAGTATCAGTTTCAGGCATAATCAGACAGAGAAAGCCGCGATGAAGAGAGTCAAGCAGAACCTCACCACACACGGCTCTTACTAAACGTTTCTGAATGATAATTTGCTACATTTTTTAACTTTATACACGTTTATTTTACACAATAGCATCTGACTGGCAACAATAGCGACTGACTGGCTACTAATGTTATACTCAAACAGCGTTGGCATGTTTACGTTCTTGATCAAATCGAAAATAACGTCATAAAGCATATATACATGAAAAATACGTTTAAAACATTAGTACTTATAGAAAATTCAGGTCCATAATGTTTGTATGCGTTTGTCGTAGACACAAAATAGCATAGGCTAACTAGTAGTGGCTATAAAAGCCAGCGCTGGCTTTTGAAAAAAATGAAACACAAGGCTACGTCTGGAATTATACATGCAAATACATTTAATATGATAAAGTCTTAGCCTACTTACAGGTTGTGGCCCAACACTGCTGCCTCTTGTTTTAAAGTCGGAACTAATTCATGTTTTAGTAACAGTTTCTTGTTGAATCCGGTGTTGAACTCGTGGAGATTCTGGAAGCTGTCTTCTGTAAAATGCGCAGCACAGAGAGCTAGATTACGATCGTCATTTTCAGGAACATAATCAAACATAAATTGTATCCATTGTTGAGCAAGTATAGCGTCCATGGGAAGCCCGAACACAGAAGACAGCTGACAGCTGCTTGAACAACACACTCGACGAGTCAACGTGCCTCAGAAATATGCACATGCCATGTTCTGCATATTCTGAGGGAGGTGTTGATGCAAATGTGTGGGTCAGTGACGTACCATAACCCAGCTGTAGTCCCAATCGAGTCGTTTTAGTAGGCAATATACTTCCTGATTTTTAAAAGATGATATCTCTGCTTACACTGAATTTTCAGCGCTGCAACTTTGCAGATACTGTTCATGCACCAACAGCAACATTACACACTATTTAAAATGAAAAAAAGTGAAATCGCAGTCAACCCCCACTTTAATTTAGGTTATAAAATATTTGTCAACTTGCTTTTATCCACTATTAGTAAAGCTTATTGTAGCGGACCACATCCAAATGATGGCAAAAAAAAAAAAAGTATTGATGAGTTTTATAAAGTTTATTGTAAGTGCGCATTAAATTCATAATCAGAAAATGGCTTGTTCTGAGACACTGCTTATGATTTATGAGGATTAAAACAAAAAAAGCACTGGGTGGATTTGTATTATTATAGGGTGGTTGTGTCCACACACTGCCAACACACATTTATGTTCAAAAACAATGTAAAAGTAAATTTTGCAAAATAGGTGCCCTTTAAATACTTCCGTTTTGATAGTCCACAGTCCACACTACAACGTGAAAACGACATTTTCATAATTAATCGCGTTTTCAAAAAGCTTAATTTTCATCAATAAAAATGCTGTCTCAGTGGGGGGAGGCCAAAAAGGAAGGAAAAAGCGTTTTTAAGCAAAACCGTATTAGTCAAGTCCAGTCATGTGTCAAAGCAGCTTTACAGTGATAATAGGAAATTAAAGTACAGAGATTGTTTGGCTTTATAGCAGCTCTAGAAAAAAGTTATTGTCCAGCTAAAGTTAGTTTTGATCGATTCACTTCCGTCTTTCATTGGAGAATTAGTGTGGACAAGGCCTGAGACTGCTGGCCTGGTGCTGCTGTGATGTATGACTCTGTGGTTGGATGAATATTTGAATGCTAGTTGGAGTTTGGGTTCCCTGCCACTGTTGCATCTGGCTTACTTAGTTGCAGATACTTATTCAACTATATCATTGATCTGACTGTTGTATGAGAACTAAACTGAGGTGGACGCTGCCACATTTATTTATTTTTATTTTTTTTTCAGAACTGCTTGAAATTAACTAATTTAATAATTTATTATCTTAATAACAGAACTGAATCAACACTGAACTGACTTCATCTGCCCTCACTTCTGCCCAGTGCTGCTGTCCTAAAAAAACTTCTTTTGTGTTCTAAACAGCAAAAACATATTTTCAAGTAGGTGTACTGCTCCATTGTCATAGATTTATATTATACATATTTATAGGTATTAATATAAGTAATTATATTCAAAAGTAATAGGCTTGTGCCCAGTAAAAGGGTTCTAGTGACGCATAGGGTGACCACCCGTCCCGCGTAGCGCGTGCGCGCACAGTGTTTGAAGCCCAATTCACTGGAGTTGTGAGTTTAGACTTTTTTCGACTTTTTTTAAAACTGTTCCTGTGGTGTTGAGGAACTATAATTCCTGTTAATCCTATAATTTTATATTTTTATTTATTTAAAGTGAATTAATTGTAATGAAAAATAAATAAAATTAAATAGCTAAAGTAAATCGTAAGTGGAAGTGCATCTGTCAATTCATTGAATGTTCAAAATATTCATTTTATTTAGAAAAAAAATACACATTGGTTGGCCTATTCATGAGCATATATCAGCAATTACACATGTTTAGGGAATAGGGCATTATTAATGTATGTGCTAAGGTATGCTTTTTTTTCTTTTTTTTTTTTTTTGAACAATTATTCATGTACAAACAGTAAGGCAATAGTAACAATTCTAGGGGTAAACCACTATCAGAATCTGCCCGTGGGATGGGGGCACCGCCGCGCCAAGCAGTGTCCCACATTGTCCCTCAGAAACATACCCCCTTGGGCTTATTAGCAGGTGGTCACCCTAGTGACGCACCTTAATGTAATCATTTCTTAGCACCAAATTTCGGGTACACTGGGAACGTTTATATTTACCTGTTATTAAATGAACTAAGCTGCCATCTAGTGACAGAACAGCTGATTAAGGAATGAATCTCCCCACTTCCCTGCAGAGTCTCCTCTCTAATTTAAACACAGCTTTATCTAGCTTTATTTATCAGAAATTACCAGGGCTCATGATAAATTATGTTTCTAACCTGTTATCTAACATTTTATATCGCATAATAAGGTATTTATATTATATCTTTAGTCCTGATTTTCTGTCTCATGGATAAGTGTTTTTGTATGAGCATTAAAGTGATTTTGATGGATAAAACAGTGATTACATCAAATTTTGCCTTGACACATATAAATGAACATTAAAAAAGTGTGCTTTACTTATCTCTGTTGAGTATACCTGTGATATACATTATATAGGTAAATAGATTTTAATAATTGTTTTGAGAATTTATAACACAATGATTTTAATAGAAGCATTTGTATATCAATTTATGCCATGCTGTTTTCATGTTATCAAAATTAAAATCAATTTCGGGGGGTGGGGGGATATTGCACCCTAGAGCAAGTTAATTTATAACATTGAATGACATCTTATACGACATAATTAAACTATTTTTTATTATTATTATTTTTTTTTTATTGTTTTACTTTCTTCCTCTGTCACTCAAGCTGATTGGCAGAAACTGATGGGCTGGGTTTGTCTCTGCCTACAAAAGAGAGATTTACATATTTAAGGCTAGGTCCTGTTTAAAGGCTATAGTGCTGGACATAATAGATGCACCATCTCAGGCCCAAACATTGCAATCCAGGACTAATTAAAAAGAGTGCTGCGGTGTGAGGATGGGTAGACAACTAACAACAACCATTACAACAGTCCAATTCATTTATTTGACTGCTGCGGTAGCAGAGGTGGAGATGATTACTCATTACGCCTATTTACAGCTAATCACAGCTGCAGGAAATAGCATCCTTTCCCACACGGTGCCATACTAGTTAAAGGGGGTGAAAAAGGAAGCAATTGATTTCAAATTAATTGTTTGAAAGGTTTTCTCAATGGGAGCCATCTCTCCAAACAAGCTGAACATTTAGTATAAAATGTAATCAAAATTAATTAAAGCCCTAACAAATTGCATACATCATAGTTAACATGGGCAGATAGTACAGCAGGAAATGTTATGAAACAAATTATCTCCAACAATGAAAGAAAATGACCTCACATAACTAAATATTACAGTCGTTTCCATGAGCCATATTTCTTAATGAATTCTCTAATTAATTTAATTCACACATTGTGCATAATTTGAAACATGAAATGTCACTGGGTCAGATTTAACCATAGTCATGCTGGCTGTCGGTTTAACAAGAGACACATTAGCTAAACATGACCTATGCAAATCAAAGACCAACTGTTGTAATTTTAATTTCAAATCCCTAATTAGCATGTTATAAAGACATATTGCACGATTGTTCCGCTCAACTCAAGACATGCCAGAGTCACTTTTTTGGGGTCTGAAAATATCTCAATTAAGGTCTGCATTTTACAGGGTTCTTTTATAACATGTTCAAGCACAGTAATTACATCTTCTAATACTCATTTGGAATAAACAGGTAACATATAAACAACATTCTCTCCGGTTATTTAAGCCACCGGTCAAAATTCATGTACAATTTTTATCTTTTTTTTTTTTAAACAAGTTTAAGAGTTTATCTATAAAAATAGCATGAATTTGGGGATTTGGAATTTGGAGTTTTTCAACCGTTTGCTATACTGTATTCTGTTTTCCTTTATTGGCAGCTTGACCTTTTTCATCTTTAATATTAATTTAATTTAATATTATCTACTTTTTGTTTTTATATTATCTAGTCTCAGTATCACTTTACAATAAGGTTCATTAGTTAACAACCTACTAGTTAATGTGTATAAATGATACTTCTACAGCATTTACTAATCATTTACTATCTATTAATTTCAACATTTACGAATACATTATTTAAATCAAAGGTTGTTAACATTAGTCAATGTACTGTGAACTAATATGAACAAACAATTGTATTGTAACAACAAACAGCTGTATTTTTATTAAATAACATTAACAAAGATTAACTAGTAACAAATGTATTGCTCATTGTTTTCATGTTAATACATTAACTAATGACACTAAGCATTCGTATGTTTCTCCTTAAAGGTGTGTTGTGAGTGTAATAATACTGTGCTGTATTTATTTCAAAACCAATAGTTTATTCTAGATGAACAATAGGCTTTCAGGTTTTCTCTTGCAACAAAACAGGTTAGACCAGATTTGATCTAAATAGCAGCTTTTAAAAATTTCAGTGTTTCAGATGAGCATACGCAGATATAAATTATAACCACGTTAATATTAATCCCTCACCTACTCTTAAAAAAAAAATACTTTGGCAGTACCATGGTACAAGGTACCATAGTCATAGTGTAGTGTGATACTTTGAAATATACTATGAAACTGAATTCCCATCCATGGTGCAGGGCAAGTGGTATTTACATTGAATCAAAAGTTTGGGACGAACTTGACTGAATTTATAGTTCTCTTGGTCTTGAAATAATAATAAAGAATAAAAATAAAATGTAAAATAAAATTTAAAAATAAAATGTAAATAAAATTTAAAAAGTAAAAATAATAAATAAAAAGAATTTTTCTAATTTTTCTAATGCTTGAAATTTGTTTTATACACAAATATAAACAGGAAATAGTGAATGAATCATGGTTAATTAGAAAACTATTTTTTTATTTATTAATTTTACTTAATGCAGCATAGCCTACTTAATGCTAAAAAGCATTCACCTCATTAAGTTGGTTGAGATAATACACAAATAATACACAAATAGACTATTTGTACAATACACAAATAGTCAAGTTAAAATAGGCCTATAAGATTTATATTTCATTTTAAAGGACATCGTTTTACATCCCCGTATTATTATTCTAATATGTGTAAAATTGTCATTAGGCTATGGAGAAAGTAGGTGTGTGCACTCACCAAGTAAGTTACTTCAACCATGCTATTGATCGTAATCAAAATGCCAACTATAGGCTAGTGAGATAATATTTTATGTTTTAAACGAGTGTATTGACTAACAAACAGATGTCTAACTCGTACCACACCCTGAACAGGATTTAATTTTTTAGTGCGTCCAAAATATCGCTGTGTATTGACACGTCGACACATGTGTTTTTAGCCTGTGTAGGCTAAAACAGGGCAGGTCTGATGTGCTGGACACCAGCAGGAACTACGGGCTTAAAGGAGGATGTCCTTAACCCAGTGGAACGTTTGTGTACGTGTGCTTAGAAGTGGCACCAGATACTTGTCGAAACAAACCTTTAGAAAATCGAAACGAGTGCAGAAAACATTAATTTGAGAAGACCGGAGCAGCACCTGTGTGATGACAAACTTTGCAACGACGATCTCAATTGAAAGATTCACGCGACTATCTCAACGTTGTTTGAAACGAAATATCTAAAATGGATTTATTCTGGATCTAATGTCTTTCAGTGGAAAACTGCGGAAGTTTGCCAGGACAACAGATTTTTAGGTCATAGCCTACAGAAATTTTGCCACGCAGTCGTTCTTGAGTTCAGGATGTTCAGTGAAGTACCTACCCCTCCATGGCTACGTTCACACACTTGGTGTTTATCAAAAATCTTAAATTGTTTGTCTATTTACACTAGCCTACCAGTCACACGTGGAATAAACATCGTCTGTATGCCCAGGTAAACCACAATCAAATCCCGTTTCTATTATCGCGATAGCTTGAATAACGACCGTAACTGTTGTGACAGAGTTATTTCATTTGAATTCTGCTAACTTTTGCGGCTCCTCTGCTGTTAAGATTTTGTTTCGAAATTGAACTTTTGATTTCCAATTGATTCCTTTTGTTCCATGATGGCCTAGAACATATTCTAGCCTATCTGTTTCTAGTTCAGTTGCGTACATATTTCAGGTAGTCACATCAGTTTAAGAATGTGGAGTCAGTCAGTACTGCACTAAGTGTGAACATTTAAAAAATGAAGTTTAGAAATTATTTTAGAGGCAGTGGGAGAGTCCTAGCGTTTGTGTTTGTCGCATCTGTACTCTGGCTCCTCTTTGATATCGCAGCACTTAGGATATCCTTCAATGATGTGAATCAGGTTCTCAAAGAGAAAGAGATTGTACTAAAACAGGGTAGGAGTAAAAACAATGTAGATAATGCCTTTAAACATCCTAAAGTAAATGTAGAAAAGGGGGAGTTTTTAAAAAACAGAAAAGGTTTTGGAAAGAAAGTTAATGAGATTTATAGAAAGTGGCCAAAGTTCAGTACAGAACCCCAAGGTCTGCTAAACAACAATAAACATTTGAATTCAATGTTAATGGCTGACAAGTCTTTTGTGGAACAAAACGAGGTAATTAATCAAACCAAAGTGAATCTAACTGTGAAATCACCTGTGAAAGGAACAATTATTAGCATCCCTCCAAAAACTGAAATTAACGGCAAAGTGAACAGCATATCTGCAAAGATGAACAAAATAAATGCTGCTGTTGGACAGACGGAAACAAATCTAGATGTTAAAGCACCTTTAATTACTAAAGCACTGCCTGCTGTCCAAGAGAAAATATATTCTCCTGCACTCAAAGAAAACACTGTGGAGAAAGTAAATCATACCAATGACACACTTGTAATGTCACATAATAAAGTATATGTAGATTCAGGTTTACAAAATAACTTTAGTAAGGATTTTCTCAAACCAACAAAGACTGATAAACCGACAAATATTATTGACAATAGAGAGAAACATGCTGATATTTTCAACAAAACTAAACCAGTTATTACTAAAAAAACAGTAGAAACAGCACACTCTCCTAGTGTGCGAGTGAGGAGGTCAGGAGAGCTTCACAAGGTTATGGCTCTAGATGTGACAGACTTGCCCAGAAATCCACAGGCCGTGGGACAGTTTGGACAGCCTGCAAGTGTTCCCAGAGATAAAGAACTGGAGAGTCGAAGACGCTGGAGTGAAGGATATTTTAATGTATTCCTGAGTGAACAGATACCAATAGATAGAGCCATTCCAGACACCAGACCCCAAACGTGAGTTTGAGCCATTTTTGTTGTATTTGAAGAGGTAATTCTAAGTGGATGTAGCACTGATGTGTAACTTCTCCATAACCTGTATTGTTTAGATGTTCAGAAAATCTTGTTCATGATGACTTGCCCGACACCAGCGTGATCTTTTGCTTTGTGGATGAGGTGTGGTCAACTCTGCTACGCTCAGTGCACAGTGTGCTCAACAGGTCTCCTCCACATCTGCTGAAGGAGATCATTTTGGTGGACGACTCCAGCACCAAAGGTCTGAGGGACAATTCTGTGCTGATTTACTTGCATTTTAAAGAAATGATTTGAATTATGTGAGATCAGTGACTGGGTTTATGTCTAATAGTTAAAAGCTTTAGACCTCACACATAGTGTTAGCTCCATTTTGGGTGATCCAAACTCACAAGTCATCAGCACTAAATACGTGATACAAAACAGGCTTGTGTCACAGTCATCCATAGAATAACCGTTTACTTCTTAAATAAATAACTCATTTGACTTCTTAAAATCTTGACAAGTTTAACTTAACAATGCTTAATCTATGCCAAAACATCAAAAGTCCAGGAATAAAAAAATATAAGCATGGATTTAATCATTGAATAAAACGTTAGTAAAAGCCTCTGACTTAAAGAATTATGTTGTAAACTGTTCTTTAAAATTAAGCATTTTTGCTTTTAAATTGTCTTAAAAGTCTTAAAAGTAAGTCAAGTCAAGTCACATTTATTTATATAGCGCTTTTCACAATACAGATTGTATCAAAGCAGCTTCACAGTGATAACATGAAAGTAGCACAACACAGATCAACAACATTGCTAAACGCTAAATAACCCCAACTGAGCAAGCTCAAAGCAAGCCAAAAGCAAGGCGACAGTGGCAAGGAACCAAACTCCATCAGATTGGATGGAGAAAAAACCTTGGGAGAACCCAGGCTCAGTCGGGGGCCAGTTCTCCTCTGGCTTACATTCATATTGTTTAAATATAAATATTAAATATAAATATTGTTTATGAATCAAACGGCGCCATAACATATCGCAGGCGTTGAGTCGTCTCATCACAGGCGTTGAGTCGTCTCATCGTCTCAGTCGTCTCAAAAGTACCTCTAATTAAAGAAGTAACTGAAGATATGTTAGTCCTCACCTTTCTGTGGTTTTGTTTCTCTATGAGTGATTTTGTTTTGTGTTCTAGACTACCTGAAGGAGCAGCTGGATGTTTATATGGCTAAGTTCCCTAAAGTAAAAATCATCCGTCTGAAAGAGAGACAAGGCCTCATCAGAGCCAGGATTGCAGGGGCCAGTGCTGCTACAGGTACTGTACACTCGCATTAATTCATTTTACTGAGAAAGCTTTAATCCATACAGTAGCAAAATGCGTAGGGAAGGACTGTCCTTGGATTTGTGCTTAATTTAATTGGTTTGGAAATTGGGATACAGGGCATAGACAGCTGGTATCTCTGCTATGAACAATGAATGTTGTTTTTGTGTTTGGCTGTAATGATTGTTTCAACATATGTTGTTTCATCTGCAGGTGAAGTGTTGACATTCCTGGACTCTCATATTGAGTGTAACGTGGGGTGGCTGGAGCCACTGTTAGAAAGAGTTTACATGGACCGCAAAAAAGTGGTCTGTCCTGTTATTGAGGTCATCAGCGATAAGGACATGAGGTAATGAAGTATATTCAGTCTTGCTGAAATAACTGTTGAGCTCAAATAACTCAAGAGCTCAAATAACTGTTGAGCTCCCCTTACGGAACAAAAATAAATGGGAATATACTGCAAAATATAATGCAATATATTACATTCTACATTTCCATGTATGGGAAATAGTGCTTATATTTTTCAATACACTGCAATAGAGCTCCGGACGTCACATGACCTGTATAAACCGTCATATTGGCAGGCAAGGCAGTCAGGGACCGGGATGTGAATGAATGGCGGCAGCTTTAGTTTCAAGGCAACAGAGTTTACAGTAGTGTTGGGTCCGAGTCCTTAACAATCGAGTCCGAGTCCAAAGAGGGCCGAGTCGGACTTGAGTCCGAGTCCTTAACATCCGAGTCGAGTCCGGCCGAGTCCACAAAGATTTAAATGATTTGAAATTGACCTTTCACAAAGACCCGCCCCTCTTAGTTACTGTTGCTACGTCTGACAAGCCATTCCGATCTCGCTCCACAAAATATATTGAAAAATATATTGAGGAGCAAAGAGAAAAAGATATTTGCAAGTTAATGCTCAACAATGCAACACGATGCATTAAGAACCAGGGGTATAGTTTTGAGCAAGATGATGGTGATGTTTACATTTTTATTATTTTGTCTTACATGCTAATATCTTTTTTTAGCCTCTGAAGGGCAGGACTAAATTAATTAATTACAATTTACACCAATTTACATCCAGTTCCATGATCCATCATTAACGGATGCTTCCTTCTTGAACATCACTAAATATATGTAGGGTTTGTAATGATTGTGTATGAGTCCCTCACTTGTCTCCAGTGCGAAAAGATGGATCTCAGATGAATGTGCCGGAGCTGGAGTATTTTTCCTCATGAACAACCATTTAAAAAAAAACAGTTGTGGATCATTCAGGTAATATTAAAATCAAGTAATTTGTTTTGTATTTTGTCTTGTGGACTAGGCCATTAAACATCTGTAATGTGAAAAAGCTTTTTCAGTCCAGTACTGAATAGAAACAATGTTTTTATGCTCCTTCCTATTAATATAAAAAAAAGAAAAAAAATACATTTTGGAGATTCTGAAAGGTCTATGTAAACATATGACTAAAGTGTAAATGTAACAAAAATCATACAATTATTAGTCGCCAAAATGTTGCTATGTTTATCACGTTCTCACGTTGCTATGGTTACTGTCAATCATCACAATTTCATGACTCACAGGACTTTTTTTTTATTTTATTTTTTTTATGCTTTATTGTGAACATCAAGTAGCATGTACATTGTAATTTCTCATACAACATATTTCACATGCCTCAACAAGAACAGAAAAAAAAAAAATTAAAATAAAAAATAAAAAGAATGAGAGGGTACATAAATATCAGTTTACCAACAGATATACATTATACATTTATCAATTCCAAAGCGTATTCTAATGCAATATAAATACATAGAGTATACTTTATATATCAGCATCATTAATTATATTTGTGAAACTATTATATATGTGAAATGATATTATATTATGTGAAAATGTTCAAGGATGAGCATATATTAATCACTTTAATTGCTTTACTATTTTTAGATTTTGACATCACATCTACATACATTTTGATCTCTTTTTCAAGTACCATAAAAAGAGGTCTGCTATTTGTAAACTTGCATTTATGAATGTGAAATTTACATAAAAATAAAATGTATAATAAAACCGACATCCTGAGTGATCCTCAATATAATAGCCCACAATCACATATTTGTAAGACAATTTAAATGTTTTTAAAATATTATTAGCAATGAAAATCTCTACATTGTTCCAAAAAAGCTGGGTATAATGGCAAGACCAAAACAAATGAGAGGTCGTTTCAGTGGAGCATTCACAGAAAGAACATTTTAAGTCAATATTAATTTTAAATTTTTGTAGAAATATTTTTGTAGGATAAACTCTGTGAATTAATTTATAAGAGATTTCTTTAACTTTGTTTGTAAGGAGGAATTTTTGAGGTAATGCCCAAACTTTAGTCCAATTTACATTACTAAAAAAACTGTTCCAGTAGAAAATAACATAAGGCGTAGAAATAATCTCTCTTAAAAATAATGATCTAATTTTATAATTGTTAGGCTTTAACCCACAGAAACAGATATTGCCAACATAAGTATTTTCAGGTCTAGTAGGACAGATGGAGAGTGTGGATGTACATGCACTGCTTTGGAACAGCATCTGTACACCTGCAGGTATTGCCTTAGTAAGCACCTTGAATTCTTTTAATGTAATAGGAATGTTGTCACTCCCACAATTAAATTTATCACTGTTTTTGATTTACATTGTGAATGGAACCACTGGTGCCCTAGAAGCATGAAAAACAAAATTATTATTTAGATTGTCAATTGCGCTCCCTTTAAAGGGTACATATCATGCTTTTAAATAATTCATTTTTACATATAAATCATACTGTTGTGGTCTATATAAAACATAACTGCAATGCTTGGGTCTGAATTCCTCATTGTTATAGCTCCACAGGCCCCTTTTCTACCCCTTTTCTGATGTGCGTCTTTGAGCGACCCCTTTCAATGCGTCCCCTTTAAATAAAAAGGAGATGCTTTACACCCCGCCCGCTCTCCAGGTCGATGAGTTCACGGTCAGTTCAACTCCCCACGTTCGGCCATTATTGTAGTTTGATTAGAGATATACGATTATATACAATACCTTCAAAGAACATTTTTATTCACACTTTAAAAATGTCAACAACAGAAGACTTGTCCATCAAGCCTTACATATTCGAGCCAGAGCGAGCTAGTTGATAAAGACGACGACGACGAACCTGCAGAACAACCACTTCTTCATCTTACCACAAAAAAATCTGTATTGACAATATGATTCGTTTAGAAAAGCATCAGAAAACAACACAGCTAAATGACCATTGATGAAACTCAAGAACAATAGCCGCGTTTCCACTGCCGGGCTAGGGCTGGGCCAGAGCTAACAGCGAGCCGAGCCGAGCTAGTGGCCTCGGGCCTCAAGCACCGGGCTTGCATTTCCACTGCCGGGCCAGTAGCCCCACAGCGCTGCCCCAAACCCCACCCCTAACACGCCTTTCTGGATCAAACGTCATAAAACCCAACCCATTTCAGCGGGTATTATGAATTAATTTGTTTTTTAAATTAGGAAGATAGCATGTATATTAACTCACCTGCCGTGGAGGCTGCAATAGTGTCCCGAGACCAGTACAGGCGATTCTCTATTTCAAGCAGCGATTTTTTGCACGATATAACAAGTAGGGCTGCGGGCACGTTTTCAAGTTTTTCATTAACCGTTAACCGAGGCCCATCGGTTAAAGGTGCAATGTGTAACAAAGTTGAGTATCTATTAACAGAAATGCAATATGACATCCATAACTATGTTTTCAGTGGTGTATAAAGAACTTACTTAATTAGCCGTAATGTTTTTATTACCTTAGAATGAGACATTAATAGCTCCATAACCGAGGGAATCCCCTTCTATGAAGGTCGCCATGTTGTGACGTCATATTCCTACCGTAGCCGAACGCGAACAAACAGCGCTACAGAACGCGTTTCATCACTACCTTGAAAGAGAAGTAGCGGAAAGCTGGAAGCTAGCCTTACACTCCGTGAGTAGTGACTTTTCCCTTGTGAGTGGTGTAAAATATGTAGTTGGGATTGTTTCATGTAACTTAGTTCTCCCTCGCTGTGTTATGGGTTTGTTATGTTGGGGATAGATGTGCTGTTACGTTCGTGAGACAGCTGATGATTAGTATTCATCTCATTGACCGTAAAACAGTACGTTACAGGAATCACTAACCCGTCGATAGAGACTTTTACTAAAGTCTTTTATCACTAAAGTCGATCGCGAAGAATTTTAAAAATCAGAGAAAAAAAGCCTATTGTGTGTAGTAAATAGTATCTATGGGATGCGGAGATGACATGATTGTAACAGCGCGCGCACTTCCGACCTTTGGACTCATGCAGACGCGTCCCAGCTCAGCCACAGTAACAGCTCATATTAGCCAGCTAAACTATTACTACCCTGTTAGAAAAAATATATAGCTGCTCCCTCGCTGTATTATGGGTTTGCTACAGTATGTGTGGAGAAATGTGCTGCTGGTTACGTTTGTGAGACAATCAGCTGATTATTATTTTATTAAATTATATATTAAAACCCTTGATCACCTGACTATGGCTTTGTAAACAGACAGTATTCATGATGTGGTTTATAATGGACTGTGGTACAGAAACAGTGACAATGTTACACACTCTTGGCTTACTCTGGCTATTCTCTGCTGTCTCAGCCGACGAGATGTTTGTCCCGTTTTAGCAACCGTAGCTTCTTCGAAAGGGAGGGGTGAGCAGTGGGCTGAGCCCTTAGTGCAAACCTGGTGCAAACTCGCAACCGAACCACTAGATGTCGCTAAAAGTCACACATTGCTCCTTTAATACTCAGGTTAACCATAGTGTGCGTGCCGCAACCTCGAGATACAGAGTTAATTTTTAACACCTTTAATAACTGATTGGACCCAATTTGAAACGAAATTAATTTATAGAAATAAAACGCAGCAAGTACGGAGCAGTTAAAGCCGCATTTCCATCACCCTTCAAACTGAAATTGCCAATTGAAAATAAGCAAAACGTCCATTTCACGTCAAAAACTCCTTGTCTGCAAATAATAATATAATAACCATCATCATTATTGTAACATTTTATTAGGCTGCATATGTAGAAGACGCCTTTATCCAAAAAAGATAGAGCACAAATAAACACAATATTTTTGACGCATATCCAGTGTGTGTGGAGCACGCACTGATGGCTGCGAGACGCCCATGTGAATACTTGCAGTTTCATTGCATTTCTTTCAGTGGAAACAACTTAAAATACTCTTTCATTTCTGGTCATACAGAAAATAATAATACATTATTCGCAAATACATTTATTTGCGTAAACTCACAATAACAAGAAAACGTTGTGCTTTAACAATTAATCAAGGCGCGCTTCATGATCTCCGTGAACTGAAGCGCGAGACCTGAAACAGCCACCGCATTCGAATTTGTTCGTTTTAAATTGGACATTTAAAGCTTTAGTCTACAGGGGTTATATCCTTTGTAGATTAAAGCTTTAAATGTCCAATTTAAAACGAACAAATTCGAATCGAAAGCCAATATCTTCTGACTATGTAATTATGTAGCTAATTAATTTCTCTCTAAATGTGCATCCGGAGATGGAGATTTTTAGCCGAAAATGATTTAGAAAACAAATAGAAAAAAAATAGAAAAAAAAATTAGAAAAAAAATTGTTTATTAATAAACAATTAATGCCTCGTTATTTATATTATTTTATTATCAGACACATTTATTATAGCCTATAAATCACCTTTCTGTAGGCTGTACGGCTCTTCTCATTCAGCACTGCAGGGAAAATATCATTTCCAGGTTCTAATTTGGCCTCAGAAAACCAGAAAAATATATATTTTTTTCATATTAATTTTTCAAATATTTTAAATGTTTAGGGGGCAAAAAAATCAAACAAATATCTAAAAATTCGTCGATATGTAGCCTACATATAGCCTATATATTTTTGCACAGCATTTGGCATAGGCCTACAGTTCAAATTAAAATGTTATGCAATTTAAAACGGTTAATCGGTTAAACATGGACACCCCTGTGCATCTTGCTTCAGATCATAACGTTCCATGACACCGATAAACTCCGCCTTTTACCTTGAGCACGCCTCTAGCCCGAGCTGGCCCCCTCTGGCCCAAGGTATTCGACGGGCCAGAAATCCTGGCCGTTGGCCCTGAGGAAGCCCCGATCAAGCCCCGGAAGTGACAGTGGAAACGCAACTGGCCCTGGCACGCACTAGCACGGCCCGGCCCTGGCCCGGCAGTGGAAACGCGGCTAATAATACTGCAGATGTGTAACGTTACTTCAAAACAAAAACAAAGAAAGACAAAGGTACTGCTAAACCATGACCACCATGTGTTTTAAGAAAGTAAAGTACTTTATTTTTATTAACGATATTTACAGCTTATTTTTATAAACGAACATTTTAACTTGCCCTCTCGTAACTTCTGCATCATTGAGCTCGGACTACAAAATCGGAGCGAGAAATAATAATGGCGGATTGCTCGAAGTGTTGGACCGGTAGTCAATATCCTTATTTGGCAGTTCCGCTGCAAATACGGTGACGCACTTGCTCAAAAAACGTCATAGAGAACAGAAAAATCTGAACAGGTTGAAAAATATGACCAAAACAGAATATAAAGATATAAACGAATCACCTGAAGAGAATAATTTCATCTTTTCTGTACTTATAAACACTCCAAATATACAACAAAATGCATTTAAGGTCTAAAAAAGTGGATTTTGCATGATATGTCCCCTTTAAGGCATCACTTACCGCGTTCTGCACTCTCTCAAAAACTCTCGTCATAAACACTGAAGTTATCTGCACTGCACATTGAATCTCTCATTTATATTGTGTCTAGACTTTGTTTATGAGGGGATTTGCAAAAGGATAAAGCTCGTGCTGATTCTGAACATACATTTGGAGCGAATTCTCTGCATGTTGACTCTAAAATGCCTCTGATTTGCCACTGCGTTCCTGCGCTTAATATACATGTCTGTGATTGGCTACAATCCTCAACGCAGACACAGCACAAGTAGTTTCATTTCATTTTTGAATAATGTGTCCTCCAGTGCCCGGACTCGACTGGACTCGGACATTTTTCCGAGTCTAAAATGTCCGAGTCCGTGTCAAGTCCGAGTACAAATTCATCCGAGTGTGTGACAAGTTCGAGTTCATTCAAAATTGGACTCGAGTCCGGACTCGAGTCCGAGTTCGAGTACCCCAACTCTAGTTTACAGCACACTTTAATTCAAAAATACATAGACTTCTACATAACAAAACTTAATAGATTAAACATAACAGATCTATAATGCCCCCGGGGTGCTTTTAATGTGTATTGATAAAGGAACTGATAGCTTTCCTGAAAGTAGGAGGAAGAAGAGTCAGCCTACACAGAACATACAATATTTTTATTTATTTTATTTTTTGTGCTCGCATTTATGAGGGGGGAATAAAAAACAATGTAACGGATATGACAGTTCTCCATTATAGACCGCTTTGAAAGTGACTAAAACTTTCACAGACTTCAGAAAGCACAGCCTTTCTTTAAAGTAATTGTATCTTATACAATTGTATCTAATTTTAATTAATGTTTCATCAACCAATTGCCTTGATTAAATAAATAAGACATAAATGTAGAAGATGATAGAATAGAAACAGAGATGCCGGCACGTTAACTGGACTCTCATAAATAAACCGAAACTCACCGTAAATGTTGCTAGACTACTTGCCTCACAAACCTTATAAATGTATAGAAAGCGTGATGTCTACTTTTAAAACACAACATTTAAAAATGAAAAACATGATCTCTGCATGCTTATGTAATAATCCATATGAAATGTGCATTTCTCTCTGGTGTGTTACTGTGAAGATCGCGAGTCAGCATCATCAACTTCATATCTTGAAGACGACACACTGACACAGAAAAACCTTGTTTAATAATAAACAATTCAAATGTCTCCTTGCTATATTTGACATTCATAATCACCTTTGCCGGTTCTTTGTGGCAGCTTTTAGATACTTTGGACCGCCACCCTTGTTACATGAACGCACCATGCATCAGCATCAAAAACGTCTCGGTTACGGATGCAACCCTCGTTCCCTGAGTAGGGAACGGAGACGTTATGTCAGGAGTGACGGAGAATGGGGGTTTTGCATAGAAAGCCAATCCTCTTCGAGTATTTAATAACGAGCCAATGGCATGAAAATGCTTTGGGGCTGCGGAATTTGCATAGCTTACTCCGCCCCACCCCGTTGGTATAAAAGGAGGAAGTGAACGCAACCGCAGTATGTCTTCGCTGAGGAGCCAAGACTGAACTCGGCGTCTACCCAGCGGTACAGCAGAAGTGGCAAGGAGACGTAACGTCTCCGTTCCCTACTCAGGGAACGAGGGTTACATCCGTAACCGAGACGTTCCCTTTCGTAGTCACTCCGAGTTACGTCAGGAGTGTTAGGGACTACATATGGAGATCACTGGCGCACCAACCTAAGGGTGGCTAGAAACTTAACTCAAGGAGTGGCAGATGGCTTGCCGAGGGAAGACACATGCTCAGAGAGGCATACAGTGGATAATACACATGAGACAGTTACCATAGGGAACCGTGCACACGGAGGCACCTAGCCGGCATCCAGAGCAAAAGCAGTGGTGCCCGCATCAGAAGTGCTGGAGGACTCAAGGCTTCAACGGAAGACTACTGAGGAAATATCGCACTTATCCAGTCTGAGGAGTGGAATGGCGAGCAAGCGAAGACACCTAAGCGGGTCCAGTACTGGCGGAAGCGAGTACGCGAGAGGACACCGGCTCTATTCGCAGATTATAGAATCTCGCGAAGGTGTTTGGTGTCGCCCAGCCTGCAGCTCTGCAAATGTCTGTTAGCGAGGCGCCATGCGCTAGAGCCCAAGAGGAAGCCATACTCCGAGTGGAGTGGGCCGTCACACCAAGGGGGCGCGGTCGACCTTGCTGTTGGTAAGCCAAAGCGATGGCGTCCACTATCCAGTGAGACAGCCACTGCTTTGAGAGAGCCCTTCCCTTCTGGCTCCCCCCATGACAGACAAAGAGCTGGTCTGAGGTCCTGAAACACCGCGTTCTGTCAACGTAGGTGCACAGTGCTCGTACCGGACAGAGCAGTGCCAAGGCTGGGTCTGCCTCCTCCAGGGGCAGCGCTTGCAGGTTCACCACCTGGTCCCGGAAGGGAGTGGTAGGAACCTTGGGCACATATCCAGGCCGGGGTCTCAAGATCACGTGAGAGTAAGCCGGCCTGAACTCCAGGCACGCTTCGTCAACGGAGAATGCGTGCAGGTCCCCTACCCTCTTGGATGGAGGCCAATGCAACCAGGAGTGCTGTCTTCATGGACAGAAACTTTAACTCTACCGATTGCAAAGGCTCAAAGGGAAGCCTCTGCAGAGCACTTAGAACTACTGAGAGGTCCCAAGAGGGCACGAGGGGAGGGCGAGGCGGATTTAACCTGCGCGCTCCCCTCAGGAACCTGATGACTTTTGAGGACTTTTGAAACCACCCTGATGGTTGATATACGCTACCGTAGCGGTATTGTCCGAACGGACAAGTAGGTGTTGACCTCTGAGCAGTGCTCGAAAGCGGTGCAGGGCCAGGCGTACTGCCAGCAGCTCGAGGCAATTGATGTGCATGAGGCGCTTGGGGTCCTGTCCAGGAACCCGCGGCTGCATGACCATTGCACATGGCACCCCAATCCGTGGTAGAGGCATCTGTGGAGACAACTACATGCCTGGAAACTCACTGAAGAGGGACTCCGGCCCAGAAAAAGCTGAGGTTCGACCACGGGAAGAAGGTCTGGCGGCACGCTGGAGTCACAGGAACTCGGAGCGAGCCGCGATGTCATGTCCACCTCGGGACTCGAGCGCGAAGCCACAGCTGAAGTGGTCTCATATGAAGCAATCCGAGCGCCGTTGCCACGGCTGCGGATGCCATATGCCCCAGGAGCCTCTAAAAAAGTTTCTGTGGAACCGCACTCTTGCCCTCGAACTGTTGACAAGTCAGCAGTGAGTGCGCACGCTCATTCGTGAGCTGCGCGGACATGGCGACCGAGTCATGACATACCGAGAAAAGAGATCCTTTGCACGGGGCAAAGTTTGCTCTTCTCCTGGTTAACCCAAAGGCCCAGATGGGCTAGGTGCTGGAGTACCAGGTTTCTGTATCCGCAAACCGGTTCTCGAGAGTGTGCTAGGATCAGCCAATCGTCGAGATAGTTCAGGATGTGAACCCTGTGTTCGCGAAGGGGAACAAGGGCTGCCTCAACGATCTTCGTGAAGACGCGAGGTGACAGAGCTAACCCGAATGGGAGAACCGTGTACTGATATGCCTGGCCCTCGAAAGCAAACCGAAGAAACGGTCTGTGTCGAGGCAAAATGGAGACATGAAAGTACGCATCCTTCAGGTCGATCGCTGCAAATCAATCCTGAGGCCGGACGCATTCGAAAATGCGTTTGGCTGTGAGCATTTTGAACGGCAATCGATGAAGAGTATGGTTCAAAATGCGCAGATCCAGGATCGGTCGTAACCTACCGGTCTTCTTGGGGACGATGAAGTAGGGGCTGTAAAACCCTGACCTCATCTCGCTGGAGGGACCATCTCGATTGCACCCTTCGCCAGCAGGGTCGCAATTTCCGCTCTCATGACCGGGGCATTGCCACCGATCACAGTGAAGCGAACTCCCCTGAAACGGGGAGGAGACCGTGCGAACTGAATCGCGTAGCCGAATCTGATTGTTCCGATGACCCAGCGGGACAGGCCGGGGAGCTCTAGCCAAGCTCCCAGGAACTGAACCAGCGGGGTCATGGGAACACAGACGTCCCCCTGGAAGGGCAGCAAGGCCGGGAAACCGGCATGCGCACAGGAGTTACCCCGTGCGGGTGCACAGTCGAACCCCGTTCCCCGACAGAAGAGACCAGGGAAGGACCAGCGTTCCACGGGGGTCTGTTCTGCCGGGGGTCTGTTAATAGAGGGCGAGGGGAGTGGTGTAGTCGAGGGACGACACATGCTCCCTTCTCTACCCTCAGAGACAGAGAGGAATGAGCGGGGCGACGCACTGGGACGTTGTGCGCTCTCATTCCGGTCTGTGTGCTCAGTGATGATGTGAAGTCTTTCTTTAACGAACTCAGGGCGCTGCCCACCCGTGGGTGAGCAGCGAGGAGCTGAGAACAAAAGATTCTCCCCCGGCCCTCCACCGGGGGAAGGAGGGGGCCTGCTACCACCTCCTGAGAAAAACTCGACCTCATCACTGACCAGCCCGTCTCAGGAACGCCGCTTCGCCTGGCGTTTAGCGGGGCTCGCGGCCTGAGGGGGCTGTGACGCTGTCCTGGGGCCGCGTGGGAGGGAGGGGAGCTGCAGGAGGGTGTCCTTGGCGGCGAGCAGGTGGAGGCGTCTGAGCCGACGGCTGGGTGGAAGCGGCAGCTGGCCGTCGGGGCAGGATGTGCTTAATCGCCTCCATCTGCTTCTGGGCAGTCGAGAACTGCTGTGCAAAGTCCTCGACTGCACCGCCGAAAAGGCCTACCTGGGAGAGGGGGGCATCAAGCAGACGAGTCCGCTCGGCATCCCGCGTGTCTGCCAGGTTGAGCCAGAGATGGCGCTCCTGGACCACACTAGTGGCCATCACCTGACCAACGGAGCGAGCGGCCACTTTCGTCGCCCGGAGAGCGAGGTCGGTGGCAGCTCGCCGCTTGTTAAAAGCCGTTTGGTCAGTCCCACCCTCGTGCATATCCCTGAGCAGTTTGGCTTGGAAAACCTGCAAAGTGCTCATTGCATGCAGGGCGGAGGCTGCCTGTCCCGCCGCTCTATAGGAACGCGCCACCATAGACGACGAGAACCTACAGGCTTTGGATGGGTGCTTGGGAGTACCGCGGGAGGAAGCATCGCAACAGAGCGCTCCACTGGGGGCATCCCAGCGTACCCACGGGCAACCGCGCCGTCGAGGGGAGGAAAGGCGGGGGAAGCTTAAGCGCGCTCTCGGGAGGTCAAAGGAGCCTTCCAAGTGCACGTCAGTTCCGCATGCAGCTCGGGGAAAAAAGGAATTGGGGTCGGCTGTGGCCGTGAGGCGGCAGCCTTACCCAAAAACCAATTATCCATCCGCGAGAGATCGGGGCAGGGCGGAGGGTTCCACTCTAACCCGATACTCACGGCGGCCCGAGATAGCATGGCCGTCATCTCGGGATCAGACACGGGCAACGCTGGCGCTCCCGAAGGAGGCAACGCAGCCGCATCCTCACTTCCCGAGGACTCAAGCCCGCCTTGTGATGCTGTGATCGACATCGCATCATCCTCTGGAGCGCCGAACGAAACAGACGGTACCTGCGAAGAGGCAGACGCCTGATTCGATTCGGCGCTCGCTGGCTCTAACACTGGAGCGGTGGGTGTGGCCCGAGGAGCTAGCGTCGGGGGTTTGTTCCACACGGTCACCGACAAATCACCCTGTCCGCGAATTGAAGAGCTTCTAGAGGAAGAAGCAGAACGAGTAGCGGACGCGGGGACTCTCAGTTTTGTCAGATCCTTGAGTCTAGATCGCAGTGTAGAGATGGTCATGTTCCCACAGAAGGAACATGAGTCATCCACGAACGCTGCTGCTGCATGCTGAATGCCCAGACACACAAAGCAGCGATCGTGACCATCAGAAGATGACTTGAATCGACCGCACCCAGTAGAACACGGGCGAACCATCTTTAAAAAGACGTGCCACGTGCAGCTCTTTCAATGGAGAGGAGGAAATTCACTCTTTCAGCGCTGAGGCGTCCAGGGAGAAGCACAAAGTCTGGCAGATCACTGCTCAGATCGCAGGCAATGCAGAATCTCGCTGGGTACCGCCGTCACACCAACACTGAAGAGGACGCTCGTCTCGAAGAGTTGTACTCAGTGAAACTGGCTTTGGGAGTGAAGAAGTCTCTTGGCTCCGAAGCGAAAACATACTGCGGTTCCGTTCACTTCCACCTTTTATACCCACGGGGTGGGGCGGCGTTACGCTATGCAAATTCCGCAGCCCCAAGGCATTTTCATGCCATTGGCTCGTTATTAAATACTCGAAGAGGATTGGCTTTCTATGCGAAACCCCCATTCTCCGTCACTCCTGACGTAACTCGGAGTGACTACGAAAGGGAACGTGATTTTTTTTTAAAATTATTATTATTTTTTTAAATCTAAAATAAAAAAATCATGATACGAACTAAATTTTGGTATATTGTTACAGCCTTAGTAGGATGAGAAAGCAGGAGTTTAGTCGTTTGTTTGTTGTAAAAAAATAAATTAAAAAAAGGCTATCTGAACATCTTTGCCAAGCGCAAACCAGTACAGAAGTAATCAATAAATTATCGGGGAGGGTCATGCTTTTTTCACAATCGTTTTGGAGGGTCATAGAAAAATTAATTACTGGTGAAGGGAGTCTCTTCAAGTCTTTTTTGACTTTCCCAAATTTTTCCCAGACATGAAAATATCCCAATGATGTGTCATTAATTGTCCATTGAAATAATCAATAAAAAAAGAAAATGAAAACTGTTTATGGAAAGTGTGTGAAACATTGTGTTTTATGGGATAATGATAATATCTTTACTGACACTATTGTACAATTATTCTTTTATATCTTTATGGTGGGATTAAATGGGTTAATCAACAGTTTAAACATTCCCCCGAAGTCATTTAGAAATTTTATGGTTTTAAATTTTAAATAGACTTTAAATCATTCAACCGCTATCACTGCTACAGCCGCTCTGGCGCTCTCCTGATTTGCCTGCCAAAATGGCGGAGTTTAGATTGCGTGACGTCAGCTGCCTGAGCTCTATATGTGCATTGACCATGTGTGGCTATATATTAATGAATATGTATAAAGTAGCATTGCATGTAATGTTCACAAAGTTGTATCCTTTATTGTGTCGAGAGTCAAAGTACTTTATTGTCTATATATTACACATACATGTTCCAATATAAATGTGAATGCATGTTCACACACATATACACACATTCATGGAATGAGTTACAACAATATTTCTAGTTCCCAGCATGCTTTGCTTCTGACTGACTTCTGAAAGGAGAGCAAATGTTAAAATTAAGTATTATTTAATGTGGGTTTTTTTGGGGGTGGGGGGGTTAATGTATAAAATATGATTTTGGAATTTAAAAGATGTTTTGGTATGTGTGAGTTTTGGGGTTTTCTATTGTGTAGAGGCTGTGGTTCAGTTGATGATTGGTCGATCAACATTAAGACAGTAATTACTATATTTTGAAAGAAATGGCTGTGCATTCCTCATCACAATGATAGTCGTTTGGCTTAATACTTTAGTAAATGAATGTGTGCTTGAGCTCTTGTTAACTACCTTGAAAGTATGAAACATTTATAATGTAAATAATTAAAAAATATATAAGAAATATATTACATTATATATTTCTCTATATGTGTTTATTTTTCATGAGTAAATAAATCTGCAAAATATCACACATGCAGTAGCCTACCACATCTGATCACATATACATTTATATATTATGAAGTGTGAAAAGTGGCAATTCTTTATATATTGTAATATATTACTCTGTTTATTTTCAAATATACTTTTAAACTATTTAATATATTGATCATTCATATATGGGAAATATATTTTCGTTCCGCAAGCTTCCCCTTTTGTACAAGGCACTTCAAAGAATACCATGGTGTAATAACCATGTCCATGTCCTCACGAGATTAAAGAGCTATTTCCAGTGTATAGGTCCTCCACTGCTTCACTAAACTGTTCAAATTCATGCACAAAAAATTAATTTATTTGTTTGTTTGTTTGTTTTGTTTCAGCTACATGCTTGTTGATAACTTCCAAAGAGGCATTTTCAGATGGCCACTGGTGTTTGGCTGGAGTGCTCTACCTGAAGAATATATTAGAAAGCACCAGGTCAAGGATTCAGACCCCATCAGGTAGCATCAGTGAGTGTAATAGCGTTGGTCAAATCTGAACAATGACAAATAGGCCATCTAAACACATTTCTGATTAATTTACAATGCGTGATGGGGCTAACTGCAGTTTCTAATATATCCGTCATACCCTACCAGTCAAAAGTTTTGGATCGGTATGATTTTTATTTTTTAAGATGATGAAAAATAATAATGTCACTAATAATAAAACAATATTAAAATAAAATAAATATACAGTTGTTAAACAATGACAATGTTTATATTTACATAAAAATAGATAGAAAAATAAATAAAATAAAAGAGAAAGACAGTTAGACACCAAAGTCAAAGGTGCAACAATGATACATCAATATAGCCTAGAAATCTAGATGCACCCTAGCGGCAGCAAAAATTATTTTGCAGCAAAGTGTGGTCTAGCAACTCTCCATAGACGTTTTAGCTGGAAACACTCAACTCTGGTAGTGTCAATCACATCGTGTATAGAGTCGGCGGGCGGGCTTAACATAATGACGACAGAGTTGAGCCGGTCAGAGCAAGCTCGGACATATTCTGTTTGAAGTCGTTCATCCTCGGATGCGGCCGGCACCGTGCGCGCTGTTACAAAAAAGCTGTGACGAAATTATAAACTTGTCATTTTTGCCCACTCGTGCTGTGTCGTCGAGGATAAAGGCTTTACTCCGTGTCAGTGGCGCGCGCTCTGATCGGTATAGGTGCACGGACCTCTCCCGAATCATCTCCACCACCCCGAAGCACCACTACTCTGCCTCCATTTTCCTCGTAAGCTGATATTAGTATTTAAACATTCTCTATGATATTATTTTTTTAATGACACACTGTCTCTTTCTCTCTCTGTCTCTTTCTCTCTCACACATATGTAGGCTAGTTATAAACTCTTTTGACTTTTAATGATTAGTGTTTTATTTTTAAAGTTTGTGGTTCGTGTAAAAAACAAAAAAAAATCCCTTATTTTGGGGATGGATTCTGGGAAATCTCTCTTATTTTCAATGTTCAATGTTGACAGCTGGACTGGATGCGGTAAAAGTTTAATATATCAACTTGCTCCGCTTAGTACGTCACCTTCTTCGTTGCTCTGATTGGCTTTAGCGCTATCCAATTGCGTGCAGAGAGAATTTGAAAGACAACCGTTTATCCCGCCCCTCGGATTGAGCCCTGTCAATGATGAGTTTCCAGACCTAACATCTTGATGTAGGTCTGGCATGCCAGGCTAACATCAATACACACAAAGCCTAGATATTTACACATGTAAATACCTGGAGAAGCACCTGCTGGAAGACATGTGCCTGAACATCAAAGACCTCGAGATTGTAAACAATCAACAATGAGTGTGTAAAGGATGTAAATAGCAATGTAAATCCCACTACTCCTCAGGAAGTACATTTATGGCAGAAAAATAGGATAATAAGGGTTGCCAGACATAAGAGAATTTATGGGAGCCTCTAATTGAATATTTGATCTTTTCCAGGTGTAGGTATAACATTAAATCCTGAAGCCAGTGCGATGCTTTAGGTGGGTTTACAGATTTCCAATGTAATAACAGCCGTCTGCGAGCCAATAAGGATGCAAAAGCAATAATGTTTAGTTGTCTTAGAGTCAGATTCAATTCCTCCGCTGGAGCACCAAATATAGCAAATTCAGCACATGGCTTCAATTGTACTTCACATACTTTTGAGAGTGTATCGAATATGGTTGACCAGTAAGGAGAAAGTGTGGGGCACATCCAGAACATGTGCGTCAGATCCGCTTCTCCAGTGTGACATCTTATAAAGGTCTTATCAAAAGTAGGATTAAACAAAGCAATTCTTGCTCTGCTTAGGTGCACACGATGCAAGACTTTAAACTGTATAAGACTCAATCGGGCACAAGAGGTATTACCATTCACTCTATGGAGGGCAGTACTCCAGAATTCTTCTGAAAATACTGTTCCAAGCTCTTTCTCCCATCCACTTTAACATTGTCTGTTCCTGCACTTTTTAAAGACATGAAAATCCTATATATTCTGGAGATAAAACCTTGTAGATGGAGGGGGCTTCAAGCAGATAGTCTGCAGGAGACTTAAATGGAATATATGGAAATGATGGGCTTTGCGCATTCACAGAATGTCGAATCTGAAAATAACTAAAAGATCAGTTTGATTTAAATTAAATTTGGATCGCAAATCGTTAAAACTAGCAAAAAGACCATCAATATAGAGATCGCCAAATTGAGCAATGCCCTTATCTTGCCATTGCTTAAATGCTAAGTCTAGTTTGCCAGGTATTATGAACTGCTCCGAGACTGGGAGTAGATCCAAATGCAGCTTTATTAAGAATAGTCGTAAAGGCAGGGTCGAGAAACAGCAGACAGGGCAATGGAGAACACACAGGGGAAATCCAAAAAACAGGCGGCAGCAATAATCAAAATCCAAGAACAATCCAAAGTCAAAAACAGAAGACAAACACGAGAAACAGCTCGGAAATGCAGACACACAGTACAACAAGACTTCGCAAACAGTGAATGTGAACACAAGGTATTTATGGTGTGAACTAAACAAGATAATGAGAGACAGGTGAATGAGATGAGTGCTGATGAGTCCGGGCAGTGAGTTATGGGAAATGTAGTTGTGAGAGAAACATGAACATCTGGTGTGAAGTGCCCTCTAGTGACTCTCAAGGGCACTCCACCTGGTGACCGTTACGCCCGTTTCACACATACTCCGTTTGCAGCAGTGGTGGAATGTAACGAAGTACAAATACTTCGTTACTTTACTTAAGTACATTTTTCACGTATCTTTACTTTACTTAAGTACAATAAATAGTGCCTACTTTTTACTTTTACTTCGTTACATTTTGCAGCAATTATTATACTTTCTACTCCACTACATTTCTACAACTTCTGTTACATTTTCGTTACATTTTCTGATCAGTTTTTCCCCTGCCAAAACGTAATCTGACCGTCGAGCCCGTTCTCATCCTAAAGCGCCATATCGGACGCTTTTGCAAAAGCGTAAATATCCAACGCACATGGCACCCTTTAACGTGAAATGAGACGCAGATATATTTGGGCAGATGGCGCCCCCTAGTGGTCTAACCCTTACACCAGTGACGTTTGGTTGCCATAGATACAGTATATCAACCCGGCAGGCCGGTCACACTAAATGCGTCTCACACGCAGTGTGTTTATCGTGCAACTCATACGCGAAAATTTGTTTTTACGTGCATAGGAAACACACCGTGTGTAATATATGTTTGGTTTGGTTAGGATTATGGCAAGCCAAGAGGTTCAGAATTACACCATAAATGAATCGCGTTTACTGCCAAACATATTAACATAGTAAGGATAAGCATGATATTGCCTAATTGCAAGCTTGTTTCAGAAATGGTGACGTTTTTTTCCATCATTATTGAACATCATTATAGGAGTAGGCTATTAGGTTGAATGAGTTAGAATTAAATGTTTTATTAATCATTAGAAAATAGACATTAAGATAATAAATTGTTATGCAAGTACTTTTACTTTTAATACTTAAAGTACATTTAAAATAAAGTACTTTTTACTTTTTACTTAAGTATGGTTGTCATTGTGTTACTTCTACTTTTACTAAAGTAAATATTTATCTGGGTATTTGTACTTTTACTTAAGTACTGAGATTCAGTACTTCCTCCACCACTGGTTTGCAGTGCGTATGCGGTGAGTGTTGCGGTGCGTGTCCGGTACAGGAGCCGCACGCGTTAAAGTGCTTTCACATATGCTGCGTTTGCAGTGCGTGAGCTGTACCACAAACACTCGCTATTTTTATTTCAAAATCAGAAGTTATGCAGCAATAGCGTGACCAGTGACCAACAGTCCTGTTATCCCAGTCCTGTTTTCACGTCCTGTCCTGGCCGTTTTTTATAAAGTGATGTCCTGGTTTTCAAAAAAAATAAATAAATAAAATAAAAAAAACGCTGGAAAAGATCAGCTTTACAGCAAAATATAGGAGATGAGCGAACAAGGAGGATGAGGAAGAAAAACAGGATAAAAAGGAAGAAAGCTAGTTCGTTTTTGTACGTTTGTGAGAGGTATTTTTGTTCAATTTGAAGGTATTTCTTTTAGTTAATTAATATTTATATATTTATTTTTCTAATACAGAAGAGACATTATTTTTTAATCATTATTTCATTCATTATTTTTTAAACTAACCTGTCATAATAAAAGATGTTGAGTATCCTCTGAGAAGCCTAGGCAATTTGTGTCTTAATATAACAATTTTCTATCCACAGAGGAGGCATAGCCTATTTTAATGGTATTAAAATAAATAAGGCATCTTTGAGTAAACTTCGAGTATCATTTGTTTTCTGGGCCATGTGTCCTGGATTTTGGTAATCAAAATATGTTCACCATATGCAGTAACTTTTATTAAAATAAAAGTTTTGCCATGGCTTTGCGATTCTCTTTTACAAACTTGAATGGACGCATGCTCGTTTAAACACGATTTAAACAACGAATGCATACAATTCCATGCATTACTTAGGCTATATATTAAGATGTCTTAAAGTAAAAAATATGAAACAATTAAATACCTTTATGGAGAGATTACTACATTTTATTGAATTAATCGCATTTATGGTGAAACTACTACATTTCGAGGTCAATCTGAGTTCATTTTGACCACGAACCGTGCGCTATCACTTTATTTCTGTGTTTGCAGCACAGCAGAAATAGACTCGGTACGGAAACGATCTCTGCACTGCTGTATACGCACCGCAACTGGAACGGATCGACGGACTGCATCCGCGTGCAGTGTGAAAGCTCTAACCTGTTAACATGGGTACGGAAAAAAATACAGACCGCATACGCACTGCAAACGGAGTATGTGTGAAACGGGCGTAAGCATTCTGTAATCACTCCGCTTTCATCCACTACAGGTTTTCCAGTCTCACTCACAGGAAAAACTCCGTGTTCAATCGAAAGATAATCTTATGTTTTATTTTTTTATATATAAAAAAATGCTCCGTGTTCAATCGATTTTAAAAGATAATCTTATGTTTTATTTTTATATATGTCACACTATGTGAATTTATAATGCTATGGCTTGGAAAGTATTCTACACGTTTAATACATTTTCCATTTTTTGTTTAATCTGCCCCACTAATTTAACGAAATGTATATCAGTTCATGGTTTGTGTGTGTGTATAAGAGATAAAGAGAAAATGTCAGTATTTCATTGAGACTTAAGATTAAATAAACCGGTTAAGTATTGTAGATCTTGTAGTATTAATTTTCACATGCAGTTACATATTGTCGGTTAAAAACAAAAAAAGTGGCTGGTAAAAACTGTAATGATTCACAAGGAACAGAGGAATCCATTTGCAGCTTTATTTGACAGAGTCGTACAGGCAGGATCAAGACGGGCAGACAGAGCAATGCAGACAAGACAGCGGGATAATGAAGATACAGGCAGAGATCAGGGCAGGCAGCAATAATCGTAATCAGGAAACAGTCCGAGTTCAGGCCAGGCAGATATCAATCGAGAGGGGGTCAAACAGTCCAAAGTCCAAAAACCAGAGAATCAGAATCAGGGGTATAAACGCTCAGAAATGATCACCGGGGCAAATCAAGACTTCGCACTGGTGTGGTGTGTGGAAGTGGCTTTTATGTGTGTGTGCTAATGCGGTGCAGGTGTGTGACGCAATCAGTCCCAGGTAAGAGGCATGATGGGAATTTGAGTTTAAAGCCAATGGTCAATACTCTGGTGAAGGCTCCCTCTGGTGGCGGAGAGGAGGCGGAGCGGAATCCTCCATTGTAACAGAGCCCACCCCCCTGCGAGCGGCTCCTGACGCGAGGAGGCAAATGTCGTCGGGGTCTCCCACGGGGTCGAGGGGCCGGTTTTTCCGGATATGTCCTATGAAACTCTTCCGTGAGAGTGGGGTCCAGGATATCCCTTGAGTTGACCCAGGACTGTTCCTCCGGACCGTACCCCTCCCAATCGACCAGATATTGGAGAATGTTACCCCGACGTCTGGAATCCAGCAACTTGTGCACCTTGTACGCCTCCTCGCCGTCGACCAGAAAGGCAGGAGGGCTCTGGGAGGTAGCCCCCTCCTCCGCTTCTCCCCTCGGACCACCAGCGGGTTTCAACAGAGACACATGAAAAGTGGGAGAAATGCGGTAGTTAGCGGGCAGGTCTAATCGAAATGAAACAGGTGAAATTTGTCTTAAAATTTGGAAGGGACCAACATACCTGGGACTGAGTTTGCGACATGGTAGTCTGAGTCGAAGATCCTTGGTGGATAGCCATACCCACTGACCCGCCTGATATTCGGGAGCTGGACGACGACGACGATTGGCCTGTTGCTCTTGGCGCCGTACTGCATGCCGTAGGTGAGTATGAGCTTGATCCCAGACCTCTTCACTCTTGCGGAGCCACTCCGTGACTGATGGGAGTTCTGTGGGTTCACCAGACCAGGGAAACAGAGGTGGTTGGAATCCGAGGATGCACTTGAATGGTGTGATGCCGGTTGATGGTTTAATGAGGGAGTTCTGAGCATATTCGGCCCAGAATAGATATCTACTCCAGTCTTCTTGGTGTTGCTGACAGTAAGTGCGTAGAAATCGTATGATGTCCTGATTGAGGCGTTCGGTTTGTCCGTTGGATTGTGGATGGTACCCGGAGGTGAGACTGATGTTCACGTTGAGGTTCTTAAAGAATGCAGTCCAGACTTGAGATGTGAATTGAGGTCCACGGTCAGATACAATGTCCTCTGGTAAACCATAGAAACGGAAGACTTGATTACATAGGATCTCGGCGGTTTCCAGAGAGGTGGGAAGTTTGGTGAGGGGAACCAGTCGGCATGCTTTGGAGAATCTGTCTACTATGGTGAGGATGGTGGTGTAGTTCTGGGAATTCGGGAGGTCTGTGATGAAATCGATGGCTATGTGTGACCAGGGTCGTTGCGGTGTAGGTAGAGGACAGAGGAGACCAGAGGGTAGTTTTCGGGGTGATTTTGAGGTTTGACATTCGGTGCAGTTTTGAATATGGGTGATGGTATCTGAGGTAAGGGTAGGCCACCAAAACCGGTTCTTGAGTAGATGAATAGTGGCGTTGATTCCAGGGTGACCAGAGCTGGGATTGGAGTGAACTTGATCTAGGAGACGGGATCGAAATGTGTCTGGAACAAAGAGAAGATCGGCAGGACATTCAATGGGTGATGGATTTTGGGCATTGGCGTTTTGAATCTCCGTTATGACATCCCACTGAACAGGAGCTAGCAGTAATTTCTCTCCAAGAATCTTTTCTGGATTGGGATTTGGGTTTATCTCCTCAGTTTGACGGGATAGAGCATCTGCTTTGGTGTTCTTGGATCCGGGACGGTAGGTGACAGTAAAATTAAACCTGGTGAAGAAGAGAGCCCATCTGGCTTGGCGGGGATTGAGGCGTTTGGCTGATCGTAGATATTCCAGGTTTTTATGGTCTGTGAGTACAATGAATGGTTCGGTTGCTCCTTCCAGCCAGTGTCGCCATTCCTCCAGTGCTAACTTCATGGCTAGTAATTCGCGGTTGCCCGCATCATAGTTGCGTTCAGCGGGAGAGAGTTTACGAGAAAAGAAGGCACATGGAAACATCTTGGCTGGATTCCCTTGACGTTGTGAGAGGATGGCCCCCACCCCTGTGTTAGAAGCGTCCACTTCGACAATGAATTGGCGTTCGGGGTCCGGATGACGCAGAATGGGTGCAGTAGTGAACCGTTCCTTGAGTTCTTGAAAGGCCTGTTGTGCTTCGGTGTTCCATGAAATACGAGAATTGTGTCGTTTGGTCAGGGCGGTTAGAGGGGCGGTGATCAGACTGAAGTTTCTGATAAATCTTCTGTAGAAGTTTGCAAAGCCTAAAAATCTTTGCAGTTCTTTCACTGTTTGCGGTACTGGCCAATCTACCACTCCTTTTACCTTCTTCTCATCCATTGCAACTCCATCTTGGCTGATTATGTATCCCAGAAATGAGACGCTGGTCTGATGAAACTCACACTTCTCCATCTTGGCGTACAGGTGAAACTGGATTAATCGTTGAAGGACCGATCTGACATGTTGGACGTGTTCTTCAAGAGAGTTGGAGTATATTAGGATGTCATCAATGTAAACGATCACCCATCTGTCCAGCATGTCTCGGAAAATATCATTCATGAATGCCTGGAAAACTGAAGGACTGTTGGACAAGCCGAAAGGCATAACCAAGTACTCATAGTGCCCACTAGTGGTAGAGAAAGCAGTTTTCCATTCGTCCCCTTCACGGATGCGAACCAGGTTGTAGGCGTTGCGTAGATCGAGCTTGGTATAATATTTGGCTTGTCGAAGCTGTTCTAATGCTGCAGGAACAAGAGGCAGTGGATAGCGGTATTTGACTGTTATATCATTTAATCCTCGATAGTCAATGCAGGGTCTGAGTCCTCCATCTTTCTTCTTTACGAAGAAGAACCCGGCTGCGGCAGGTGAGGTTGATGGACGAATGAAACCCTTAGCGAGTTCTTCCTCGATGTATTGTTTCATGGCCTCGGACTCTGGTCTGGATAACGGGAAAATTCTTCCTTTTGGAGGAGTGGTACCGGGATTCAAATCGATGGCACAGTCAGTGGGACGATGTTCAGGGAGTTGTGAAGCTTTTTCTTTACTGAATGCTTCGATCAGATCTGCATAGTTAGAAGGTAATGATTCGAGCTCTGGTATTGTCGTGCAGGATGCTGGAATGGACTGGACTACTCGGGTTACCTTGGTTAAACACTGATTCTTGCAGGTTTCGTCCCAACGAATGATTTGACCTTCTCTCCAAGAAATCTGAGGGTTATGAGATTGGAGCCATGGATATCCCAGAATGATAGAGTGACGTGGAGCGTGAATGACGTAGAATTGAATGTTTTCAGAATGCAAAGATCCCATGTCCATCTTGATGTCAGTAGTGACATACTGGATTTTCCCTTCTCCAATGGGATGTCCATCTAGCACCTCCACTGTTAGAGGAGGATGACATGGAGTCAGTTTGACGTTACATTGTTCAGCGAATGATTGAGACATGAAATTTCCAGCGGCTCCCGAGTCAATGAAGGCTGTGGTATCAAACACTTGTTCTTGAATGGTCAATCGAACTGGAATTGCGAGGTTGTTAGAGGAAATTCTTTTATTAACTGGAGAACTCACCGGAGAATTATGAGATGATGGTCGTACAGGACAGGAGAGTTTCATGTGTCCAGGTTGACCGCAGTACATACATAGCCGGTTCTGATATCTGCGCTCTCGTTCCTCTAGAGTGATGTGTGTGTGCCCCAGCTGCATGGACTCATGAGGGGTTGCTGCTCTGAGAAAAACTCGGTTGGCTGCCCGGGGTTTGCGTCGAGCACGAATCAGATTGTCGACCTGAATGGCCAGAGAAATATACTCATTCAAACCTCTCCCCTCGTCGCGACAGGCTAATTCGGACTGAAGTTCTGGGGTAAGTCCTCTTCTAAAGAGCGTTTTTAAAGTATCTTCCACCCAATTAGTTTGTGCAGCGAGTGTTCGAAAAGTCAGAGCATAATCAGCGGTGGTATTCTTTCCTTGTGTGAGATTTAACAGTTGCTCTCCCGCATCTCCTTCTCCTGTGGTATGCTCAAAGATTTGTCGAAACTGTTGAGTGAAATCTTGAAAAGTGGTGAACGTATTCCCCTCTAGCTTCCAGATGGCCGTAGCCCATTCCAATGCTCTGCCGGTGAGCAGCGAGCATACAAAAGCAATGCGACTCCCGTGATTGGGGTAAAGTGCAGGTTGTTGATCGACGAATATGGTGCATTGTAACAGGAACCCTTTACATTTACTTGGTGTGCCATCAAATTTCTCAGGAAAAGCGAGTCGTGGATTGTACTCACATTTTCAGGAGGGGTTCTCGGCAATGGAGGAGGATCGGGCGGATTGGGTGTGGCACCGACAGCGGTACGAAGCTCTTGCATACCCCGTACAAGCTGTTCAGTTAGAGTGGTTAGGTGGCTGAGCTGCTGATGGTGTAGATCCAAACGAGAAGCCTGAGTGGTGAGTTCGGTGGTTAATTGTAGGACAGCTGCTGGAGTAGAAGATGGCGAAGTCTTCTGTAATGATTCACAAGGAACAGAGGAATCCATTTGCAGCTTTATTTGACAGAGTCGTACAGGCAGGATCAAGACGGGCAGACAGAGCAATGCAGACAAGACAGCGGGATAATCAAGATACAGGCAGAGATCAGGGCAGGCAGCAATAATCGTAATCAGGAAACAGTCCGAGTTCAGGCCAGGCAGATATCAATCGAGAGGGGGTCAAACAGTCCAAAGTCCAAAAACCAGAGAATCAGAATCAGGGGTATAAACGCTCAGAAATGATCACCGGGGCAAATCAAGACTTCGCACTGGTGTGGTGTGTGGAAGTGGCTTTTATGTGTGTGTGCTAATGCGGTGCAGGTGTGTGACACAATCAGTCCCAGGTAAGAGGCATGATGGGAATTTGAGTTTAAAGCCAATGGTCAATACTCTGGTGAAGGCTCCCTCTGGTGGCGGAGAGGAGGCGGAGCGGAATCCTCCATTGTAACAAAAACATTGAGTGGCTGGTAGATTTTGAAATCCACCAGCCACAGTGGATGGTGGACAAAAAAGTTTATTTCTATCCCTGATATATATATGTATATATATGTATATATATATATATATATATATATATATATATATATATTGTCACTGAAATAAGGTTGTGAAACCCATACTCATTATTTCTTAACAAAACCTTAGGGATAGGACGGTATGAAAATTTCATATCACGATTAGTGTCCAAAATAATCGTGATTATCAATATTATCACGGTTTTGTTAAAAATGTATGAAAGTGCTCAAAAAGAACTGATGCTCACACTGAAAACATTTCAACAAGTTTTATAATTGAAAATCAACAAACAACAAATAAAACAAGCCTCTCTATGCAGTTTTTATGCAGTTTAAGCAAGATTCTATTCTATGGCATTTGCTTCTTTATAATGCCCGTCGTCAATAGCAACGCATTATTACACAGCGCACATCCATATCACAACGGACGCGCGCTCTTGTTTCATTCAAATACAACTTGCCGTCTTGCGTCTCCGGTTTTTGATTGTATTGCAAAAATGAAATCAGAGTTGATTTATTGCTTACAGAGTTTGATAATATTGGTGTGATATATCTTGTCTGGACGATTGTTTTACAAAATGAATTCATAAACAGGTAAGATTTAAAGCTAATCTCATTATCAATTCAATATGTCCCCGTAATTATGTGGTAAAAATAAAATCGGTTTAATACGTGATGTATCTATACTTTACTATCCCTTAAAATATCACTCTTAATAACAGTCTTGTTTGAAGTTGTTCGTTCGTCTTTGGCTCAAATCCACTTGCTACGAACTTTTCTTTGCGGAAGCTTCACACCTAGGCTATTTCAAGTGAGTGACATAAAATGTTTCAACTCAAAACAACATTTCGCCCAATTGTTTCCCAGACGTAGCTTTGGTATTAAGGTCAAAGTTAACTGCGTTCGGTTCAGGTGATGATCACACAAGACGACTCGGCAGATTTGAAGTGTTTCTATTGCAGTGACTTTTTGTTCGGCAGACAGGGTACCATCCTCGATCAAGTTTCCCTCAGGACTTTTGTAAAACCCAAAATATGACCACACCTCAGATTTGGTCCTTTTAAAAGGCTGAAAAATCTCCTGAGCACGGTCACTGCCTTCCACCATTCCTTCTCGAATAGTAATTTTAAAAAAAATATTGCGTGCTGCGCGCCTGGGTCAGACTGGCCGACAGGATTCAGTGAGTTATTAAAATCGCGATAATCAAACACGGTTTTAATGATAATTAAATTTTAGACGATAATACTAACCGTCAGTACATTTTATCACGGTTTATCGTGAAACCGGTTATCGTCCCATCCATACACATAGCCTATAATATTTACTTCAAAACTATGTGACTTTGTACTCATTCAGATAAAACAATATATTGATTTAAAATTTGTAAGACATGTTTTGTGTAAGAAAGCTTTATTTGAGGAGGTTGTGAATAATCATTAATATTGATGTGTTTCCCACCTGAGAAAGACAAAGATCCTCCCATAATGGCCCTATCAGGTGTTATCAGGTCCTATCATTATGAGGAACCTTGCACAAAGAATGAGTAGAGATTTTAAAAAGAATGGCTTTTTGATTGTTTGGATTTATTTACAACATAATCCAAAGAGACACACCAAAGGACAAAAAAGCACATTATTGAACACACTGATCTAAAGACAGAGACTTGAACAGTTACATAACTTTGTGCCATTCCTGAAACATAGTACAGTGTTTCCCAAACTTTTTTTTCTGGGGACCCACATTTTAAAGTCGATAAATCCTTGTGACCCAAAAAACATTAGGCCCATATAGTTCATATATCACGAAGAGAATTTATGCATTAACAAAATATGCATGACCATTTTTTAA
Source organism: Pimephales promelas (assembly GCF_988280905.1). Lineage (NCBI taxonomy): Eukaryota > Metazoa > Chordata > Actinopteri > Cypriniformes > Leuciscidae > Pimephales > Pimephales promelas. Next base: position 9,443,312 of record NC_142775.1, read on the forward strand.
GGTCAGTTAAGCTTCCAGTAAACTATTTAAAAGAGGTACAGATATTTGACAAAGCACTTTTTTTAAATTATTATTAACCTGTTGTTGACAATAAGCGAAATACAGAGATGAAATGAGAAAGGAAGAGTTGACAGGGCATCTCATTGTTTTCATATTCTCATTGTTACAGTGTACATAATTTACTATAATAATTATTATAGGCTTATTATCCTGACAGTGAGACTTTGTAACCATGCATGGCTCACTACCACTGTATAAAAAATGCCTAAACAGGCAAAAAAAAAAACAAAAAAAAAAACTATAGGTACACACAATTAATTATGTGTTCCTCTACCCCCCTAATAAATCTAAGGCAATATAAATGACTATAACATAGTATTCAATATAAATATTCCACATTTATGCCCAAACCATGGTAAATTATTACATTCATAGGCTATTATATGGTAAATGTTTGTAAGGGTGGTGATTAGGGCATTTAGTCTTCTAACTTTGTTCATGTTTCTTCTATTTACCTCATCGGTAGTGTTGGGAATGTTAAGACTGTTTCATCCAATTTAAAACTAGTTAAAATCATTGAGTGATTTGTGGTTTGTAAGAGAGAGTGTCCGATGGAAACGCTTCTCACTGGATGTCGCAACACTGTTTAATAATAGTGTCCGGGACCGGGAGTAAACGCAACTCCTTTAAGCTTTGCGTTCCGTTATCCACTGGACCGTGCTGCCTAGTTCAAAGTAAACTAGTGAAACAACTGAAACCAGCCCTATTTTGTTCTCTCTTTGACCGAGAAACCGCTTCAGGTGAACAAATCAGAATCGTTTCAGACCGTTATGCACGCGCGTTTGGCCAATTCATGGAAAGGAAATAATCAAACCAACGAATGATTAATATCGCTGGTTCAGTCGACAGAAATACGGGACACACATAAGAACTGCTGAAATATTCGGACTGTAAACGTTTCTCTCAGGTCCGTCGGAGCGCTCATGGTGCACACACAGTGCGTAGGCTAAAGTCATCCAGCTGCACGCGCCATATCTAATTTAGCCGCACCACCAGAAAATAGGAGGAGAGGGAGGTTGAGGTGCCCTCAGCCGTATGGTGATGATTGGCGGGCCGCACTTGGCCCGCGGGCCGCCAATTGAATAGCCCTGATCTAGAGAGTAGCCTATAGAACACTGAAAAATAGTGCTCGACTTGGCGACCCAGACAAAATCTCCCGCGACCCACTTGTGGTCGTGATAAGCTGAAATAGCGGCAGCATGCACTTTGAGGGTGGAGGGAGACAGTCTTCGCTCCAAACCCTGCTGCAAGAAGGAAAACGCAGACCCTATCGAATATCTTCGGGGGTCTTCCCGGCGAGAAGAACACCACTCGACGAACAGGTTCCACTTCAGGGCTTAAACATGTCTCATGGACGGCGCCCGTGCTGAAGTGATGGTGTTAAGTACCTCAGGGGGTAAGTCACCTAGAACCTCCGCGTCCCGTCTAGGGACCAGACATGGAGTTTCCAGAGGTCTGGGTGCGGGTGCCATAGTACACATTGGTGCCCCGTCTCTGAGTCAGAAGATCCTTCCTCAGAGGAATGGGCCAGGGAGGCACTGTCACAAGGATCATGAGTTCTGGGAACCAAGTCTGGGTAGGCCAATAGGCAGCCACCAAAAGGACCTCCTCCTCGTCCTCCCTGACTGTGCACTGTGTCTGCGCAAGTTGGCTCACTGGGGGAAACACTAAGGCTGCATTTACACTGCAGGTCTTGACACCCAAATCCAACTATATCCAATATCTGACTATATCCAATTTTCTTTGACGACCTGCTTACATCATCTTTTAAAAGTGACCCATATCTGATTTTTGCATTTACACTATACAGTGCTGAACCTACCAAATGTAGACGTTCTGACCCGTAAAATGAAGTAAAAAAGCATGAAATGCAATGGATGCAGATCCAAATAAAATTATCCAGTGTTTTTCTTTCCACAATATTTTGAAAAGTCATCAAAACATTGGTCTCGTATGGCGGAGAAAAAAAAAGAGGAGAGGCACTGTAGCCACGAGCGCTTAAAACCATGCCTCCCCATATCTTATGAAATGTCTACAAATACGGATTTGTTAACAACCCTGCATTTTTGCCTGCAGTCTTCGCCCTAAACACTCAAAAGACATGAAACCTCCGTATTGCTCCACTGTGTGTATCCTTTCTTTTATCGTGCCTATAATCGCGCACTATTTTAATGTAAAAGTACGACTCGCAATTACTGGGGAATATTCAATTTGTCTGCTTACATGGCAAAGTTTGCTTCAATCAAAAAAAAATATTTTCAATTAAAAAAAACCTTCACTTCAATAAAAAAAAAAACTTTTCTATCAAAGAGTATTTATATCCAAAAATATATTTGAGACTCAAAAAATACATTTGAACACTGCTTTTCTTTGATTGAAAATGTTTTCTTTGATAGAAGTCTGTTTTTTTTTTTTGTTTTTTTGTTTTTTTTAAAGCAACCTTTTTAATAGAAGTAACATTGTTTTTTGATTGGACCATATAATGGGTAGGACATTTGTATCTTTATCATTCAATCAAAAAAGAAGTTGCTTCAAACAAACAACAGAATCAATAAAAAAGTAACTTAAAAGATAAACATTTTCAAATATAGAAAATCGTTTTTGAATGCAAATAAAATATTTGAGACTCCAAAAATTGCTTTTGAACACGCTTTTTTTTTTTTTTTGAAAATGTTCTCTTTGAAGTAATCTTTTTGGTCCCACTTTATATTAAGTGGCTTTAATTAGGCCTACTATGTACTTATATTGAAAAATAAGTACAATGTACTTATTGTGCACATGTTGTATTGTAAAACACTTTTGCTGCTCTTGAGGTGGGATACGGGTAGGGTTAGGGACAGGTGTGGTGGAATGGGTAGGTTTAGGGGTGGGTTTAAGTATAAGTATGGGTCAGCTTTGTAATTACAGATGTTATTACATAAATTAGTTACAGCTGTAATTACATGCTGGTATTTTTAAAATATAAGTACAATGTAAAATAAATAAAAAAAATGATCAAAATATTTTTTTTAAATTACCCCGTGAATAAAAAAAGTATTGAAGAGAATGTTGTTGTTTTTTTTGTTGTTTTTTTTTGTTTTTTGTTTTTTTTGAAGTGAAATTTTTTTTTAAAAGTTCAAATTGTTTTGACTGAATATTTTTTTTGAAGTGTAAAAAGTTTTGAAGTTCAAATTTTTTTGATTGAATCATTTTGACACAAACGTTCCGCAGTGGGCGGTGGGTGCTTCTCTATTGGTCAGACATGTTTGATTGACAAGTGTCCACACCAACTACATCTTTCTGACAAAGATGTTTGCCACTCACCAGCAAGCTTTTACCCCTACAGGATATTATCTACCTATTTATCACCTGATTTTATATTTTATTCGCACTTTTTATGCATACGGGAGTGCGCTCGTGGCTCTAAGCATCGCGCCAGCCACATGATCTCTCACTATTCACACCTATCAGACACTCCGATTAATACATGAGAGCACACAGTGTTATCCTGCTCTTATGTACCTATTTATTTGTCATGTTATCTTATAATTTATTAAAAATTAAAATAAATAGATTAGCCTACTCTCAAATAATGTAATCTATATGAAATGAGCATTTCTCTCAGCGCGTTCACTACTGCAAAGATGGTTCCAATAGGGCAAAAAGAGCAAATAAAATATAAGAAAAAATTACAAAAAGGTAGATAAGAGATGGATTGCACTTTATGTGCTGTCATCTGAGTGTCTGGTTCATGTAAACAGTGAGAGATCTTGTGGCAGGCGCGACGCTAATAGGTGACGTGACGCGCGCGCTCCATTATGGACAAATAGAGCGAATAAAATATAAAATAAGATAACAAAAAGATACATAAGAGCAGGATTGCACTGTCTGTTTGCACATGTGCATCAATCAGAGTGTCTGATAGGTGTAAACAGTGAGAGATCTTGTAGCTGGTGTGGCTGGCGTGAGGCTTAATAGAGCCACGAGTGCACTCCTATACGCATAAAAAGAGCTAATTAAATATAAGATCAGATGATAAATGGCTAAATAAGATATGTATTGCACACGCGCTGCATTGTTTTAGTTCAGAACGCAGCAAACATGGCATCAAAGCAGAAGCTCTCTAAAGATTCTAAAGGCAAACACGCGCACACACACACACGCACGCATGCACTTTTGAAGTAAAAGTGAAAATTGAGGATGCAGTGCATCGTAATGCATCGAGATATCAAATTGAACTGAATCGATGACATGATAATCATAATCGAACCGAACTGTGAAACCAGTTCACATCCCTAATACCCTTACAACAGCCCTGGTATACTATGGTTACGTTACATTGTGTCGCCACAATTGCTGCACCACCGCTGAGTGACCAGGTCACTGGCTCTCCTCCTCAGCGCTTTTTTATATACCCGGCCTGCGGGGCGGAGTTCACAATGCAAATCTTGCACTCCAATGTGCATTGGCTCATTTAATTTACACTCGAATGTGATTGGCTCTAAGGCGTGATCCCAAATCATCAGTTCACTTCAGACGTAATGTTCTCCGTTCCTTCCTTCAGCGAACGGGGTTTACCATAGTAACCTAAGACGTTTATGTGTACTCTCAGTTCTAATTGGGGTTCTAATTGTGTTTTTATTCTTGCACAGGTGTCCTGTCATGGCAGGGGGTCTTTTCTCAATAGATAAGAGCTATTTCTATGAGCTGGGGGCATACGACCCAGGCCTGGATGTCTGGGGTGGTGAAAACATGGAAATCTCTTTCAAGGTAAATTAGCAAAGGTGCATTAGCTGAGTCCAGAGACCAAAGATTTAAAGAGATCTTTTTTTTTTTTTTTCTTTTTTGATAAAATAGTTAATTGCATTGCATTTTGGCTGCTTTCTCTCTCTCTCTCTCTCTCTCTCTCTCTCTCTCTCTCTCTCTCTCTCTCTCTCTCTCTCTCTCTCTCTCCCCCTCCTTTTTTAAAAATTATTTAACACAGTCTTGTAGACATATCAGCATGGACTTTTAATGAAAAACAGAAATATGACTGTTTGGTCTAAAACTGGGGATTTTTTTTATACGAGTCCTTTTAAACATTTATTGAGCTGTACTTATTTAATACTTATATAATTATTTAATTGGATAGATTGCCCAATGGTATGCCCAATGTTACTTTTGCTGTAGATCTGGATGTGTGGCGGCGAGATTGAAATCATCCCCTGCTCACGTGTCGGCCACATCTTCCGTGGCGATAATCCTTACAAGTTCCCTAAAGACCGTGTGAAGACAGTAGAGAGAAACTTGGCCAGGGTTGTAGAGGTGTGGATGGATGAATATAAAGAGATCTTTTATGGTCATGGCTACCACCACCTACTGGACAAAAGTGTATCCGATATAGGAAATCTTACAGAACAGATTCAGCTGAGACAAAAACTCAAGTGTAAAAGCTTTAAATGGTACTTGGAGAATGTGTACCCAGACCTGGATGCCCCTCTTGTCAAAGCTGAAGGAGTGGTAGGTAGAAAATATCTAAACTTTAGGGGACATTGATTATAGAAGAGGCATATTTGATTTGCCTAATTCTTCTTTAACTAATCTTACAGATATTCTTGTTGAATTGTTTGTTAGTTGTTTACAGCTGTAGAAATTTACATCTCTTTTTTTCAGATTTTTAATGTTGGAGCCAGAAAATGTTTGGTATTTCAAAATGGCATATTTTCTTTTGATAAATGTGAGCTTACAGATAAGGTAAATCCAATTTTGATGTATTATTCACATGGATATTCTATTCTGCTATATAATATTTTATCATAACAGCACTGTTCTGCTTTCTCATGCCTCACAGAGTCAACAATTTAGCTATACCTGGTTAAGGATGCTTCGACAGAACACTTCCTGCTTGGCTCCTCAGGAAACACAGATTATCATGGAACCCTGTGACAACACTAAGCCACATCTCCGCTGGATGCACAAGTCTGGTAAAGTTTTGGTAAGTCCTAGGCAAAATACAATCTCTAGGTATGGCATCATTGATGCCCTTTAGCCGTGACTTATTCATCATACATCCCTAGCTTCGAGTACCTTATTGCTTTTATAAAACCGCACAATATAAATATTGAAGCCAAAAATAAGTATTAATGCAACTTTCATGAAGTAAAATCACTAAATGCTTTCCTTCCGCTGGAAAAAAAGTCAGTCACTGACCATGAACAGCAACAAAATATTCCTAATCCTATTTGTAATATGCATCATCTCATGGATCTCAAATAAAACCGATTAGGAACAGTTTTCATTCTGTCTTTTTTTAAAAACACAATATGTGATATTTCCTCATAAAAATACAGCTGCTTATCTCTCAGCATGAGAAATATGACTGTGGTGATATCGACACGGTTCTCTTTAGTTGAGACTCGGCAGTGAGAATGACGCTCCAGCACTTTCTTTGATTTAAGTCTGACCTCTAGTAGCTCTGACATAATTTCCCTTGATTTGAGGCGTAAAATAATGTCTATTTTACACCATTGTTTCAGTTTCTTTTAATATAAAATTCTTTGTATGGAAGTAAAATAATGGCAAAGGTTGTTGAATTGCACTATTTGAAAAAATATGAAAAATATATAACCCTGCTTGCATTTTAATGCATTGTATTTTTGGGGGTTGCATTTTTTTATGGGCTAAAATACAACATGGTTGTATATTTAAGCTGTGAATAGTTAAATTCAAAACATTTCGCACATGTTTTCATTATTAAAATTCAATAATCCATATTCACCTTTCAGATTTCACTTCCAAAATATCAATTCTCTTTAAAAATACAAAGAGAATTACAATTAATTATAATTATATTATATTAATAATTAAATATAAAATACAACCTATAATATTTGACGGGCAATATTCGGTCCATTTTATTCCACTTTCAAAAATTCAGTGGTTCAAATTCAACAGAGGATTCAACATTTGACATCCGAGAATGACAGGAATATCAATAGATTGGCAAATTCAGTCCTGGAGGGCCATGGACCACTTGCACTGAACTTCGAGACGCACTTCCGTTTAGAAACAATACATATCACTTATTTCCGGTTATGTTTACTTTTCAATGTACTCATTGACTGTGGTCAATGAGTTGAACAAACAGCACCTAAAATCATCTGTAATAAGATGTAATTCATAATGAATTTCCAAAATAATTTATATTTTGGATATTTTTATTGACTGAAGAAGGGATATTCTGATGTTTACTGTGTGCAGAATTTTCAAAACTCATCGGAACATGAAGTTTCTCCAAACCAAGCCAATCTGAGAAAGATGTGGCTGTTAAAAATACGCCATAATTTCACCACAGGGTGTCAATGTTCGCGACACTAGTGACCGTGTCACGTAAATATTCCATGTCACTACAGCGGCTCAACTATAAGTTTATCAAGCGACAAGAATACTTTTTGTGCGCAAAAACAAACAAAAATAACGACTTTATTCGACTATTCCTTTTCTTCCTTATTGGCCTGAAACGAGACTTCCATACGATTTCCACGACGCATGCGCGAGAACTGAACTGAAGTAGTTGAAGGAGATTGCAATTCTCGCGCATGCGTCGTGGAAATCATCTTGAAGTCTCGTTTCAGGCCAACAAGGAAGAAAAGGAATAGTCGAATAAAGTCGTTGTTTTTTTTTTTGGTTTTTTTTTACATTTTCTTCATTGACTTTCTGGGCCGTCAAGAGCCAGTCCTTTAGGCAGTCTATGTTGTAGTGATACAGCTCTCAAATTTAATCAAAAATATCTTAATTTGTGTTCCGAAGACGAACGAAGGTCTTACGGGGTTACAGCATGGGGGTGAGTAATTAATGACTTAATTTTCATTTTTGGGTGAACTAACCCTTTCATAAACATCTGTCTCATTCTTGAATGAATCAACCGTTTGAACGAATCGTTTGAATTAATGAATCAATAACTCACTCATTTATACGGCCGCCTACCGCCACCTATTGGCAGTTTAGTGTTATGTTTATAAGTAGCCTAGTATAATTCTTTCCAATATTTCTTATTTGCACATTTAAATACATTTTATAACATTATTTTATGAAATTGTAATTTTTCAGTTTAAATGATTTAATTTGATCAGCCCTACCTAGGGTAACAGTATGTTTCATCTTTCATTTTAAATTCCTAAATTTGATCAATAAATTCAATTATTTAGAATAATAAGACACTATAGGGCATTTAATAATATTAGGGGAGGGGATGCCCTTAAAGGTGCAGATATTACAATATGCCTTTTTAAATATCAAAGCTGATTGAACACTGATGAGAATATTGCTTCAGAATAAAAAATAAATAAATTTAAAAAATCCGGACAAGCAACTTTTTTACTCGGACAAGTGATTGACAGATTTACTTACTTGTCCGGAGGACAAGCACGTGAAAAGCTTAAGGGGATAGTTCACTTTGAAATTAATTTTTGATATGTTTTAGCTTACCTCAAGGGCATCCAAGATGTAGGTGTCTTTGTTTCCACAGTAGTTTAAATTTTGATATTTTTAAATATCAAAATTGAAAATACTGCGGAAACAAAAACACCTACATCTTGGATGCCCTTGAGGTAAGCTAAAACATATAAAAAATAATTTAGTGAACTATCCCTACCGACCCATGACCTCAACTGACAACCAACTGGAACCAAACTTTTTTTTCTTTTTTTTTTATGCCATATTGTAATGTCAATCGTTTTACTATTTACATGTTCATGCCCAAAATGCTTAATTAATATTCAAAGAAGTTGATTGTCATTCACCTCTACGCTGCATGCGTTCTGATCGTAGGCACCTCGCGAGCATTCATTCATTCAACTATTTTAAAAAGACAGGAATAAAGCACCAATGCACACAAGAAATACTTTTTATTAGTCAAAGTCATTCAAAAAATGTAAACTCAAAAGGTATAGAATATAAGTAGGCTAAGAGAAAAATACTGTTAATGAGAAGACTAGGACTTCTGCAGGTTAGTGGATAAATATATTTAGCCTATTTATTATTCAGAATGGAACATTTAAGAAAATATATTTATAGGAACATTTCAGCAGGCTCAAGATAATTAATACAGAGATCATTATTCATTGTTTTAATCAATTGGCATCCATAAAACGTAGTGATAATGTGCATTCTCATGTATGGACGTGCGATCCATACATCTACACTCTAACCGGAAACTCCCGATATGTAATTGGTAAACGCGGAAGTAGTTGTGCAAGTATTGCAGTGTCCTACAGAGTTTAGCTTCAGCCCTAATCAAACATAACTGAACAAGCTAATCAAGGTCGTCAATATTACTAGAAAGTTACAGGCAGGTGATTTTTTTAGGGTCTGGGCTAAACTCTGAAATCAAACCCTTTCTTAATACCAAATTAGAGCTTTGAGATTGACTGTACAAATAGATTTGACAAGAAATCGGAGGTGTAGTTTTACAGACTGCCTGAAAGCTACAGAACAGAGAAGCGAATAGATTGCTGTAATTCATAGAGACAACTGGACTCCAGGCAGTGAAACGTGGATTTGCAGTTATCTTATTGTGTTAAAATCATAACAATGGTAAATATTTAATTGAGGAACTGTCAATACATATAGAGACATGTATTGACAGTTCCTCAATTAAATATTTACCATTGTATATTTTGCATAATTGGTTGTTCTTAAATAAACAAAAACTATACAAGTTTTAGGCCTGGGCGATATGACGACATTTATTGCATTGATATAAGTGATCACCGAGATTTAGACCTACCTATGATTTATTTATTTTAAGCGTTCACAGTCAAATTTGCTTTATGGATTTCCCCGGCGTCGAAATCAGGCACATACAAATGTCAGGAAACATGATTCCTGGCTGCATGTCAATATCCATGGATCACTGGATATTTTGTTAAGTTGTTAAGGAACAATATATCGAGTCCAACCTTTAGTTTGAACTGAAAATGGTTTGTTTTACTCGCATTTTTGCAGTTTCCCCTATTAAACCCAGTCATGCAACAGCTCTTTATCCACTCAGTCCAGCTGATGCATACCTACTAAATGTATTTTAACTACTTTATAATCAAAACATATGGTCTTCTTTCTAATCTTGACAAAACATATTGCTCAAATGGTCTCAAGACCTTGGAGTCTCAAGTTTCCATGTGTGGTGTCTGTTTTGTGATAGAAGTGAAATGTGGATAGAAATTGATCGATTTGTTACAGGAGAACCCATCAAAAAAATGTCAATGGAATGTGGGTGACACCCGGTGGATAATTTTGGTAGAGCGCCTAAACAAAATCTTAAAGGAACTTCAATTTTTGTGAAATCAGCTTCAAATTGTATGATATAGACATATGGCTTTAATTTTATAGTAATTTTATAGTAAAAAATATATTGTTAAATATATAGTTGATAAAATATTTTGGACAGTACATTTGATTTACAGTAAATTTAAAATTCCAAAATGTTTTTATACTTTCATTTTTTTGAAGTGCTCAATAATCTTTAAAACAAGACCAAACTTAGGTCTATATTCCAAAGCATTCTTGAATAACAACCATTTAAGTTTGGAATGTGCAGTTTCACGTCTATTCTCCAAAAGGGGGTGACAGTTAAGGGGTTTAAACTTACCACATTAAAACAGAGTTCCAAAGGTAATTTTAACTGTCATCAATCAACCCGTATCCACTTCCAATACCTAAAATAATTTTTACAGGTGATTTAATGCCCTTACACTATAAAAGCAAACTAGTTAAATTATCTGCAGCACATACTTTCATTAATGCTTGTTAAAAATATGACCCCCCATGTAAATTTAGTACTTTTGGAAAATTCTTGGGGCACTTGTGCCCCAGTAGTGATTAAACTACTATCTAACTGTATTGACTCAATTATTAAGACTGTCTATACCGCCATCTAATGGCATAATAATGTAACTTTCACTGAATTTGAAATCACACTAATGGACCATTTCTCTATACGGCATATTATTTATATAAAATAAAATATTAATTGTTGAAAAAATAATACTAATGGGCCATTTCTCAATACAGCATATTATTTATATAATATAATATAATATACAATATAATTGTTGAAAAAATAATATTTAAATGAACAACAATATCCATTATAAAAGTATAGGAAGTTTTTACAATAGGAAATAAACAAGTAAACAGTTTAGCCAAAAGTACAAAAGTAGTGCTTTATATTATACAGGAAATAACAATTATGTTTACATTTAATTGTTACATAAAACATAATTGTGAACTTGTATAAACATGTGTTTGGTCCTTAACTTTTAAATGTATCATTATGCAAAAACACGAGCAGAATTATCCGCATTAAAGATCAACATGCTAATACATTTTTGTCAGATAAGTAGGACATTAAAATTAATGTGAAGGATTTTAACTGTGACACGATGATTGCATAGTTTGGTAGTTTAAATGGTGAGAGGATCTACGTAACTGAGCGACAGAGTGGTCCGTTAAAAACGCAATTATGATGAATTAGTATGTCCCAAAGCTTGCCTACTAATCTGATACAAACTCAAAAGTATGTACTTTTTCTTCTCAAAATCAGTGCAGAATTTTAGGGTGTAAGTAGGCAAATTGAGAAGCAGCATTAATAAATTCTTAAATTCAATAATAATTTTGTAAAATTAAAATCAGATTTAATTTTTTTAAATGATAGAACAAATAAATAGTATATATATATATATATATATATATATATATATATAAATTATCTATAATTAACTAATTATCAGTATATATTCTCATTCACGGTTCCATGCTGGTGGAATAATCTGCCCATCATCATCCAGAATGCAGAATCCCTGACAGCATTCAAAAGACAACTGAAAACTCATCTCCTCCGTGAGCACTTAATATAAAACAAATAAATAAATAAAACAAATTTTAAAAAAAACTTGAAATCCTTAATTGTCTGGTTTATACTACTTTGAGCAATGTTTGAACTTTGTATTTTGAAAACTTCTTGTGTTGTTATTGCCTCTTCACAATGACTTGTTAGATTTAGTCCTCAGATGTAAGTCACGGATAAAAGCATCTGCTAAATGACTAAATGTAAATGTAAATTATCTTTTACTGAGCAAAACTATCATAGTATGAAAGACTCCAATACAGAGCGGCACTAAAGCACTCATATAATGAGTGTATGATATGAGTGTATGAGAATATACACTCATATATTCTCGCTTAAAGCACATGGAGTCCTGGGTATATGTTATATTGTGTGTGTGTGTGTGTGTGTGTGTGTGTGTGTGTGTGTGTGTGTGTGTGTGTGTGTGTGTGTGTGTGTGCATGTGTGTGTGTGTGTGTGTGTGTGTGTGTGTGTGTGTGTGTGTGTGTGTGTGTGTGTGTGTGTGTGTGTGTGTGTGTGTGTGTGTGTGTGTGTGTGTGTGTGTGTGTGTGCAACACTGAGAGTATCTATCCAACTGTTTACTGAAACATTTTCATTGAGTTTTATATTCCAATTACTGTGTGAATGACGAGTTTTATTCAGTCCTTTCATCTGATAGTGAGCACCACACCATTCAGTATCACCAATAAACTCATTTTAAACAAAAGCCCTGACCTTTATGCATAATCTGTGTTCCGATTATGCATAATAATGGGAACATTGGAACATCTTGGAGAGAGATTTACTGTGCTGACTGTAGTAAATGTATGTGACACTGTTTGAAGATGCTGAACGGAGAATGACATTTGACAGCTGCTGCGAATTAAACCGTTTCTGTGAACTTCAATTTATCTGTTCCTCAAATAAAGCAATTTAATGGCTTCAGAACACCTGGAATATAATTCACTAAACCTTTTGTGGTGCTTTGTTGTCCTTTTGTTTGAGCTTGACTGGATCAGTCTTGTCTGACTGTTACCCGATCAGGCAAAACTCAGATACTGAGCATCAGATTAGTGCTTCTCTAGTTGTATGTAGTCTTGTACCTAGCTCAAGATTTATGTGTGATTAGTTCAAGTGTGTAATAATGTTTTGACCAAAGTCTGCCTTCTATATCTGTCTAGACGGAACATGTGATGATAGAGAGTCATTCCCAACCAATCTGTCTGGAAGCTGGAGTTAAAGCTGGCATCTACCTTAAGAACTGTGATCCCATCAATACTTTTCAAAAATGGCAGTTCACACATTACTACGCTCAGTGAGATGCTCCAGAATATCACTCACATATTCTCCATCACAATTTTCTCCTCTGTCTTGATATTTCTTTATTTTTATTTTTATTTTTTTTTTTTCATTTTTATTTTTTTTATTCAAATATGTGTGATTTGAGGAAAAGGTTTTGTGTAAGGTCCATATGTGTAATGTAGATGTGCATTTGTTTTTTTTCTTTTTATTTTGTTATTTTACATGTTTACTCATAATTGTTTGGGGATTGATTCAGGTGTCTTTTTGGCTAATTCAGATTATTCATATTTTTGGGGTTTTGTGAGAAATACTTTTGGATATTGATAGCAAATTATACACAGGGGTTTTGCACAATAATAATAAAAAAAAAATTAAAAACCCATCTGGGGATTTTTTACAAGTTCAAATTGTCTCTGTACACTATCAAGGATTTAATTTTGTTGAAGTGGGTATGAAATGTCTGACTTTAATATCATATTGTCTATTTCCAAGTGAAACTGCTTTTTGGACAAGAACAAAAATGTAGATTGGATTGTGAAAAGTGAGTGTTGCATACCTCGAAGGGCCACTGGCCCAACGACTTAATCCAATGAAGGTTTTCTGTGCATTCTGTATTTGCCTTGCACTGCTGTGCATAAGTTATTGCAGTTTACTGTTTGACTCCTTTTTATCATAACCTTGAATATAGGTTGGAATGCCAAATGATAATTGGTCATTTTACATTATTATTTATCTTGACATTTTTGAGTATCCAATCTTAGATAGCATACCGGTCTTGGTAGTTAGAAGTACAGTATTACGGACAATATTATTTGATGGCAGTGAATTTTTTTTTTTTTTTTCAAAAGTACTTTGTTAAGTCTCTTTAGATGACGCTTAATTAGAGTAACATTATTTCTATTTGGAAGTCGATTTGAAAAGATAGACCAATATTAATTTGTCTAATTATTTCAGAGTAGATAAGAATCAAATGAAATGTAACACTTTCCTATTAGTTTCACCAAGGTCAGATAAATCCCATCACATAGAGGCTCTTTCACCTAGATATCTGAGACTGTCTGTTCCCCAAATTTGTATATCCAAAAAACGTCAGATTAAAAATTGAATTGATGTTCAACAAATAAAAAAACAGATATAATACAGATGAGAACATTATAAAGCTTGGGTTGCTGAAAATTCAATCCCTTACTTCAAAGTCGCTCATAGTTAATGATATGATTTCAGATCTAGATTATCTAGATGTGCTGTGTTTGACAAAAACCTGGCTAAAACCAAACGATTACATTAATTTAAAGGAGCAATGTGTGACTTTTAGCGACATCTAGTGGTTCGGTTGCGAGTTTGCACCAGGTTTGCACTAAGGGCTCAGCCCACTGCTCACCCCTCCCTTTCGAAGAAGCTACGGTTGCTAAAACGGGACAAACATCTCGTCGGCTGAGACAGCAGAGAATAGCCAGAGTAAGCCAAGAGTGTGTAACATTGTCACTGTTTCTGTACCACAGTCCATTATAAACCACATCATGAATACTGTTTACAAAGCCATAGTCAGGTGAGGATCAAGGGTTTTAATATATAATTTAATAAAATAATATTAATCAGCTGATTGTCTCACAAACGTAACCAGCAGCACATTTATCCCCACATACTGTAGCAAACCCATAATACAGCGAGGGAGCAGCTATATATTTTTTCTAACAGGGTAGTAATAGTTTAGCTGGCTAATATGAGCTGTTACTGTGGCTGAGCTGGGACTCGTCCGCATGAGTCCAAAGGTCGGAACTGCGCGCGCTGTTACAATCATGTCATCTCCGCATCCCATAGATACTATTTACTACACACAATAGGCTTTTTTTTCTCTGATTTTGAAAAATCTTCGCGTCGACTTTAGTGATAAAAGACTTTAGTAAAAGTCTCTATCGACGGGTTAGTGATTCCTGTAACGTACTGTTTTACGGTCAATGACATGAATACTAATCATCAGCTGTCTCACGAACGTAACAGCACATCTATCTCCAACATAACAAACCCATAACACAGCGAGGGAGAACTAAGTTATATGAAACAATCCCAACTACATATTTTACACCACTCACAAGGGAAAAGTCACTACTCACGGAGTGTAAGGCTAGCTTCCAGCTTTCCGCTACTTCTCTTTCAAGGTAGTGATGAAACGCGTTCTGTAGCACTGTGTGTTCGCGTTCGGCTACGGTAGGAATATGACGTCACAACATGGCGACCTTCATAGAAGGGGATTCCCGCGGTTATGGAGCTATTAATGTCTCATTCTAAGGTAATAAAAACATTACGGTTAATTAAGTAAGTTCTTTATACACCACTAAAAACATAGTTATGGATGTCATATTGCATTTCTGTTAATAGATACTCAACTTTGTTACACATTGCACCTTTAAATGAGTCAACCCCACAAGATTACTGTTATAAACATGAACCTCGTCTGAAAGGCAGGGGGAGGTGTTGCTGTAATTTATAGTAATATCCTCAAAACCACTACCACCTTAAAACTAGTTTTAAAAATACTTCTTTTGAAGTATTGGTGCTTAGTGTAAAAAATATATAGTGTAAATGATAAATCACATTTTAGAATTCTGCTGGCTACTATATGGCCACCAGGGCACCAGAATGATTTTATCAAAGAATTTGTGGACTTTCTATCAGAGTTAGTCCTGGCTGCAGATAAAGTAGGCTACTAATAGTTGGTGACTTTAATATACATGTAGATAATGAAAAAAATGCATTGGGATTGACATTTAAAGGCATTAAATACTCAATTGGAGTTAGACAACACGTGTCAGGACTTACTCATTGTCGTAATCATACTCTAGATCTAATATTATCACATGGAATAGATGTTAATACTGTTGAATAGATGTTAATACTGTTGACATTCTGCTGCAGAGCGATGACATCTCAGATCATGTTCTAGTCTCATGTAAACTTCACTTAGCCAAAACAGCAAAGACAACTCCGTGTTATAAATATGTTAGACCTATAACTTCTGCCACTAAAGATTGCTTTATCAATAATCTTCCTAATCAGTTTCATCATCTCAGCATCCCGAATAGCTTAGAAGAACTTGATATTGTGACAGAAACTTTTAACTCTCTTTTCCAGCACTTTAGACGCAGTTGCTCGGTTGCGCTTAAAGAAGGTTAAAGCTACACTGTGTAACTTTTTTAGTTTATTAAAAAAAGAACTAAAAACACTTAGTTCTTTCAAAAATATATGAAGAGTTCAGATGCAAAAGCATCTAAATGCCATTTGAAATTTTCTTCTTTAATGATGATTTTTATCAAACTTGTATATTTAAGTTCAGTAATTTCACTTAAATAACAATTAATAGGTAATTATCATTGCCATTTAAGTGAAATCACTGAACTTAAATATACAAGCTTGATAAAAATGATCATTCTAGAAGAAAATTTCAAATGGCACTTAGAGGCTTTTGCATCTGAACTCTTCATATGTGCTCATTATATGTGCTCACTCAGCTGTCACAGTGCGTCATTTTTTTATGACTTTTTGCCCCCTTTAAAACATTTAAAATATTCACAAATTAATATGGGAAATAATACTGGTTTTCTAAGGCCAAATTAGAACATGGATATTTATGATATTTTTCCCGCAGTGCTGTAGGCTATAGGTGAGTTATTATTAATGCGTCTGAAAAAAATAACGAGCTAAAACATAATCTCCGGATGCACCTTTAGAGAGAACTGCACCTTTCATACGGATTAGATAATCAAAAGGTATTACAACGTTTACGATTCGAATTTGTTCTTTTTAAAATGGACATTTAAAGCTTTAGTCTATAAAGGCTATTGGTTCAGTTCTCGTGCTCCAGTTCACGAAGATCATAAAGTGCGCCTGATTGTTTTATGTTATTTTACAAAAGCACGTTTTCTTGTTATTGTGATATTACACAAATAAAAGTAGTTGCGAATAATGTATTATTATTTTCTGTTTAACCAGATAGAGAGTGATAGAGTATTTTAAGTTGATTCCACTGTTGATGGGAAAATGAAAGTGTTCACGGCGTGCCCGTTTGGAGCATACAGTGCGTGCTCCAAACTCCACACACTCTCTTGGATATTGGTCAAAATCGAGTGTTTATTTGTGATAATTTTAGCCCTATTATTGTCCAACCTGTACTATGAATGAGATGTGAGGAATTGCTTTGTTCCTTTTTTGGATAAAAGCGTCTTCTACATAATGTAGCCCTAATAAATGTTATAATAGGCTAATGATGATAATTATTATTATTATTTGCGTACACGGAACCTAAAACACACTCCGTCTTCTATGGTATGGTATGGTATGGTATGGTATACTTTATTGTCCCAATGGGAAATTTGTCTTGGGCTCACAATTACAACCACTGCACCAGACAATTAAAACAAACACAATTCATAAAAAACAAAGAAATACACATTTAAAAACAAGTAGTTAGCCTCACAAATACTGTGTACATTGGAGAGAACTTGCCACTGAACAATGGAAGAGTGTTTGGCATCCCCTCATTCTGCACTGTAAAATGATTGGCATGACATCATTCTCTACACTAGAACGTGAGGCATCATGCAACTCTTCTACACTTAAAGTAATTATTATTTCTGCTTGGTATTATTTATTAACTTAACAGCTGAAGGAATAAATGAATTCTTAAACCGGTTTAGTCTACAGCTGGGCATTCTCAGTCTTCTCCCCGATGGCAGCATTACAAACTCAGAGTACAGGACATGTGTTGTATCATGCATAATCTTATTTGCCTCCCTCAATATAGATTTTTCATATAAGGTCTGGAGATACAGAGGTTCTGTTCTGCCCATGACCTTCATGGCCGTTTGAATGAGACGACCCAGCCTAGATTTCAAATGTACTGTTAAGTTACCGTACCAAAGATGTATTCCATAAGTGATCACATTCTCCAATACAGCCTGATAAAACAACATCATAATCCTACTACTGACCCCATAAAGTCTCAGCCTTCTCAAAAAATACAGTCTTTGTTGTAGTAGAGTGCACAAAGAATCTATATGAGCCTGCCATGTAAGAGAACAGTCAATGTAGACACCCAGATATTTATATGAGGACACTTGTGTAATAGGAACATCATGAATACAAATAGAGCTATGGTTTCCAATTGACTTTGGATCAAATATCATCTCCTCAGTTTTCTTCACATTCACAACCAGGTGGTTGGCATCACACCACTCTATAAACTGATTAATCTCAGAGCAGTAAGACAAAATGTCTTGGTCTTTATGTAACAAGCTAAGAATCGCAGTATCATCACTAAATTTCACAATATAGTTGTTACTGTTATTCCTCACACAACTGTTTGTATAAAGTGTGAAGAGAACTGGGGAGCTTACACACCCTTGAGGGGCTCCTGTACTAATGACATGAGAGTCTGAGATCTTCCCATTCACCCTAACCTGTTGGGTTCTATTTGTTAAAAAGGAAAAATACCATTTAATAATAAACGGATTAACATCCATCAATTTAAGTTTCTCTAATAATAAATACGGTTGCAAAGAATTAAAAGCTGAACTAAAATCAATAAAAAGTAGACGCGCATATGCCTTTGAATCATCCAAATGTTTCGATACAAGATGAGTGATACTTCCTACTGCATCATCCGTGCTTCTACCCTGTCTATACGCAAACTGCCATGGATCTAATTTTGACATAACTTCATTTTTTAATAAAGACACAATGTATTTCTCAAAGCATTTCATTATTATTGATGTCAGTGCCACAGGTCTGAAATCATTATTCTCCGACGGATGTGGCTTTTTTGGAATTGGAATAATCACAGCTTTTTTCCAGAGCGCAGGAACTATGTGTGAGTCCAATGAACGCTGGAAGAGTGTACACCACACTGGAGTAAGTTCTGCAGCACAAGTTTTCAAAAGCTGTGCAGAAATCCCATCAGGTCCCATAGATTTCTTAGTACATAACTGCCGAAACAATAGTTGCACCTTAGAACTATCTATAATTAATCTACTGCCCATGTCATCCATCAGAGAACCTATAACAGATCTGCATTTATCAGAGAAGTCGTGAGTTTGGAACCGCAGATAGAAATCATTAAGTTCATTAGCTTTCTGTAAATCATCATCACTAGTATTAATAAGTTGACTATTTGTTTCCATATTAGTAACAGCCTTCATTGCGTCCCACATTTTCCTTGAATTTCCAGTGGAAAACTGACGCTCTATGAGATCTTTCTGTCGCCCCCTTGCTTCTTTGATCTTATGATTAAGCTCTTTTTGTATTATTTTCAACCCAGCAAAATCCTGATTTTGTCTAAGTCAGGTGACTGTAAATGCGCAAAATCCGTTTCCATTGCAGTTTTGCGAAAAAATCCTTTTTGGAATTGCCTGAAAAACCTCCTCATGCGAGCGTAAAAACTTTTTTGCGATAAACGGGAGTTTTTCGGAAATTGACGTGTTTCCATTGAGCGTATTTTCATTTTGCAATTTCAATTTGCGCAAATTGAAGGGTAATGGAAACGCAGCTAATGTGTGCTGAAAACTCTCACCAGAGTCACCCTTATGGCTAATGTCCTGGCCATAAGTAATGTGGATGTGCATGCAGATAACTGTGCTGATTTAACCACTGGATGTTAGGTGTGTTTTTCCTGCTTCTAAATAAATCTCATTTGTATGACTACTTCCTCTTTTTGTTCCTTTTAAGTGGGAAAACAAAGAATTTGGTGTTTTTGGTATGCCAGTGTTAGTTTGGCTGTTCTCTCACATAATGGCTCATTGGAATCTATGCATCAGATCCCACCCTCCTTCAAAAAGCCTGAGAGGGCGCATAGCCCTAGATAGAGTCTTCAAAGTGTTATGAGATGAAAGACTGTGTTAAACTGCCTTGTCTCAAAATGCATAGCATTACAGGGAGAATGAACGTAAACAATGTGCAGTGCTCTAGTTGTACCACCTGACTGATGCAGATTCATATTTCCGTTGACATGGAAACGCATAAATCCAAGTCTGAATCCAAATGCAATGATTGGACGAACATTTCTTTTTTGTGGGGGTCCTGAGAGTTCCCATTCAGGGAACTTCGAGCTGCGTGTAAACGCCGTGGGAACGCCTCTGCGTGACGAGTCATGAAGCACGTATGAAATCTGTCCAATGGCGAGACGGAACGTCATAGGCGGGGTGACGTATCGACCAGGAAACTATAAAGCATCCCCGAAACACAAGCGCAACAGCTTCTGAGTCTTCACAAGCGCTCTATGTATGAATTTTGTCTGTCTGTCTAATATTGTATATTTATATATATTGATATGGCGAGCAAACAACAGCAGAATTTCAGAAAGTGTGTTCATCCCTGCCCTCGCTTCATCACGGGTGGGGATACACACGATCTGTGTGTTGTTTGTTTGGGAGTGCAGCATGCTCAGTCGGCTCTCGAGGGGGCCGGCTGTGAGCACTGCGAGTGTCTGCCCATGAAGACACTTCGCTCCCGCTGGGCACTCTTCGAGGAGAGTGGTTCGGTGCGCGCTCCCCGCGGCTCGGGTCCGGCTGCTGCCGAGGCACAGCGAAGGCTTGCGTCGTGGGGATCGCAGATGGATCTATCAGCGGGGATTGAGACGGGCCCCGCCCATTCTCTGCCCTTACCTGGTAGATCCAGTGCCTCAGTTCTCGCTGCGGGGGTCCGCGTTGCGGTTTCTCCTGCCCGGGCTGAGGCGCCATCACTTCAATTATCCAGTTCTGAGGAGCTGGATGTTGAAAGTGTGGATGCAGAGTCTATGGACTCAGTGGAGAGCGAGGGAAGCTCGTTTGCCATCCCAGTCTCCCGCGAATGTAGTAAAAAAAAAAAAAATGGAGGTTTTTGACTCGGGCTGTGGAAAAATTAAGCATTGAATGGCCAGTTGAGAAACAAGAGTCGAGAGAGTAAAATGGATGAGAGATTTTTAAAATCACACTCACTACCTCCATGCCGGTGTTTGCCCTTCTTCCCCGATCTACACACCGAGGTGTGTAGATCGTGGAACAAACCAGTGTCAGCTAGAATTTTGACACACCAGACCTCTATGTATGCTAATATTGCTGGGTCTAGGAGATATGAGTGAGGGGGAGGTCGTCGGCACTGACGTGATTAATGAGATACTGCGTCAGGCGGCAGATATTTCTCTCCGTGCCACCAAGGAGACGGCCAGATCAGTCGGCCGCTCTATGGCAGCCCTGGTGGCCACGGAGAGGCATCTGTGGCTAAATCTGGCTAATATGAAGGAGAAAGATAAAGCTTTTCTCCTGGATGCGCCGCTGTCGACCGGAAAAAAACAGGCAGCGGCGCTCCAGAAATGTCTCCCCCTCCGTACTCATCCTTCGGGGGCTGCTGGGCGAGAGCAGCCCCGCCCGTCGGGAGAGCGTCGCGTCTCGGGCTCCTCCCCAGCAAAACTGGGCTGAGACGCGGCGTTCTCAGGCGAGGTCTTCCCGGGATAGAACCGATCTGAGGACGGTTATTGTCGCCAGGAAGGCTTCGTCGAAGAAGTCCTGACGCCACTGGTGTCAGGCTACTGAGGGTGGTCCCCACCGTGAGACAGAGGTGTTCGCCGCTGAATCCGGCGCCCACTCTCTCTCGGTGCCCTCAGGGGTTCGTTCTGCCAACCCTGCCTGTAATGGGGGGTGCAGACGGTCCCAGCGAGCGATTTCCCGAGGGACGCTCGTTTGCTCCGAGGAGCGATACAGAACGGTCGTTAAACCCTGCCTGTGCGCGGTCACAGGGCGCTGTTTCTGTTTTAAAAACTACTCCAGAGGCCAGTCTCGAGAGACTGGTACCCTTAGTAGAATTTCTGGTAGAATGGGGAAGTCTTCCAAATATATCTCGTTGGGTCCTGCAGACTATCGAACGCGGGTACGCGATCCAGTTCAGGTCGCGTCCACCTCGTTTCCGGGGGGTTTTGCCCACAGTGGTGACCCCCGAGCAGGCTCTGGTTATGGAACAAGAAGTGAAAGCTCTGCTACTGAAGGGGGCGATAGAACGAGTTCTTCCTCCCGACAGAGAGCTGGGGTATTACAGCCGGTACTTCATTGTTCCAGAGAAGGATGGGGGGCTGCGTCCGATTTTAGACCTGCGCCTCTTAAATCGGTCAGTAGGGAAGCTCAAGTTCTAAATGCTGACTCTCAAGCAGATCGTGTCACAGATCAGGTCCGAGGACTGGTTTGTCACGATAGACCTAAAAAAAGACGCGTACTTCCATATCTCCATCCTTCCGCAACATCGGAAGTTCCTGAGGTTCGCTTTTGGGGGCGAAGCGTACCAATATCGGGTCCTTCCATTCGGCCTAGCGTTATCTCCTCGAACCTTCACGAAATGCATGGACGCGGCCTTGGCCCCGCTGCGTCTCCAGGGCATTCGCATTTTAAATTACATCGACGATTGGTTGATTCTGGCTCAATCGGAGCATCAGGCGATTCGGCATCGAGATGCCGTCCTCGCCCACATCAGAAGGTTGGGGTTGAGACTCAACGCCAAGAAGAGTGTGCTTTTGCCAGTTCAGCGGACCACTTTTCTAGGCGTGGTATGGGATTCGACGACGATGCAGGCACGTCTGTCGCCGGCTTGTATAGCCTCGATTATCTCGACTGTCAAGCAAGTGAAGCTAGGCCAGTCACTCACTGTAAAGGAATTCCAGAGAATTCTGGGTCTGATGGCAGCAGCATCCAACGTGTTACCGTGCGGCCTGCTGTACATGAGACCACTACAGTGGTGGCTCAGGACCAAGGGGTTCTCCCCGAGGGGAAAGCCGCTCCGCAAGATCAAGGTCACGCGACGTGGTCTCCGTGCCCTGGCTATGTGGAAAGAACCTTGGTTCCTGTCCCTGGGACCTGCGCTGGGAGCCCCGTGTCGCCGGGTAACGGTGACGACGGATGCCTCTCTCACGGGCTGGGGAGCGATCATGAGTGGTCGCTCGGCCCGCGGGTTGTGGCAAGACCATCATCTCCGATGGCATATAAATTGTCTAGAGATGATGGCGGTGTTTCAGGCTCTGAAACACTTTCTCCCAGACCTCAGAGATCATCATGTTCCTGTCCGGTCAGACAACATGTCTGTGGTCTCTTACATAAACCACCAGGGGGGTCTGCAGGGACCCGTTCTGCTGAACCTGCCTGTGAGGGTGGGCGCAGACGGTCCTAGCGAGTGGTTTCCCGAGGGAAGCTCGTTTGCTCCGAGGAGCGATACAGAACAGTCGTTAAACCCTGCCTGTGCGCGGTCACAGGGCACTGTTTCTGTCTCTATAATTACTCCAGAGGCCAGTCTCGAGAGACTGGTACCCTTAGTGGAATTTCTGGCAGAATGGGAAAGTCTTGCAAATATATCTCGATGGGTCCTGCAGACTATCGAACGTGGGTACGCGATCCAGTTCAGGTCCCTCACGGGCTGGGGGCGATCATGAGTGGTCGCTCGGCCCGGGGTCTGTGGACTTTCTCCCAGACCTGAGGGGTCACCATGTTCTTGTCCGGTCAGACAGCACATCGGTGGTCTTTTTATAGACCATCAAGGGGGTCTGCGCTCATGTCCATTATTCAGGCTAGCGCCAGATCCTTCTGTGGGCCCAGGGGAAGCTTCTTTCTTTGGCGATTATATATCCCAGGATATTTAAATCGGGGAGCAGACATCCTGTCGAGGCAGGGGCCGAGGCCCGGGGAGTGGAGACTCCACCCCGAGGTGGTGGAGCTCCTATGGAGTCATTTCGGTCATACCGAGGTAGGCCTATTTGAATCCAGGGACTGAGACACTGCAGGCTGTGGTTTCTCTGTGTCCACCAGCCCCTCTGGGGTTGGATGTGATGGTACAGGAGTGGCCGAGGTCACCCCTGTACGCATTTCCCCCGATTGCTCTGCTCCCAGGACTTCTGGAGAGGGTTCACCGAGTCGGGGTCTTTCTACTGTTAGTAGCCCCGCGTTGGCCGGCCCGAGTATGGATGCGGGTCGATACTTCACCCCCGCCCAGATCTATGGAGGTTGTGGCTTGGCCTCTGAGGGGGCCCAGCTCATAGAATCGGGTCTCTCGACTGAGGTCGTGGAGACCATCCTCCAATCCAGAGCTCCGTCCACGAGGAGATTATATGCCTTGAGGTGGCAATGTTTCACCTCTTGGTGGGGAGAACACCAGTTGGACCCAGTTAACTGCCCGGTGTGGCGGTGCTGGAATTCCTTTGGAGCATTTCTCCACAGGGTTATCCCACTCCACACTAAAGGTGTATGTGGTGGCCTATCTGCTTACCACGTCCCTTTGAGTGGAGCTTTTCACGGGAGATACCCATTGGTAATTCTTTTTCTTCGTGGTATTGTGAGGTCAGACCAAGAGAAACTAATCTGCTCTGCCCTCTGAGGGCTCTAGATGCTTATGTCCACAGAGCTGCCCTGTGGAGAAAGCCTGAACAGTTATCTGTTTGTTTTGGACCTCCGAAGAAAGGTTGTCCCGCATCTGAGCAGAGGTTGAGTAAGTGAGTGGTCGAGGCCATCTCATTTGCATATGAGTCCGCTGGTCAGCCTTCTCCTTTGGCTGTCTGGGCTCACTCAACCAGGGGTATGGTAGCTCCGCTCCAGGGGCGCAGGTGCTTTCGTCTAAATATGTGCCTGATTTCATACAACGGACACCTGCTCGCATGGCGGCGTTGGTATTAGCGTTCCCACGGCGTTTACACGCAGCTCGAAGTTCCCTGAATGGGAACGTCTCTGGTTACGTATGTAACCCTAGTTCCCTGAAGGGAACGAGACGCTGCGTGTCTATGCCATACTCCCAGCATGCCCGTGAGCGCTTGCTTCAGTCCTATCAGAAGCTGTTGCGCTTGTGTTTCGGGGATGCTTTATAGTTTCCTGGTCGATACGTCACCCCGCCTATGACGTTCCGTCTCGCCATTGGACAGATTTCATACGTGCTTCATGACTCGTCACGCAGAGGCGTTCCCACGGCGTTTACACGCAGCGTCTCGTTCCCTTCAGGGAACTAGGGTTACATACGTAACCAGAGACGTTCTACAGAAGATATGAGCATGTTTTAATATTTAGAATACTTTTATTATTGATTGCTATAGGGTGTAAAGTTTCAACCGGTATTGACCAATAGTCTTCTGCATTCTTAATGTTCAATGTGTCTATGTTCAAACACTATAGGAGCTGAAGAGTTATGCTTTAAATCGCTTATGACCGACTGACCGATTACACTGACTGATTTTCATTCGCTGACAGGTTTTGGGAGATCGCCAAAAAAATGCCTGAAACCATAGGCAAATCGGTGCTCGTTCACGTGAGTGACAATCATGCTAAATATCTGGGCCTGTCGGCGATTCAAAATCCTGATGTGTGAATGTATTCTGACTGAAGAATCCCGAGGCGTCATCTGCACCCGCAAGTCTCCGTGGTAAATGAGGTAGACGGTTCTCATGGGTCTCTGCTTCGGAATCCTCTTCCGCTGAGACTGCAGTCCCTGCTGTGCTTCCTCAACTGGTCACTAGCCCATGACGAAGAAGAAGAAGAAGGGAGCCTCTTGTCCTCTCTCTCCCTGAGCCCGCTACTTAAAGCGCCGTCCATGAGTCCGCTCCAGCAAGCGCCGTACCAGAGCCCACTACTGCAATCGCTGTTCCTGAGTCAGCAGCTGGTTGCCTGGTTACAGAATCTGCCTCTGTGAGAGCTGCGGCCGATCAAGCTGAAGAAGCAGTCCTGCAAGCCCCCCAAGAACTTTGTGTTTCCTCCAGCTCCCCTTCCTTGTCTATTGTTTTTGATGTTTTTAGTTTTGGTGCTAACCCAGTAATTGTCTTTTCGTGTATGCCTTTGTTAGTTTTTGTCTGTGCTCACATCTTCTTTCTGCCCGCTCTATTACACGGCCAGGTCGCGCGCATTCCAGCCTCTTTAGGTTATATATAGTCTCGTGCCCACTTGCAGCGCTCACGTTTTCTACACGCACGCCCTGCGCGCGTCACAAGTGCAGCCTTTTTTCAGGCTATGCATAGTTTCCTGCCGCTTGCAGCGCAAACATTTCTAACAAGCACTTGTGCCCGTCACTAGTGCAGCCTGTATCAGGCTAAAATGCAATCATTCATAAGTGCATAATGTCTGGCTTACGCCAAACATGCTATAAGTGTAGTATATGTGCCCACAGTTCAGTGTTCACCCCTACACACAAACACCACACCCGTGCCCATGACCACGCTTGCTCATCACACTGTGACTGGCTCCCCATTCACTTCTATTGGGAAGTCACTCACAAAACAGCCATTGGCTAGAACGTCACGCATAGCCGTCACGCACAAGCACTGTCAGCGTGCTCACACAATTTGTTCAGCCCGCTATGTGTATACACACACTATATGTAGCCCCTCACACCCGGGTCCAACTCGACCCGCTCCGAGCGGGCCTCGAACCCGGGTCTCCGGTATGAGAGTCAGACGCGCTAACAAGGAGGCTAAAGACTGCAGCCTCTAGTGTCTGTTGTTAGAGCGCCTATTGAGATCGGGGAGTGAGGTTTACTCGCACAGCTACCTGGCCTCTGTTACACTCACCCCCCTAAACCTCACTCTCATCCGGGTCACGGCACCAATGTAACCCCTCACACCCGGGTCCAACTCGACCCGCTCCGAGCGGGCCTCGAACCCGGGTCTCCGGTATGAGAGTCAGGCGCGCTAACAAGGAGGCTAAAGACTGCAGCCTCTAGCGTCTGTTGCGTCTGTTGTCTGTTGCTGTCGCCTATTGAGATCGGGGAGTGAGGTTTACTCGCACAGCAACTACTAGCTGGCCTCCGTTACATATACACACTCCCTTTGTGTAGAATATGTGCCCACAATCCAGTGTACGCCCATACACAAAAGCACCACACTCCCCGTGTCTCTCTCAGAGCCCGCTCCCATAAAGCGGACACAGCCTGCTCGAGTGTCAGAGTTCATAAGCGCGCCCGTGTGCGCGTCCCCCCTCTGCCCGCTCTGTTACACGGCCCATAAACTCCTCTCTGAGTGTAAGTCCCGTTGCCACAAACACTCTAAGCGCGCTCACACACTCTGTTCAGCCCGCTATGTGCAGCAATCAGGATGATGTAGCCATTCACCCGCTAGCGTTACACTTCAAAGCATGGGAAGCTATTCCGGAAATCTCCCCGTGGGTATTAAACACAATAAATTTCGGCTATCTGTTACAGTTCCGTCGCCGCCCTCCACGCTTCCGTGCGCGGCTCGAAACTACTGTGAATACAGCCAGCCTGCTTTGTTCAGAGATTGCAAAGCTTTTGTGCAAAAGGGCTATAGAGAGAGTTCCGCCTTCTATGAGCAAATCTGGGTTTTACGGCCATTATTTTCTTGCTCCCAAGAAAGATCTCAGATTTTTGAACAAAGTGCTCATGAGGAAGCCGTTAAAAATGCTTACAGTCAAGAAACTCCTCGCGCATGTGTGCCAGGGAGACTGGTTCATCTATCTAGATCTGAAAAACGGCTATTTTCAGATCCAGATAAATCCCTGTCACAGGCCATTCTACGTTTCGCCTTCGACGGCCAGGTTTATCAATACACCGCCCTCCCGTTCGGCCTATCCTATATGTTACGCACCCCGTACGTTCACGAAGTGCCCGGATGCGGCTCTCGCCCCCCTGCGGAGTCAGGGGCTGCGAATTTTGAACTATCTGGACGACTGGCTGATTTTGGCACAATCACAGACGGAGCTTCTGTCTCATCGGACAGTTCTCCTCGACCATCTGAACACTTTGGGCCTCTCTGTCAACTGGACAAAGAGCTCACTTCAGCCCAGTCAGACGATTTCCTTCCTGGGAATAGATCTAGACTCAGTGGCTACGACAGCTCGCTTATCTACACAGTGCGCGCGCCGTGTTCAGCGACTCGCCACATCTTTTCAGATGAACGCCCTCACGCCTTTGAAGACTGCTCAGAAGGCACTGGGTTACATGGCCTCAGCCTCCGCAGTGCTCCAGCTGGGTCTACTGCGCATGCACCCGCTTCAGCTCTGGTTGAAGAGCCATGTGTCTCATAGTGCGTCATCTCGTCAGATGCATCCAACACGGGTTGGGGCGCAGTCTGGGAGGGCTCACTGACCTTTGGCCCCTGATCAGCTCAAGAGAGCTCCCTCCACATAAACTGTCTGGAGATGTTAGCGGTCAAGAACGTGCTCACGCGTTTTCCTCCCGCGCATTCAGGGCCACCACGTATTGATCCGCTCAGACAATATAGCCGTGGTCTCCTACCTAAACCGTCAGGGCGGAGTCAGATCCAGGAATCTCTTCCTGCTGACACGACGCATTTTAGTTTGGTCCCAGAGTCACCTGCTCTCGCTAAGAGCGACGCATGTGCCGGGCTATCTGAACGACGGCCCAGACAGACTGTCCAGGAACCTCATCCTCCCGGGGGAATGGTCCTTGCACACTCAAACAGTCCAGAAGCTGTGGCGAATGTTCGGCAGAGCAGAGGTAGATCTCTTTGCTTCGGAAGAGAACGCTCACTGCCGATTATTTTTCTCAAAGAGCGAGGATGCGCTAGCCCAGGACTGGCCCAGCCGCCCGCTTTATGCTTTCCCTCCGGTCTCACTATTACCACAGGTAATTCAGAGGACAGGGACACATGTCACTCGGTGCTCCTCATAGCCCTGCAATGGGAGAGTCAGACTTGGTTCCTGGAGCTCACTCAGCTGTCACTGACAGCCCCGTGGCCCATTCCAGTCAGAGCAGATCTCCTCTCTCAAGCTCGCAACACGATATGGCATTCCCATCCACAGCGCTGGGCGCTGCATGGGTGATCAACGATTACCAGTTGCTTTGCCAGAAGGAGTGTTAAAACGCCAGAGCGGCTTCCACTAGAAAGCTCTATGCGTCAAAATGGTCTGTGTTCTCTAAATAGTGCACCGACAAAAACTTGGACCCACGGTTGTGCGATGTTACGTCTTTGCGCGTTTTTTCTCCAAGAGATGTTGGATAAGGGCAGGTCCCCATCCACTCTCAAGGTTTACGTGGCAGCTGTCGGGCGTTGGGTGCTCGAGCAACTGCCCTTTTGCCCCTTGGTGCCCAAAGTGCCCTTTTGTCAAGACAAAATTTCCTCTCCTTATTTTGTATTTAAAGGCACTTTTGTGGATGCCTGCTCAATCTAACTAGTAGTAAAATTAATGAATAATAATTTAGCCATAAATAAAATGACCCACATTATGACCTTTCACCTGACGAACTCATCCGGGACGATTCCTCACGTCGCACGAGCATTTTTTAATTTCGCGCGGCTACGTGCATTCCCAGAGGATATCTTCAACTCTTGCGGCTGCTGGTAAGTGGTGTTCTATTCTCAGTGAAGTGATTTTGATGTTTGTTTACTTATTATTATTTTACTAGAACGACGTGAAGAGAGCATGCAGAGAGATGTTGTTTGTATTGCTGTGTGTAGGCTGTAGAAGTAACGTTAAGGCCTGTTCACACCGGGACGACGTTTAACACCTCGTGACTAAACAATGGGCGCCAATGTGAGTGTTCACACCGACGCGAAAAACAGTCTTGCCGAGCACACATACGGCGAAGAAGAGATATCCTACAAGGCAAGATACCTATATGGGCAAGATGAATGTTGAGCTGCTGGTCTCGGAGCATAAAGAGCTATATGATAATATTTATATTAGTATTTCTGTAATAATAGTATAGTATAGGGTGACCAACAGTCCTGTTTTCCCGCGACATGTGTAAAACGATCACTTTGTGTTTTATAGAAATCTGAGTTGAGATGAGAACTGCGCATAGTGTGCATAGTGTCAGTTAGATTTTGACAAGTGAGGAGAGGAGATAACCGCTCTGCCGACTCTTTGTATTCTTTCTTTTATTTTATTTTTCTATTGTGACCAGATGTTTGTTTGGGTTTTGTTTTTTTCTCGCTCGATCCCCTTGTATGAGGACTAGTGTTGAGTGGTTTTATTAACAATTGAGTGGTTTTATTAAACGTGGGGAAATACGACAACTCTCGTCTCTCGTGCATCTGTTCATCCGACAACTAGTGCTATGTTTTTATCTCTGGGCAACATCTCAACTTTGCGTTACACATGTCCTGTTTCCACGTCCTGTCCTGGCTGTTTTTAAGTGATGAAAATGTCCTGGTTTTCAAAAAAACTGCTGGGAAAGATCAGTTCTACAGCAAAATATAGATGGGCAAACAAGGTGGATGAGGAAGAAAAACAGGATAAAGAGGATGAAAACTAAAGAAATAAATAGATTTTGTTAGTTCGTTTTTGTAAGTTAGTGAGAGCTATTTGTTACATTTCTTTTAGTTATTTATTATTTATATATTTATATTTCTAATAGGCTACAGAAGACACTATTTCTATCATTATTTAATTCGTTTTTTTAATCTGTCATAATAAAATATTGAGACATGAAAATGATCACCCTAGTATAGTATTCTATTATTATTTCTGTTTTACATTAAGCGCCATCTAATGTCAGGCAATGAATTTGCATGTTCACTCCGCTCATCGTTAGCGAAAAACGCTTGGGTGTGAACACAAAAAACGCGTTGAAAAACGCTGACGAATAACGCGCGCTGATATTCGTCCCGGTGTGTACGGGCCTTTAGCTTGCTGTTTGAGGGAGAAAAGTTTCACGGGGGTGGAGGGGTGTTATTTGACGAAAAACTATTATTTTTACTTTAAACTATTATTATTGTTACAGTGTTTATTTAAAAAGTGAAAATTAAAATAAAATAAAAATTATTATCACAACTCTGGTAAGTTATCACATAGGCTCACCAGTTAGTATCTTATGTTTTATCTGCAGAAGCCTCTGTGAACATCTACCCTAGTAACGTTGCTATTATATACTATTATTGTATTATTATACTATAGCAGCCTGGGCAGAATCTGTAGCTTTAGCAGGTCAGTGAACTAGTGAGCCGGTTCCAAACACTGTAAGCAATCTTTACATCTTGTCATGGTCACATAAAAATGGTTTAATCAGCTAATACCCTATATATATATGTTTATTTTAATGTCTACAGTCTCAGAACAACTCCAGCAGTATCAAGCAGCAGCAGTAACAACAACAACATCAACAGCAAAGGCAGCAAACTCACTTAAGGACTTAAGAATTTACCAGAACAGGTATCACATTAACGTTAAAAATCTTGTAAAGTATTAATTGCTGTTTCTGTTTGCTTTGTTTTTATTTTCATTGTATAAAATGTAACTCTTGTATTTTTGTAAATCAGTTTTTGCCATGAAAATAGCCACAGATGCTGATATGCCATTAAATAAAACTATACTGTACTGCACGAAACATGGGCCACGTTGATTTTGTCCTACACAGTTCACTATACAGCTGTTCTTTATTATTCTGTATAACAGAGAAGAAAAAGCCATCAGGTTGGGACAACTTAAGATGCTTCAGTTTCTAATCCCAGAGTTATATATAGAGCACATAAATTATTTTTTTAAATTTTAAACTTTAAATTTGTCTTTTCTGTTCTGTTTCTTTTTCAAAACCGCATCAATGCATTTGCTGCTGTATTGATGCAGAATCATCTGTATTGATATACTGTATTACTCTATTGATATTTTGAGCACAGCCCTATTTAAAGCCTTGTTTCCATGTGCCCCATTTTATACTTTGAGCACCTGCCCCTCCAGAGGTCTCTGCAGGCCCTCCCCACCACTTTTTGCCAGGGTCGATTTTGTCCCCACCACTTTTGAAACATCTCGTGGCACATATGTACCAATAGAAATAAAACATCTCCAGTTAACAGCATTTGTTTCATTTGTTTGTTAAATAACAGGCGATCTAGCACTGAAATGTGTTGTCTTCTCTCGGAAACGCGCTTCAATCCGTTGCGGAGATTCGTTCCGGTGAAATCACAAATCAAAATGCACACAAACGTGTCCCTTTTTCTCATGGGTTCTAATCTGCTTTCGTATATTTTTTTCCCCTCAGCAAAACGTCTCAGGTTACGTCTGTAACCATAGTTCCCTGAGAAGGGAACGAGACGATGCGTCACTGTTACGCTTTTGGGAACGCCTCCAGCGTGACTGCGTCTGAAGCATCTATGTCAACTAGTCCAATAGGAAACATGACCGTCATGGGCGGATGACGTCATGACCAGGAAATGATAAAAGAGCACCCGGTGCAAACCGGCATTAGCTTCAGAAATTGCCGAAGCAAGCCGATACAGGGATGCAGGAAGTATGGCAGGGTGACGCATCGTCTCGTTCCCTTCTCAGGGAACTATGGTTACAGACGTAACCTGAGACGTTCCCTATCGAGGGAACTCGCGATGCGTCACTGTTACGCTTTTGGGAACGAGAATACCCAAATCGCCAGACTTTCAAATGCCTGAGTGTCAGCCTGTTGTCACACCACCCTAAGCATTATTAAGCACATGTGAACCTGGGGCAGCCTCCAGGTCCAGGCTATAAAACCTGACAAATGTGAGAGGAGAGGACCAACCCGCCGCATCACAAACATCTTGAAGAGAGACTCCAGATAAGAGAGCTTTAGAAGCCGCCATACTCCTAGTAGAATGGGCCCTGACCGCCAAAGGGCAAGGCAGGCCAGAAGACTCATAAGCCAGAGAAATAGCCTCAACTATCCACTTGCTAACTGTCTGCTTTGAAGCAGGAAGACCCCTCTTGGGAGATCCAAAGCAGACAAATAACTGATCAGATCTCCTAAAAGCAGAAGTCCGATGCACATAATTGTCCAGTGCTCTCACTGGGCATAAAAGGTTCAATCTTTCCTGGTCCGGAGAAGAAAACGGTGGAGGACAAAAAGCCTGTAGCACAATAGGCCTCGGAATCATGGTGGGCACCTTAGGCACATAGCCTTGTTTAGGGTATAAGAATGCCTTGACCATCCCTGGTGCAAATTCAAGGCATGCAGGGGAAACCGAAAGGGCCTGAAGGTCACCGACTCTCTTAAGGGATGAAATAGCTAACAGAAACACTGTTTTAAAAGTGAGAAATTTCTCTGAAACCGAATCCAGGGGCTCAAAGATAACCCCAGATAAGCCTTCAAGAACAGTAGCCAGATCCCAAGCCGGCACCCTAGTACGAGTTGCAGGCCTCAGCCTCAGTGTGCCACGGAGGAAACGTGTAATCAAGGGGTCTCGACCGAGGGAAGTACCCCCCACTAGGGCATGGAAAGCCGCAATGGCTGCCACGTAAACCTTGAGCGTGGAAGGACATAGACCTGACGAGAAACGCTCTTGTAGAAACTCGAGAACTGTGTTGACTGAACAATTAATCGGGTCCCACTGGCGTTGGCGACACCAGGAAGTAAACACTTTCCATTTAAGTGCGTAAAGTTTCCTCGTAGCCGGAGCTCTGGAGCTTAAAATGGTCTCAGCCACTTCCGCTGACAGACCACTACTCATGAGTTGGGCCCCCTCAGAGGCCACACCCATAGTTTCCAAATCTCTGGCTGGCGGTGAAATATCGTGCCCCCTGCCTGAGACAGAAGGTCTCTCCTGATGGGCAACTCCAGGGGAGGCCTGTCGAGAAGATGAATGAGGTCCGCAAACCAAATACGACTTGGCCAGCGTGGTGCTACTAGCAATAGACTTATCCCATCCTGGCGGATTCTCTCCAGAACTCCTGGGAGCAGAGCTACAGGGGGAAAGGCATACAGACGCAGCCTCGGCCATGCCTGAACCATAGCATCCAGCCCCAGGGGGGCTGGTTGAGTGAGGGAGAACCAAAGAGGACAGTGCGTCGTGTGCTGAGACGCAAACAGATCCACTTCCGCCTGGCCATACACCCTCCAGATCTGCTCCACCACCTCGGGGTGGAGCCTCCATTCCCCCGGCCTCAGCCTCTGCCTCGACAGTGTGTCTGCTCCTACATTCTGGGCCCCTGGAATGTATACTGCCCTCAGTGAGAGCAATTTCCCTAGGGACCACAGGAGGATCTGGTGCGCCAGTTTGCACAGTGGACGCGAACGCAGACCCCCCTGTCGATTTAAATAAGAGACCACTGATGTGTTGTCTGTCCGGACAAGCACATGATGGCCCCTCAGATCTGGGAGGAAATATCTCAAAGCCTTGAAGACAGCCATCATCTCCAGGCAATTTATGTGCCAGGAGAGATGATGACTCCTCCACAGACCCTGAGCTGAACGGCCTTCCATTACCGCTCCCCAGCCGGTGAGGGAAGCATCTGTCGAGATAGCCACTCGATGGCAAAGAGCTCCCAACACCGGACCCTGGGACAGGAACCAGTGTTTCCTCCATATAATCAAGGCTTGGAGACACCGCCGCGTGATCTTGATCATACGAAGTGGGTTCCCCCTCGGGGAGAACCCTCTGGTCCTGAGCCACCACTGCAGAGGTCTCATATACAACAGGCCAAAAGGTATCACGTTGGACGCTGCTGCCAAGAGACCTAACAGTCTCTCGAACTGTTTCACAGTGCGTGACTGGCCTAGCTTTAGCTCCTTTGTGGCGGAAAGGATAGCAGCTACACGAGCGGGCGACAGCGTGGCTCGCATCGTGACTGAATCCCATACCACACCAAGAAAAGTGGTTCTCTGTACTGGAGAAAGCACACTCTTCTTGGCGTTGAGCCTCAACCCCAATTTCTGCATATGTGCGAGAACGACACCTCGGTGCCGAACCGCTAACTGTTCTGACTCTGCTAGAATCAGCCAGTCGTCTATGTAGTTCAGAATGCGTATGCCCTGCAGCCTGAGCGGGGCCAGAGCTGCATCTACGCACTTCGTGAACGTGCGGGGTGATAAAGCCAGACCGAATGGAAGTACCCGATATTGGTATTCTTTGCCCCCGAAAGAAAACCTCAGGAACCTCCTGTGCTGAGGGAGGATGGAGATATGGAAGTACGCATCTTTCAAATCTATCGTGACGAACCAGTCCTCGGATCTGATTTGAGTCACAATCTGCTTGAGTGTCAGCATCTTGAACTTGAGTTTCTGAACTGAACGATTCAATAGACGAAGATCTAAAATGGGACGCAACCCTCCATCCTTTTTTGGAACAATGAAATAGCGGCTGTAAAAACCCGATTCCCTGTCGGGTGGATACACCTGCTCTATAGCTTCTTTCGCTAATAAAGCCTTCACTTCTTGCTCCATCACCAGAGCCTGCTCGGGGTGTACCAACGTGGGCAGCACCCCGTTGAAACGTGGAGGACGAGAACCGAACTGGATTCTGTATCCTCCCTCTATCATCTGCAGGACCCAACGAGAAATATTTGGCAGATTCCTCCATTCTGTCAGAAATTCTACTAGGGGAACCAGCCTCTCGAGGCTGGCCTCTGATGTATTTAAAACACCCAGCCCGGGGGCCTGGAACATAACGGCAGAAACCAACCGGACTGACTGTTTTTGAACCCCCCTCAGAAGGTTCCCGTCCGACGCAACGTCGAGTCGACGTTGCGCCAGACGTTCTCTGGCGACCACTGCGCCCCGAAGCACCAAGGGTGGCGGGGTGGGCAGAATTGTCCCCTGAGGACCCCGAAATGAACCGGGCACCGTATACTGAGGTGTACACCGGTTCACTTCGGTTGGGGCAGTCCTCACTGGTCTGACACCCGTGGCGTCAGGACCTTTTCTTTTGCGCCGAAGCCTTCTTAGCCTGAAGAACGGTCCTCAGATCCGGCTTCGACTTCGAAGGCTTTGGCTGAGAGTGTTTCGTCTGCCTCCAGTGTTTTTGTGGAGGTGCACGAGACGCAACACTCTCTTTTTGTTGCGCACGATATGATGAGCTTGACGGCTGGGGCTGCTCACGCCCAGCAGCCCCAGGGGGTTGGACACGGCGAGGGAGAAATTTTTTAAATGCCTCTGACTGTTTTTTAGCTTCCTGAAATCTCTCGACGACCTCATCAACAGTGTCGCCGAAGAGACCATCAGGATTAACCGGGGCATCTAAAAGAAAGGAACGATCTCGGTCCTTTAAATCAGTCAAATTCAACCACAGATGTCTCTCAGTGGCCACCAGGGCTGCCATAGACCGCCCAATTGCTCTAGCGGTCTCCTTAGTAGCCCTGAGAGACAAATCTGTGGCCCGACGAAGTTCTCTAATTTCATCGGGTCCAACTCCCTCACTTTTATCCAAATCCCCCAGCAGCTCAGCCTGGTATGCCTGTAATATAGCCATAGAATGGAGGCATGCACCAGCCTGACCTGCTGCCGTATAAGCTTTGCCCACTAACGTAGATGTTGTTTTTAATGGTTTAGTGGGTAAAGCTGAGGCCTTCAGAGACGATACCGAACCGGGTGACAGATAGCTCGCGAGCGTCTGTTCAGCCCGGGGCATCGCCTCATAGCCGTACTCTTTCAGCCCCCTTATACCCGAATAAATATGAACTTGAGGGCTGAAAACACGTGCAGAGTACGGCTTATTCCATGTTCTTGATATCTCATTATGTAAATCGGGAAAGAATGGAAGGCCTCGTGGTGGAAGTGAAACACTAGATGAAAGAAAACGCTCGTCGAGTTTGCTTTTAGGACGCGCGTCCTCTCTTACAGCTGGCCAATCAATATGTAATTTTTCAACCGCTCTAGTAATCACTTCCACCAACTCATCATATGCGGGAGAAACAGATGGCGAGTCTTTTTCTCCCGTGTGTGTGCTTAAACTGTCGATGCTCAGTACATCTACCTCCTCGGAGCTAGAGCACTGAAGCATCGGGCTCTCTCCCCGGGCAGAAGGAACCGCAGCGCGGGCTTCTGACACCGGAGCGAGAGCACTGGATCGTTCAGAAAAGGAAGGCGATAAGGCCACAGGACCCGTCTCCAACCCTTCTGAAAGATCCTTTTGCGATCCCCAGGAATGCATTCTCCGCGCTGCCTCGGCAGACGCGGGTCCTGCACCCTGAGGATTGCGAGCCTGGCCGCTCTCATCAAACAGCGCCAGGCGGGAGCGAAGCATGCGGAGCGAGAGATTCTCGCAGTGTTGGCAGTCAGCCTCCTCGAAGGCTGACACCGCATGCTCCACTCCCAAACAAATGACACAAAGCTCGTGACTATCCCCACCCGTTAAATAGCGCGGGCAGGGAGAAGCACAAAGCCTGAACATTTGTTTCGCCATAATTCCGTCTCCAATAATAATCACAGACAACAGTAAATAAGACAGACAGAGACACAGATCGCTTGCTGAGGCAATAGAAGCTAATGCCGGTTTGCACCGGGTGCTCTTTTATCATTTCCTGGTCATGACGTCATCCGCCCATGACGGTCATGTTTCCTATTGGACTAGTTGACATAGATGCTTCAGACGCAGTCACGCTGGAGGCGTTCCCAAAAGCGTAACAGTGACGCATCGCGAGTTCCCTCGATAGGGAACATATACCACCACTGATAAACATTATATCAATTCAACCACTGATAAACATTATTGGTTTTGATGAGGGGAAAAAAAAACCTATTCAAGTGCGGATTAGAACCTTGAACCCCCTGAGTCCCGACACACTAGGCAAAAATTCTATCTCTGGACCATCACTGTACATATGCAATCAAGGGCGTATATACTTTATATACTCACTATACTCGGACATTGTGCTCATTTTTATTTATGTACATCAGGAAGCTACAGGACATCGTCTTTCAAAATATAACCTACTCCAAAGAGAAAAAAAGAATGAATGCGTTATTGTACCCAGCACTTTTGAAAATGCCCTTCCGAATGCGTCTCTGTCCCCAGCACATTTCAAATCAAACTGACGCCCATGCTTCAGATGCTCTGACCAGCTTTTCGTTTCGTTTGGTGGGTGCACTAAGGGTCTAGCCACCTCGAAACAGACACTGTCCAGATGGATAGTTGATGCTATTGCAACCGCGTATGCGTCAGGGCTCATTCCACTAGAGGCCTCATCGTGGGCATGGTCCAGCGGCATTTCCATTCATGATATATGTGTGGTAGCAGGATGGGCTTCCCCCTCCACCTTTGTCAGATTCTACAATCTGGAAGTACCCGCCCTGCAGGCTAAACTACTAGCAGTCTACTTCAACTCTCCTGGTTGAGCTGCACTGTTGGTAGACAGACACACACAGACCGGCCTTGCCGCTTTGTTCTTCCCTCTATATGTGCTTATGTACTACACAATCTCCGGCCCGCTCTGCTGGCCTTTTTTTATCACAAGTACATACATATATTCCCCACTCATAAGAGTCCCCCGGGGGTCCCCCCCGGGACTCATTCAGTGGATGCTTAGCGCGCACGGCGTTGACCATGTGTTCCCGTAGCGTGAGCTAGCTTACGCAATACGAGAGAACCTCTCGTAAGAGAACGAATTGGTTACCTAACGTAACCTCGGTTCTCTCTAGATGAGGGAACGAGTATTGCGTTCCCGGCCATGCTTGCGCTACTAGCGTTCTCGCTTCATTCAATGAAAACCAGAAAAGAGCGGGAAACTCGACTATTTATAGACTCGGGCCACACCGTTTTGGCGGGCTTTGATGCAATGAGAGCATGTCAGCTTCTGAGTTCCCTGATAGGCTGTAGCAGTTCTCCCTTAGCGAACCAATGAGCTGCTTAGCTAGCCTGCTCATGGTCTGCTGCAGTTGAACTGCGTTGACAATGGATACAAAATTAAAGGATAATTTTTTGACTTCAACTTCTCAGAAAAGATGAATCTTTCCCGTAGCGTAAGCTAGCTTACGCAATACTCGTTCCCTCGTCTAGAGAGAACCGAGGTCACGTTAGGTAACCGATTCGTTTCCTTGCGATGAATCTCCAACCACTCAACTAACAGAACACCAAATTGGGGGTTTCCCCTTTCACTTTCGCGTAAACCAATAATGTAAATTGGTGTTAGTTTCTAACGTGCCTCAGCTCACGCGTTCGCTGCAGGTTTATTTAAAAAAACAAACTACTTGTTCCTTCCGATACTACACTACTCAGGCGCACCAGGGTGCCCTCTAGATATGAGAAGCATGACTACAGGCTATTTTTGCCCTGGTTACATTTATAACCTCAAATGGTCAACTTGCTCTGTTCTGTGATGCGCGTTTGTGACTTTCCTGTTTGTTTATCAAAATGAACGAATCTTTTCGACTGATATATATATATATATATATATATATATATACACAGGTCCTTCTAAAAAAATTAGCATATTTTGATAAAGTTCATTATTTTTCATAATGTAATGATAAAAATTAAACATTCATATATTTTAGATTCATTGCACACCAACTGAAATATTTCAGGTGTTTTATTGTTTTAATACTGATGATTTTGGCATACAGCTCATGAAAACCCAAAATTCCTGTCTCAAAAAATTAGTATATCATGAAAAGGTTCTCTAAACGAACCTAATCATCTGAATCAACTAATTAACTCTAAACACCTGCAAAATATTCCCGAGGCTTTTAAAAACTCCCAGCATGTTTCATTATTCAAAACCGCAATCATGGGTACGACTGCCGACCTGACGGCTGTCCAGAAGGCCATCATTGACGCCCTCAAGCAGGATGGTAAGACACAGAAAGAAATTTCTGAACAAATAGGCTGTTCCCAGAGTGCTGTATCAAGGCACCTCAGTGGAAAGTCTGTAGGAAGGAAAAAGTGTGGCAAAAAAACACTGCACAACGATAAGTGGTGACCGGACCCTGAGGAAAATTGTGAAAAAGGACCAATTCCAGACCTTGGGGGACCTGCGGAAGCAGTGGACTGAGTCTGGAGTAGAAACATCCAGAGCCACCATGCACAGGCGTGTGCAGGAAATGGGCTACAGATGCCGCATTCCCCAGGTCAAGCCACTTTTGTACCAGAAACAGCGGCAGAAGCACCTGACCTGGGCTACAGAGAAGCAGCCCTGGACTGTTGCTCAGTGGTTGCATGTCATTCGGAAATCAAGGTGCCAGAGTCTGGAGGAAGACTGGGGAAGAAGCAAATGCCAAAATGCCTGAAGTCCAGTGTCAAGTACCCACAGTCAGTGATCAGTGATGGTCTGGGGTGCCATGTCAGCTGCTGGTGTTGGTCCACTGTGTTTTATCAAGGGCAGGGTCAATGCAGCTAGCTATCAGGAGTCATTATGTCAGGACCACTATTTAACAATACGATTGTCAATTGCATACAGATTGGCGGTATGGTCTGTGCAGCCAAGCATGGATGAGCAGCAATAACCCCCCTTAGAGTAAACAGAACAGAACCAACATGAATGTATTTGCAGATATGGTTAATTCAAGATGTTAAAGTACAACATCATTCAAGAATTTATTCTGATTCAAGGGAATCAGAATGCCATACTGACTCATCAGAGAGGAAGAGCTGGGGATGGAGTTGGGTTATTAGCTCCTGAGAAACGTGATAGCTGCTGATAAATACTGAAGGAGCTTATATATGTATAGAGTGATAGGTGCCGCGTTGTCAGTAGCAGTTTTAGACACGGGGTTTAGACATGGGCAGTCGCCCGGGGCGGCATTTCTGGGGGGTGGCACGAGCAGTTAAATAAATCCTCTGTGCCGCGAAGGTTTTCTATTTTTATCATTTTGATTCAATTATTGGCAATGGTGCCCCTGCTTGCTGAGAAGGAGCCATTCACAGAAGCGATGTCAAGAGGGTCTCTAGATTAGTTCACGTATCGCGTATTTTGCGCGCTCGAGGTCGTTATTTCAAATAGGCGCACGCACGGGAAGCGCGCTCATTATGCGCTCACGGGAAGCGCGCTCATAAACTTTTCAGCACGTGCACCCAAACACTTGGGTGTTTTTCTCTTCTCCATAAATAAATCTTTTGGTAACACTTTAAAATAATGGTCCGTAGTTAACAAGTAGCTATGCAGGAAGTAATAGGTAGTACTGCATTAACACCGAAGTTAATACTATTAACTAATATGGAAGCAATATTAACTAAGCATTAAGTAATAGGTAGTTTAGTACAAAGGTAGTTGCTTGGTAGGTATTTGATTGTTACTAACGAAATATATCCTCATTGAGAACTACTTGTGAACTAAGAAATAATAACCAATTAATTACTAATCACAAAAGTAACATGTCTAAAAAGTGAACAATTGTGGGGGTTTTATACTCTTAACATGGTCATAACATTTCAGAACCATGTGCCTCAAATGGGTTCTTTGTGGAAACCAGTTTATGAAGTTTATACATCCCCCCAAATACATTAGCTAGGTTGAGATTGTGACCACTACTCTTGCCAGGATGGACACATGTTCTCTGTTTATTTAAAACTTAAACATAAAATAATCCAAATAAAGACAGTTTTTAAAAATAAACCTTAAATAATTAGGAAGTGATGCTGACACTCTCATGATTGGATTAGTTCACTATTATGAGCTCTATTGAATGTCAGTCACATATATCTCAGACTCCAAAGACCTATAACTTTATGTTACAGTAGCTGCCTGAGGAGGACTTCTCTTTAGGACATGAATATAAACATTGATGTTCGCTTGTCAA
The DNA here is from genome assembly GCF_988280905.1 of Pimephales promelas. Taxonomy (NCBI): domain Eukaryota; kingdom Metazoa; phylum Chordata; class Actinopteri; order Cypriniformes; family Leuciscidae; genus Pimephales; species Pimephales promelas. The sequence continues at coordinate 9,484,887 of NC_142775.1, forward strand.
AAACAATTTGTATCTTTAATGAAGAAATTGGCTGCATTTATGTTAAGATAAGCCCAAAACCACATCTTCCAGATTACAGTTTGTTAGAATATTAGTGCCTCACAGAACCTGTATAGTATGTGTCAAATATAAAATTAAATAACTTGTATCATTTGTGAAAAACATGTTAACTCCTCAATAACTACTTAAGCGTTACCTTGTCATCCCGCAATGTTTACACAAGGTAACGTGAATAAACTTTTCCTGTGTGGCTGGCAACTCTGTTTCAAATAATCAGAAACAACAAACAAGAACTGAAAAAATACATAAACTAATATTTACACAACTCACGTAAAGAATAACATCAAAACAAACTACACCAACCTACAGGGCTGGGGTCACATCCAGACACATGAAGAGATCACACATCCAAACACTTCAAAACTGTCACATGGCAAATGCACTACTACAATAGATCCTTCACCCGTGGGACCCCAGCTCCTGAAAGAAAAATCAAATATAGATAAATAAAACATAATTAAATGGAACCACAGTTGGATGATGTCACACAATTCAGTCACGTTGCAGACAACAGTGATGGGTCAATCACAAAAATAAATCACAAGAAACAATATCCTAATATTAAATGCAAGTCACTGAAATATGGCCATAAATCCCATACTGGCTAAATAGCCTAACACTGGTATTCACCTCATGCCCGAGAGTTAGTCATCTAAAACAAGGAAACATGAGCTTCGGTGATAACTATATAAATAATGACTAACATAGTAAGTTCTCTCTAGAAATGACATCAAAAGTGGAAAATGTGCTACAAAAACATTTACAAACAAACTGACCACCAACTTTCCAGCTGCTCCCGACGAGCTGGCTGGCGCCTTGCATGGCTGACACCGCCGTCGGTGTATGAATGTGTGTGTGAATGGGTGAATGTGAGGCAATATGTAAAGCGCTTTGGTGGCCATTAGGTCTATGAAAGCGCTATATAAATGCAGTCCATTTACCATTTACCATTATATTTTAACTGTCACAGAATGGAAAGCACAGGATTGTGGGATATCAAATACAGCGAAGGATACAGTTATGCTGCCTTCATATATAAGGATACATAAATGCTAGGTTACACTTTATTTCGATAGTCACTTTAGACATTCTACTAACTATAAGTAACTTTTTAACTACATGTCAACTAAGTGTCATTAGAGTATTAGTAGACTGTAGTAGACTGTCAGTAGACTGTTTAGGTTAGAGTTAGGTGTTAGGGTTCAGGTTAGGAGAACAGGTTGACTTGTAGTTGCTAAGTTACTTACAGTCAGTTGAATGTCTGTTGGGGGACCAACAAAATAAAGTGTTAGCAGATATTAAGCTGACAGTCTACTAATTCTCTAATGATAGTTAGTTGACATGTAGCGGCAAAGTTACTTATAGTTAGTTGAATGTCTAAAGTGGACTATCAAAATAAAGTGTTACCAAATGCTATGGCTAATATTGGATTTGGACATGCTAGTTTTGCCTTGGAATACATCCTGCCATGCAGCATTTTTATGTTTCAGATGCAGCATGTGTGCTGAGGCAAGTTGGAGCTAAATTCTGCTGGACAGTGGCCCTCCAGGAGCATGTTTGGACACCACTGGTGTAAAGTGTTCGATGCACACGCAAGCAGCTCTTGATTGGTTTAATTAATTTGATACATTTATTATTTATTAATATGATCAAATATTATTATTTTTACAGTGCTGTTGTAATTTGTAACTTAACAGTAATAAAGTTGTTTTAATTTTTATAGTTTAACATATTATTATTATTATTATTATTATTCAGTTGGGGTCTTAAAAACCAATGTGAATGTAATGTATACTGAGATACATTTTACAGAGGTTTGAGTTTAGCTAAAAAGTTTTTTTTTTTATCAAAACATTATAGCCTATTCTCAAAATGTAGAAATGTACATTTCTGTGTGTTGTTGTAAATAAATACTTGACTATGACTAATTAACATGACTATAAGACATATAACTGACGTCTTGGGACGTCTTTTGACCATACGTCAATATCCGCCTTTTTAGGGCCCCCTTAAACGTCGGTACATGACGTTATCGGATCCTAACTAACCCCAGACCTAAACCTAACCCTAAACCTACCCCGTCACCTAACTGACGTTAAAGGTAAAGCGTCAGTTGTATGACGGCCCGGGATCGTCATCTACCGACGTTTAAGGGGGCCCCAAAAAGGCGGATATTGACGTATGGTCAAAAGACGTCCCAAGACGTCAGTTATATGACTTCTTGGGATGAGACTGTGTTAGACTATTTAAGCATTAGATATGTATGACCACTGGTATTCACAAGAAACATGAGAGCTAACTCATAAATGAAAAACTGAAAAAAGGCATTCAAATGGTTAAAGATAAAAAGTCTAAAAAAATAAATAATAATAATAATAAAAAGATTTAAGCCCAATTTATTAAAGACACAGAATTGCCTTGTGAATTTTCTCTTTTTCATCAAAAAAAGCACCCCATAATAATTCATGTATGTAAACATACAAATGCATGTGAAATATCAATGAAACCTCAAGCAGCTTTGTGTGTTTTATGTGAGTTATTATAGCACCCCATAATAACTCATGTATGTAAGCATACAAATGCATGTGAAATATCAATGAAACCTCGAGCAGCTTTATATGTTTCATAACATATAAGAGATAAGAGAGAACCGTGAACATGCAAATATGTTAATTGTACTTGCTTACTGCCAAATAAACCATATGGAGTCCATACAAATCCATACAAAATGGTAAAAGGAAACAAAAAAGAGAAGAGAAACCCATGTTTAGAGCAGAGTATTTTTGTGTCAAGCACATATACTTCCTGTATTGTATGCAGGTGACTAGCCACAACTGCAAGAGCTTTTTTTTTTCTTTTTTTTTTCTGAGAATATACTCACTATGCTCATTTTTAAAAATTAAGAAAAGAATGGACCAGCAAGCACCTTTTTCACATTTATGAGGTGTTGAATATATATTTAGTTTAAGTAAAACTGTCCGTTACAGAGATCACTCAAAAAAGCAAGAAAAAAGGTGGTAAAGTAGCACCTCTAACAGACCACATCCTGTTATGAATTTTGCTATACCTCTGTGGTTTGGAGCTCTTTCACAAATATCATCTCAGTCTTTCCAAGTCAGCACTTAACTTTCATTTCACACACTCACTACAGTTCAGTCCTTTTCATGCTTTAATGATTTAAAGTTATCTGCTAATCATGCTAAACTAATCTGCAATCAGGAGTAGAAATTACTAGCTATATATTCTATAAATGTTCATAGATCTTTTATGCAGTAAAGTTTTGAGATTGAGCAAAATAATTGTAGTTGTCCATTATTCAGTTCATCTGTGTAATACGACTAGCTCTATGTTTGGTGAGAGAGTGACAGACAAGCAAAACATATTTTGTTGTTCCTGAAACAACACACTGTTAAACAAACCTTAAAGTTTAACTAACCATAAATACAGAGAGAAATGAGATTGATAGATTAAAGCTTCAACCTCAGCCCTAACCTAAACCTACATTGACTGGAATGTTGTTTCCTACAGTGGTTTCCTACTAGGAAAGATCACAGTAAGCTAGAAGGCATAAAGATGATTTGTAATGGTTATTTGTCATTTTGCAGACACTTGGGACTCAAACATATTTTACACAATCATTTTCTCACACACCCCTGAACACACGTAGCATTCGCATTCACATGTTACTCTGGTGGTAACAATTCAGAGTTACCTTCAAATGTCTGCAGTTGCCACACACACAACAACCCACCCCACCCCAGACAGCAACATAGTGTCGGCCCAGATCCACACATTTAAATCTATGGGTTCATAGCATTTTATGACTCCCAGCATTTAGTCACCAGTAGATGTGTTATTATTTAGGTAGTTTATGTTGTTTTCAGCTTCTTGCTTCACCAAAATCTGAATGAGAAAACTGTCGCTATACCCACTATTGCAACCCTTGCGGAAATACTAAAAGTGTAACTTGCATTGTGTTAAGAATTGCAGTCTGACACATTTTGGAGCACAGCAAGGCACGTACTAAACATTAAGAACTTACTTGCTCTAACCACTGAGCAACCACATATCAATTGCATGCTACAGCAGACTTTGAGATCTTGATTGGTTAGAGATCAAGTTGGAAATAGGACACATTCATAAGCTTGCAGGAATGAAGTGTAAATCACTGAATTAGAGCAGTGAAAATAATGTGCATAATTCTTAAGATTTTGCTCAATGGAGTTGCTTTTCATCATAAACTTTCCTAAGGTTTAGTTAATGCCAGTTGTTTATTTCAGTGCTGAATTTTTGGGAAGTCATAGTGCCTGATAAAGCATTGTCATAATTGACAGAAAATGACACAGAGATTCATGCATCATGCAGTCCGTAATGCTCACGTGAGACTCGACTCCTGTTTTTATCGACACTAAAAGCAGGTAAGTCATAAAAACATGAGACATGAATTCTAGAACATCTTGAGAACAGAAGAATTCAAAATGGAATAAACCTTCCACTTCCCAAGGTCCACACGAAGAATTCATCAGATCAACAGTCAATGGAAGAATGAATGAGGTTTCAGCTGCCCTCCTCTTCCTCTACAGAGTGATTCAGACCAGGGATGAACTTCAGAAGGTGCTTGCGGACGCTACCTCTTCTGCCTCTCCTTGGCAGGGTACCAAACATGGATGAAGGTGAATTTTCCCAGCTTGGGGAGAGTGAATTGTTACTGCTGGTCAGGCTAATGCTGCGTGTTCTTGTCAGGGGTCGCGACACCCCCCCCTCCAGCTGGAAGAAGCCGCCATTTGGCTCAGTGGGGCTTAATGGACTCGAATCATCAAATACTGGTGACATGAAGGCACCATCCTCACTATCATCTGTCATTATGCTGCGGCAACTGCTGTCACTGGAAAAACGCTGCCCAGAGTGGCCCATTGGAGATGAAAGAGACATCATAGAGTCAAAAGACAGATGCTGAGCACCTTCATTCAGATTATCTGGAACACAGAAAGATATAACATTAATCCTAATGGCCCTTAATCATTCAACATCCGAAAAAACATTAGCCTTTTGAGTAACAGTTTGGTAACACTTTAGAATACGGTTCCCTCGTTAATGATTAACTACACAAGAGCCAATGAGTAACACAATATTAACAATCTAGTAACTATTATTAACTAACAAGAAACTCTGATTAACAAACTAGTAAGTAATAGCGCACAGATGAATGTGGTAGTTCACTATTACTACTGAAAAAGTAACTAAAAAAAACTCTGATTATGAATTAGTAAGTAGTATTAGTGAATATTAGTATGCACAGATGAAAGTGTTACTAGATACTTCTGTGGGAATTACTAATTATTTGGATCCGTATTATAAAGTGAAGCTCATTGGAACTTTTTTTTTTTTTTTTTATTTAACAGTCAACATACATACAAACAAACCAACATAGTGCGGTAGTAAGCAAACTTGTAAATCCATGATTCCAGCAGTGGCAAGAGTGATTTAAGAGTTTGATCTAATTGTGTATGTGAGCGGGTGTGAGTGTGGGTATGTGTATGTGTGTGTAAACAAAGTAACCATTTATTATTTATTACCATTGTCATTACCATCACCATCCCACTCCCCACTACCACCATACTGCCTATATTGTGATTGTAGATTTTTATTTCCATCCTTCCTCCTATGTAACAATTGCCATTGTGAATCCTGTATAAAATAAAATATGATATAATAAGATAATATAAGATAACCTTCCCCCACATCTCATCAGTCCCTATCTTTTCCTTATTTTTCTGGGGGGGGTTTTTGTTTTGTTTTTTGTGTTATGTGCAATGTCTAAAGTGCATTAAAAGAGGGAGTACAGTGCGAGGGTGTCTCAAATTGGGCCAGAGATGCTGTCCTGTTGAAACCACTTCTCACCTGTCTTGCCTGCCTTGGTGTTTGGCGTGTTTTTTTTTTGTTTGTTTGTTTTTTTTTTCCCCTATTCTATGTTGTGGTGCATTAAAAACCCATGAAGAGATAGGGGGGAAGTTATTGCAATAGGAATGACAATGACACTTAATTCTAGTTCTACATTCCAATTATACAGCATTGACAATGGCAATATTGATGATAATTATAATAATAATAATAATAATAATAAATGACAATGATGATGGTGATCACAACGGTGAGAGCAAAAGACAGCAACAACAGCAATTACAAAAATGAAACAATAACAAAAAGAATACAAGTGAAAATAGTAATCATAACAGTAACAGTAAAGATAGTAATAACAATGATGACAGAAACAAGTTCAAGCAATTAAAATGCACAAATTTTCATGGGTTGGTTAAGAAGGTGGGAGAAGTCGGAGTTAAGAACAGAGAGAGGATTCAGAGATCAGAAAGTGTTGGACGGCAGAGGTCAGTTTCAGATGTGTGGGGAGATGCGATGAAGGGGAGATGCGAGTTCCATTGCAATGAAGTCTGTAATAAGATTTTTCGAAATGTTAATGTGTAATTTATTTCTGGTTTTCCAGTTCATGAGGATAGTTTTCTTGGCGATGGTTAGAGCTATGAGGAGTATTTTAGAGTTTATAGTTTTATCAGTGATTATTGTGAGATCTCCCAGCAAGCAAAGGGAAGGCGACAGTGGGATGTGGCAGCCAACTATAGTGGATAGTGACTGTGTGACCTCTTCCCAAAAGGGTTTGATTGGAGTGCAGTGCCAGGTTGCATGGATGTATGTATCTGTAGAATTTTGATTGCAATGTGTGCAAACTTCTGATGTGAAACCCATTTTAGCTAATCTATTGCCCGTGTAATGTGTTCTGTGAAGTATTTTGTATTGTATCAACTGAAGATTCGCATTTTTGGACATGAGATTCGGGTCCAAAAGATGGCATCAGGGGCTATTGAAAGAACGTTTTCCCATTTTATTGTTGGTAAGTATATGGACTGAAGTTGATTTGAGATCATTTTGTATATTTTAGAGAGCAGTTTCTTTGGAGAGGAAATGTTGACCAAGTCTGATATTGCCGGTGGAAGTTCTAAATTTGTATCTCTGATGTTTATTTTTGTCAGGACAGAAGATTTGATTTGTAGGTATTTTAAAAATTTGTTGTTCCCGATACCATACTCCTGGGCCAGTTGTGGTAATGGTTTAAATGTGTTGGATTTGAAAATATGCTTAATGTGGGTGATGCCTCTTTCCGCCCATGTGTGAAAATTCAATGGTTTTTTTATTGCTTATAAAGTCACGGTTGTTCCATAGTGGAGTGAGGTTAGATGGAGCTAATGTAGAGTTTGTGATTTGGTGAAATTTCCACCAGGCTGTCAGAGTGGCGGCTATAGTTACTGCATTAAAACGTGTGTTGTTTGTTTGATTTGGTGAGGAACGGTATGTCAGCTATATTTTATTCTTTGCATAGTGATTGTTCTATATCTATCCAATCAGATTGGGTGGGGTGAATCTATTTGTATATGTATTGCAGTTGGTTAGCCATTGAGTAATATTGGAAATTTGGTGCTTCTAGTCCTCCTTGAACCTTACTCTTTTGTAGTGTAGTGAGTTTTATCCTTGGCGTTTTATTTTTCCAGTCGAAGCGAGTTATAATGAAGTCTAGTGATTTAAACCAAGTGAGTGTGGGGTGGGTTGGAATCATTGAGAATAGGTAATTATTTTTCGGTAAAATCGTCGTTTTTATTGCTGCTATCCTGCCGATTATGGAGATTGGGAGGTTGAGCCACCTGAGCAAATCGTCTTCTATTTTTTTTAACGGTGGTGTGAAGTTGAGTGTTACCAACTCTGACAGTCTGGAGGAAATCTTAATGTCTAAGTAAGTGATGTGATCATGACATATAGATAGGTGATTGATGGGGTGCCACATCCCATTTGGTTTTATGTAAAGGGAGGATGGAAGATTTATTCCAGTTTATTGCATAATCGGATATTTTTGAGAAGGACTGGATTGTTTTAATTATTTCTTGAGTAGATGTTAGGGGTTCTTGTATATATAGTAGGATATCATCTGCATAGAGTGAGATTTGATGTGTTTGTTGTGGTGTTTCAATACCTTTGATTGCTGGGTTTTGACGGATAGCTGCTGCTATTGTTCAATAAAAATCGTGAATAGGGATTGAGAGAGTGGACATCCCTGCCTTGTCCCCCTGTGCAGTGTGAAGCTTTGTGATGTTAGTCCGTTCGTTGTGACTGTGGCCGATGGTGATGTGTATAAAATCTTGATCCAGTTAATAAATGACTCTCCAAAGCCAAATTTTTGTAACGTGGTGAATAAAAATTTCCAGTTGACCCTATCAAAAGCTTTTTCGCCGTCTAATGTGGCAATGAGAGTATCTTTCTGTTGTGTTGATGAGTAGTGCATTAAATTGTATAATCTGCGGGTATTATTAGATGCATGTCTTCCTTTTATGAAGCCGGTCTGATCAGGATGGATTATATACGGTATAATTTGTTAAATTCTATGGGCTAAAATATTTTTTGCTAATTAATAATTAATTAATTAATAATTGCTAATAATTTTTATCTCGACATTTATAAGTGAGATAGGACGATAGTTGGATGTGAAGGTGTTGTCTTTGTTAGGTTTAGGAATGGGTGATATAAGTGCTGTATTCATGTGGGAAGGGAACTTTGCATTGTGTTTTATTTCTGTTATTGTAAGCTCATTGGAACTAACTAGTAATGACTCAAGTGTTACTACATGATCTAGTCATGATTTGTGCAACCAAACACTAAAGTCATTTCATTGAGATTTTTGGTGAACTTTTGGTATACTTTTAGAAAATGTCTTTAGTAACACTTCAACACTTCACTAACTAGTCATTACTAGTTGGTCCATGGTCTTCACTTTATAATACGGATCCAAATAATTAGTAATTCACACAGAAGTATGTAGTAACACTTTCATCTGTGTACTACTTACTAGTTCGTTAATCAGAGTTTTTTTTAGGTAATGGAAGTTACTAGATTGTTAATAAACTTTTTCTGTTCTCTGGGAAGCATTGAAAAAAATAGTAGTTCTTGATTAGTAGTTCTTGATTATGAACTACCGCTTTCATCTGTGCGCTATTACTTACTAGTTCGTTAATCAGAATTTCTTGTTAGTTAATAATAGTTACTAGATTGTTAATATTGTGTTACTTATTGGTTCTAATTCATTAACGAAGGTACCGTATTCTAAAGTGTTACCTAAGAGAGTATCAGACATGGGACACAATGAGGGTTTCCTAAAAACTTTAAAACAGCAGAGAAAAAAAATCTCTGATGACCGAGGCACTCCTTCATTAAAATGTCTTTATTATACAAATGACATGTCCTAAACGGACAAATTTAAAAAGCCCACGCGTAGCGGCATGAAGCCTTCTTCAGGGCATGGTGAAGCAGGTTGAAAACTGATCATAATATCTAAGACATACAAGTAGGAGCACACAACACAGGTGCTGGCAATTAGTGTTAAAGATCCACAGACAATTGCCAAGACACACCCCCCACATAGTTTTCAGCACTAAAATACAAATCACAATAAATATAACATGCATTTATACTCATATATACATTGCCAGGTCAGGTCTCTCAGTTCTCAAGAACAAATCTGTTGATCACAATATCAAATGAAAAACATACAAGCAACAAAATAAAAACAAAACAAAGATTCTGATTTCGAAAAGCAGGCTCAAGATATGACATTAGGGTTTAGGGCTGGGGGCTACTCACCAACGATAATAAAAAAATCACTAACAAAAGCTCTGACCTACTAAAAGAGACGTAACACGCTCTGACCTACTAAAAGAGAAGAAGAGGAGGAAAGACATGGCTAAAAACAACTCTAGAGTCTAGACCTGTCTTTGTTACCCAATATAGTAGTTGTGCTTTTGAAATGAAACAAATAATTAAGTCCAATTGGGGGTTAATTCAAAGTGATCCTATTCTGAAAAATGTTTTTCCAAAGCCGCCTATGACTGTGTTCAAGAAGGCACCATCCATAAGGGACAAACTTGTAAGAAGCTACCTTCCAGTTCCTAAACAAAAAAACATGGTTACAAAAAGGTTTGTGGGGAACCTATAGGTGTGGGTCTTGCAGTCATTGTGAAGATGTCATTCAGAGTAAGATTTTTTGTGATTTGAGAACACAGAAATAATTCAAAACAAATGGTTTCATTAATTGTAACTCTGAATATGTGGTCTACCGCCTACAATGCCCATGTGGGTGTTTCTATGTGGGCAGAACTAAAAGAAAATTAAAAGAGCGTTTTTATGAACACAAATACGCAATACGTGTCAACAACGAGGATTACCCTATGGCCAAACACTATAAAGCAGTACATCATAGTGACCCATCATCCTTAAAAATTCAGGGCATTGAAATTATTAAAAAATCAATACGCGGAGGTGACATTTTAAAACAGTTATTGCAACGTGAAACCTTTTGGATATGGAATCTTAAAGCAATGGACTATCCAGGTCTAAATGAGGCCTTTTTTGTGACTTTGTAATACTATTCCTTTTTTTTGACTGCTTGTTTTTCATGTGTGTTGTATATGCATATGCATGTGTATACATGAATATAGGCGTGCTACCTGTTGCTTGTGTTTTAACTTAATGTGACTAAAAACTTTAATGTTATAAATATATTATATATATTATGTGGGAGGTGTGTTCTCTCAATGTACACGAGTGTATATGTATGTTTTTTTTTGTTTTTTTTGTTGCTTGTATGTTTTTCATTTGATATTGTGATCAACAGATTTGTTCTTGAGAACTATGTGAGAGACCTGACCTGGCAATGTATATATGAGTATAAATGCATGTTATATTTATTGTGATTTGTATTTTAGTGCTGGAAACTATGTGGGGGGTGTGTCTTGGCAATTGTCTGTGGATCTTTAACACTAATTGCCAGCACCTGTGTGTGCTCCTGTAATTGCACAGGAAGATGTTACCACCTGCTGGGCATTGCTGCCTGTCACACCTCCTCCAGTGCCCATGGGTCAGCTGCAGGGTCATCAGCCAGAAACCACCGTTCACCAACGTTTCGCTCCATTAATTCTGGAACGTCTCCCTGTCACCCCCTGCAGCTGATAGCTGTCCTCCCTACTGCTGTTATCTGGGGTTAGCTGTTCTTCCCCCAACACCTATCTTTCCTCCTCAGCCAGAGCCAAAAGCTACCTTTCTCTGCATCCTCTGCCAGATCCTTTGTTGCCCTCCTTAGCCTCCTTCCGGTCACTCCTGCTTCCCTCAAGAAGTGTATAGCTGACACCCCAAGGAAACCTCGGCATCCAACCTCCACTGGGTGGATGGTCATCTTCCAGCCAGCCTCCCGGCACTTGGCAGCGAGCTCTGAGTACTTGGCCTTCTTCCGTTTGAAGGCGGCCTCGATACCCTCCTCCAGTGGTACAGTGAGCTCGATGAGGTGCGCTGATCTCGCCTTGGATGAACACACCACTATGTCTGGCCGGAGAGATGTGGTGGTTATCTCCATGGGGAACCGGAGCTGCCTGTCCAGGTCAACCCTCATGTCCCACTCCTGGTTGGGAGAGAAGGGCCTTGCCGTTTGTCTTGATCTGATGCTTCTCCTTACCCCTCCTTCCGACACAAAGATGGTGGGGTCCTCTGCTGATGGTGGTTGTTTGCTACCCTGTCGACACTCCTCAAGTACTTTGGCTAGCTTTCTCAGGACCTGATCGTGGCGCCATCTGTAGCATCCCTGTGAGAGAGCGACCTTGCAGCCTGCCAAGATGTGCTGGAGACTTGCGTTGGGAGCATTGCAGAGTACACAGGATTCTTCATTCCCAAACCACTGATGGAGGTTTCGAGGGCAGGGAAGCGTGTCGTAGGTTGACCGAATAAGGAAACTAAGTGTTGCCTGTGGGATCTTCCACACGTCTGACCAACTGATGTTCCGGTTCATGATTCCCTCCCAGATTTGTCCAGCTTCCTTGTCAACCCTGCGCCACAGCCTTGATTTTGTAGCGATCTTCCTCCATCCTCTTCACCTCTGCTACCCCCATCTCCTTCCTTTGCTTGCAATTGGCCTTGGACCAAAAGCGTGGCATCTCTCCCCATCCTAGGCCTGCTCTTCCTACCTGAACTTTGCCCATAATCTCCCGTGTTGTAGCCGACTGACAGCTTGATCGACCTCAGTTTGGGCATTCCACTTGCAGTCTGTGGACTCCCTCAGCTCGAGAACCAACCTGTTTTTTTCTTGCATGTAGCCCAACTGTATGGACTGAAGTGGCAGCTGCAGCATGTTTTTCCCAAATAGACCGTTTTCAGATAAGCACCGTGGCAACCCCAGCCACTTTCAGATGAATGAGTTGGCTTTTCCGTCCATCTTACTTATAGTTGATGAGGGAATCGCACTCATTTTCAGGGGCCACATCACCCTCCTGTAGAGTATAAACTGGTAACACCAGACCTTAAACTTCCCAGGGAGTTGGCTTTGGTCTATCCTTGCCAGTCTGTCAGAGAGCTGCTTCATGACGGTTTTCCCCATCTGTTTGTCAGATAGGTCTGCAGTATACTGCCTCTCCAGGCTTTTGATTGGTTGCTCTGATAGGAGTGGGATATTTTCCCCTCCGATGGCAAAGATGGTATTGTCATTTCTGACTTCTCTCCTGAGGGACAAGCTCCGAGACTTGGAGGGCTTGATCTTCTTTCTTGCCCATGACATCAATTCGTCCATCCTCTTCAGCAGTCTTGATGTGCATGCTGCTGTCTGAAGGAGGCTGGTGACATCATCCATATAACTCCTCATGGGGGAAGCCTCTTGCCAGTTGGGAGTTTAATCCCCCCAACCATTTGCCTTGCCCCGATGAGGAGTATCTCAAAGGCTGCTACGAATAGTATTGGGGAAATAGTACACCCCATCGCAATTCCTACTTCGAGCCGCTGCCATCCGGTGGTGAAGTCCTGGAGGGAAAAACACATCTGCAAGTTGCTAAAGTACTGAGCGACAAGGCTCTTGACGCTGGTGGGCATGTGGAAAAACTCCATAGCATAGTTGATCAGCTGATGTGGAACTGATCCATACGCGTTGGCAAGATGAAGCCAGGTGACATGCAGGTCGGTCTTCTCCCGCTTGGCCTTCTGGATCTGGTCCCAGATCATAGTGGAGTGCTCTACACATCATGGGAAACCTGGAACTCCTGCCTTCTGGCAGTTGGTGTCAACACAGCCATTCTCGAGCAGGTAGTTGGTCATCCTCCTGGCTAGCACTGAGAAGAAGATATTTCCTTCTACGTTCAGTAGTGCGATGTTCCGGAATTGGCTAATGTCTTTGGAGTTTGTTTCCTTAGGTATGAAGACTGCTACCGCTCTTTGCCACTCAGATGGGATGATTTGCTTTTTCCAGGCAGTTCTCATCAGATACCATAGCAGCTCTAGTACCTTGGGGCAGTTCTTATAAAGCTTGTAGGGGACCCCGTTGGGACCCGGTGCGGAAGAGGACCTTGCCTTCTCCACGACTTGCCTGACTTCGCTGAGCTTGGGGGGCATGATGTTGAACTCAGCCGTTGGCTTTGCCGGTTGGGGCACGTACCCTGGAGTTCCTTAAGGGGCGCTCCTTTGTGGATCACTGTACTGCTCTTTGACATGCTGCTCCAGTTTCTCCTTGGTGGTTTCTAGCCTGCCACTCTTCTTTTCTTCCAGTAGTTGTCTGGCATGCTTGAAGGGATCCTTGAAGAAATTGGCTTGCTCTTTCTGCTTCCACTGGCTGCGCTTGCGGATGCGTTCGGCTCTGCGAAGCCCGGCTAGCCTTTTCCAGACCTCCTCCCACAGGACTTTTAGACCCTCTCTCTCTGCGTGGGTTGCCTTCCTCCAATTCTTTCGGAGTTGCCGACGCCTTTGCACAAGTTGGAGGATTTCCCTTTCCCTCCTTCCTTTCTCTCTCCTGGCGGTCCTCTGTTTGGGGACAATTTCGCCAAACCCGTCTTTGCAGGTCTGGTAGATTATGTCTCCAATTATGTTAAGCTTAGCCTCGGCCCCTCCACGCAGTGATCCCTCTAGGGTCTTGATCAGGTCGAAGTCCAACTTGCGCCATGCCTCTGCTTCATTTGACTTCGGCCACTTCAGCTTGCTCCTTCTGGCTGATTCTTTGGTATCTTCATTTGGCTCTGTTCTGTCTAGCATGTTGGGAACTGGGCCTTCATGCTCACGTAGAGGCTCAGCCTCCACCAGGGGACCTTCCTCTGTGACTCTCATGCCTTCAGCAACGTTGGGTCCTTCGGCTCTGTGGTTTTTTCCCTGGCTTTTGGTCCTTCTTGTCTCACCTGCTGATGCAGTGCAAGGTTGCTGTTGGCTCCTACTTGTGTGTCTTAGATATTAGCCGTTTCTCAATATGCGTACTTGTCTGTACTTGTGTTCTTGTGGACTTGTGAAACGTCATCAGTCGCTGCCCAAGTACTGTTCCAATTCAAAGTTCACATCTAGCCAAGTCCACTTCAAATCCCCGGATGTGTTCTTGATCCGCCCCGTTTACCGAGGATGCATCGAGAGGTGACTTGTGTGGACTTGAGATAGCCAGGTAACCCAGAATGCACCTCGCAAGCGTCAATGGGAGAGGAGAAAATCCACGAAATATCAAAATACTACTGTTATTGAGTTATGAAATGTAATTTTAAGAGTGTTTCAGGCGAGAATGTGGTTGTTTAAATCTCAAATCTGTAGTTTATTTATAAAGATAGCGCCTATCTGAAAAATACATCTGACGTTTTCGGAGTTCTGACATCCAAGCCTTCAGCGGACACTCAGCGAGATCAACCCCGACTGGAACAGCTTATCCTCGGCTAGTGCTTCTGACGTTTGCCGCCGGCTCTGATCTCTCTAGTCTAGTGGATAAACCTTGACGTATAATAATTTGTCTTGTGTATAAGTCTATCTTTGGTCTCATTGAACTATAGTTTGTTCCATGGCAAAAAAAAAAAAAAAAGTTTTTGAGGTTTCATAACTTTGTCTATTTAACTTTAACATTTTTTTTATATTATCTTCACTATATGAGTAATAAAATAAAATGACATAACCCTGTCTCTGTTTGATAAATGTCAATAAAAATCAATGTTTCATATTTTTAAAATGAAAACAAAAAGATCATGTTCATTTTGTTATAAATATATGCAGTGAAGAGAATCGCGTTGCCTGAACCACATGGCCATTAGGCTAATATTTCATTTTTTTGTTAATGAAAAGAGGCAGAGTGGTGTTTTATAACATATTTCGTTTTATTGTTGACGAAAATATGCAGAGTTGTAGCAAATTTTGTTTTATTGTTGCCTAAAATATAGGCTAAATAAAGAGAACCGGAGTAGAGCGTGCTGCTGAGTGACGCGATCAAGTACGCTCTGTTCCATTTGCAGAAGAACCGGACTTGCGTCCTCTCGTCCTCGGGAGTTCGTTCTCCGGAGTCGAACTTGGCAAGTCTGAACTACCAAGGACGCAAGTCCGAAGTCTGCGTACTTGGTATTGAGAAACGGCTATTATGATCAGTTTTCTACCTGCTTCACCATGCCCTGAAGAAGGCACGCTACGCGTGGGCTTTTTAAATTTGTCCGTTTAGGACATTTCATTTGTATAATAAAGACATTTTAATGAAGGAGTGCCTCAGTCATCAGAGATTTTTTTTCTCTACTGTTTCCTTGATGTCCTACCTTGGACCGAAGAGCACCCAGGTTGAACTTTTTAAAAAAGGAATTGAGCACGCCACTCATCTTGAATCCAAACAACTTTAAAACAGCTTTTGCTAACAGCTTCACAACTTCAGATGAAGCAGAGACTAATGAACAAACAACTATAACAAAGAACACATTGATTATCGGGAAATTACACCATAATAAGAACAAAGGGGACATAAACCTTAATTTCTGCAATATAATAATTAGTTATAAATAATTATAAATAATTCAGTGTTTATTTTGTCTTTTTGGATATATGACTTTTTTATGCTGGGGTGCAAACTTAAGGATGGAAGCAGCATCTTTGTTTTTGTCCAGAGGAACAAAATTATCTTGAATGAAAATATTTTTCAGAACT
The DNA here is from genome assembly GCF_988280905.1 of Pimephales promelas. Taxonomy (NCBI): domain Eukaryota; kingdom Metazoa; phylum Chordata; class Actinopteri; order Cypriniformes; family Leuciscidae; genus Pimephales; species Pimephales promelas. The sequence goes on from NC_142775.1 coordinate 9,500,955, forward strand.
TCGTATAAACCTAATTTAAAGCTGAATTCCTCAAATAGATTTGGAATTCTTCAGATCGAAACTCTCTCAGTAAGATGTATGTGTCACGAACACATACACAGGGAACAGATATCCAATAGCAGCAGTTTATTGGTAGGGTAATCCAAATCTCATAGTCAGCCAGGCAAGGGACAAAATCTAATAAAGCAGTCCAAAACAAGAAAAACAAAACATAAAACAAACTTCAAAACAGACCTCAAGGAAAGTGACATACAACAACGACTCCGTACACATACTAACACTGACAGGGAATATATACACAAATCCGGCAAAACGCGGAAGCAAAGCAGCGCCGCCATTACTGCGGGCCTTGCTGCTGCAGAAGTAGCATTGTTCTCGTAGCAGATTCTATAACAGATGTGAGATGTTTTTATTTAGTTATTTTGTGAGTATGTCCAGTGATGCCGGGAAGATCGTGTTGTGTGGATGGCTGTTTTAACAATTTTCTCTGTATTGTTACTGACACATTATGGTACGTGTTCACTGCCTGTGAAAACCTCGACACCTTTTAATGTGTCGAGGTTTTCACAGGCAGTGAACTCGTACCATAATGTGTTACATTTATAATGTTAAAAAGATTTTTTATTTCGGATAAATCTACTTTGAATCTTCTATTCATCAAGGAATCCTGACTTTTTAAAAAGAAAACATTAATAATAATCAGAAATGTTTCTTGGGCAGCAAATCACATCAGCATTTTATTACCTCGGTAATATTTAACGTTTTCTTGCGTGGCTGGATGTTGAGTTTGTATGGTCTGATGCGCGTGTGGGCTGTGATGGATTATGACCGGTGTCGTCGTGATCATTCTCAAATGTTGTGTTGCTGGTGTAGTCAGTGGTTAGATCAGTAGCAGTCTATTCTGCCCTACAAAGGCAAAGCGCAGTAACTACACATTTGGTCAAAAATTAGTTAAGACTTGTAATGGGCTTTATGGCATGTGTTCTGTCTTGTGAAAAAATATCTGGGTTAAATTATGTCCCGTTTCGGAGATGCATTAACGTTACCACATAATCTATCCATGAGATGTTTGACTGGCTGGTATAAAAACTTTAAAGGCCTCTTTCTCCATCTCTTTGTTTGCGTAGCGTTAGTTAGTGCATTTTGCCGGGGAAGTATTTATTTGTTAGTTAGTGCATTTTGTAGGGCAGTATTTATTCGGTACAGTTGGCATGTGAAGAGTTGATGGAGTTCGCGGCGGATTTGTGTATACACATCTCAAACAGGGTTAACACAGAATAGCTGGGAACAATGATAACGGGGTACAGCTGAGTGCAATGAACTAATAAGTGATAGTGACAGACAGAATGCTGGGAAATGCAGTTAAATGTGAAGGACACAGTGAGAACGAGGACCTCTAGTGCTAAATAAGGGAAACACAACCAGACACTGTGACAGTATGCCCCTGGAACACTTAGAGATGAAACTAAACTGAGTAGTTTTTTTTTTTTCTCACCTCGAGTAAGACGCTTTTCCTGAAGTGTGAGAGATTGCAGTTCCACCCATTTCTCACGAAGAGTTTGCTGTGCAGAGCGAAAACATGTAAAATGAGATCAACGTCTATGAGTCATTGTGGTAAATGTGTATGTACAGTAAGTGGATCAGCATTCAATAAGATGCCTCAGCATTCATGGTAACAAATACACTACATTATATACAATTCAGACTGCCTGGGATTTCTCAGTTATGCTGTGTATCTTTCTGAGTAAGGTTTCAGCTCTGTGTAATGTGGTAAACACACACTAAGATGCATAAATACACACCTTAAGATAGCGCATCTTTTTCTCTAATTCAATTCTCTTCACAACACTCCCGCTGACTGTCTCCAACCTTCACACACACACACACACACACACACATATGCATAAGAAGAGGAGAAAAGAGAGTGGTTTAAATTAATACATGAATGGTCAAAGCATCTTTTTTTGTAGATGATTATGTAATATACAATTTTTTTTGCTATTAGCTGTTGGTTGCTAGGATGTTCTGCTAACAAGTCTATATTTATATAAAGTTCTGGGTGGTTGCTAGGTGGTTAGACATTAGCCCAAGTCAAATGAGTCCTTGTCTCTGTGATATTCTGGATAGGGTTGTACCAGTCATTCCTAAGTTCTTGCTGACACTGGAACATTAAGTCCACACTAGAGGCTTAGTAACTACTATCTAGTTTGAAAAACTAACTCTGTACTTTATTCGGTTGCACTATTTGTTCATAAGGCAAAACATAGCTAGTAAGTCGTCTCAAAGTGACATAATATGTTGATTACCCTCAATGATCCCACAACAGCTTTCAAATAGAGCAAAAGTTGTTTTGAAATGCTGTGACTTTCAGGTTATCCTTCATTCTAAATTTTTTTTACCTCATAACTAATTGTGAAAATAAATTTCCACTAAATATGATACTTAATCATGAATAACATAATTGGTATTTATAAAAATTGATCAATAAATAAATACTGATACAATATAAAAAGAAAAAATATTTTTATTTGTTATGACTTATTTTATTTGGCATGCACAACAAAGAGCGATCCACACAACTGCACGCTGTTTAGGATGTGTTGAAGAGCTGACATCTCTTCACAAGTAATCACACTGACACAAATAATCTATTCATTTAATGTTTTCTCTCTTAAAATGTAAGCGAGTGTAAATGTCAGCATTGTCATATTTGTCCAAAGAATTCAAGTCTGTCGGGTAAAACAAGAACTTATTGATGCAGTTCAGTCATTTTTTTCCAACCATTACTCCTGATTGGAGGCTTCTGTAAATATTTAATTTATATACATAGTTACGCTTCAACTAAGTTTAATGGAGTTACGCAAAAATATGTAGTGGTGCGTAAGTTTTTTAGTGCCCATTTATGTCAAAAGTTGTAACTTACACAGCTGGTGCATCCATAAACTGTTAGACTACTCTTACAAGTAAGTCTATTTTTGTTCATAAATTTTTTACGTCGGTTACATATAAACCTTCTAAGTTTATGCAACTGGCCCACGGTGGATCAGGACATGGATCCACCAGCTGTTTGTAGGTTCTTAAAATCCAGTGCAGCTGCACAGTGGAACAGAATTTCTCCCCCCAAAAAATTACCGTGTTGGCAATTAAGTGTTGGCAATTTTACAAATTAAGTGTTGGCAATTTTTTTTCCTATTTAAAACTTGACTCTTCTTATACATCGCCTTAGTTACATTGTGCACGAAGACAGACGTAAAATGTAAAGTTGCGATTTTCTAGGATGATATGACTAGGAACTATCCACAAGTTTCCGAGGGTCGCTCCTGTAAAAAATAAAGTGGGTGAAACTTCCGGTGAGGCGGCGGAAGTAGCATTCAAATGGTATTTTGTGTGTTAGTTAGCGAAGTGGCTAGCTCTTTTTCTGAGAATTATTTTACTATTTAAAGACGCAAATCTTTATGAGAGATGTCGTTACGGAGCTCAGGGACAACATGTGCTGTTCGCGGTTGTATGTATAACTGGACTAAACTAATTCAGTGGCTTAAACGTGATTGTTTTGAACATAAGCTGAAAACGAAATCAGAGTGATCCTGCCAGAGCCCGTCTCTGATCCTGCCAACGACTGTAGTTTCCATCACCTCCCAAAAGACGACGAATCTTCCTGTGTACATTTGTTTAAATTCTTAATATTCTATAAACTCTATCAGCATGTGATTGGCTGTTCGCTACTGATGTTACACCTAAACTCAGGATCAAAGCCTGTGATGACAGAATACCAAATGTGCCAGTTTGTATTCAAGTAGCACATTCATTTATAATTTTGAATAAACTCCAAAGCACAATGACTAAGTGTGTATTTTTTATTTTAATTGTTTGTCAGCTCGCACAACTGTCTGTCACCATGCCTTGATGAGTATTGATTATTAATAATGTTATTATAATACTCCCAATCAACTACTGCGGAGGTTAAAGGTACTGTTATTTCACCCTTTTTAATTTCGTTGAGGTTGTGTTCCCACATCGTTAGCTAGTTTGGATCGCTATAACTTGAATGACTGTCAACTGTTGAATGAACGAGTGTCAAGCATGTCAAGTCGCGCTTTGTTTACTTCCAACTGGAAGTCGCGCCCACTTTTAATGCAAGGCCTCATGAGGCGTACGAAACTTGTGGATACTCTCATTCCTGCATAATAATCAGGAAACTTCACTGTCGTACCATGAGTGCAGCAGGCGTAATGTTATGACGCAGCGCCTGAAAATAGTGCCCAGCTTCCAACGTGACCGGGACTAAGTTTGTGTAGTCATCGCGCCTGCTGGACTCATGGTACGGCAGTAAAGTTTCTTGATTATTACGCAGAAATGAGAGTATAGTTCCCTGCATATCAGCCTAGAAAAAAAAAAAAATTTTGGGAGGAATGCTAATGGTTTTGTGCACTTCAATTATGTATGCTAAGCTATGCTAATAGTGGTACCGCCAGAACCGGAGATCAGCTGAATGGATTCAAAAAAGGTAAAACTCAACAGTTTAACTCTGGGGGAGTTGTAAAATGAGCGTATTACCAAAAAAAGTGGAGTATCCCTTTAACGTCAGTTAGATTACGCTATCTAATCCTAACCCTACCCCAGACCTAAACCTACGTAAAGCATCAGTTAGATGACGCACTAGGATAATGTGTGTACCATGAGCGCTCCGACTGACCTGAGAGAAAAGTTTACAGTCCGAATATTTCAGCAGTCCTTATCTGTGTCCCGTATTTTTGTCGACAGTAACCAGCGATATTAATCATTCATTGGTTTGATTATTTCCTTTCCATGAATTGGCCAAACGCGCGTGCATAACGGTCTGAAACGATTCGGATTTGTTCACCTGAAGCGTTTTCTAAGGTCAGTAATAACAAATAGAGAACAAAACAGCGTTGGTTTCAGTTGTTTCACTAGTTTATTTTGAACTAGGCAGCACGGCCCAGTGGATAACGAAACACAAAGCTTAAAGGAGTTGTGTTTACTCCCGGTCCCGGACCCTATTATTAAACAACGTTGTGACATCTAGTGAGAAGCGTTTCAATCAGACAATCCTCTCTCTTACAAACCACAAATCACTCAATGATTTTATCTAGTTTTAAATCGGATGTAACAGCCTTAACATTCCCAATAAATGTGGAATATTTATATTGAATACTATGTTATAGTCATTTATATTGCATTCGATTTATTAGGGGGGGGTAGAGGAATATATAATTAATTGTGTATATAGTTTTTTGGTCATACATATTTTGTTAATACATACATTCTCTTCGTGATATATGAACTATATGGGCCTTATGTTTATTGGGTCACAAAGATTTATCGACTTTAAAATGTGGGTCCCCAGAAAAAAAGTTTGGGAAACACTGTTAGATGACGTCTTGGGAAGAGAATGTGTTGTACTCTTGTACTCAAGTGTCAAAGCGCATGGTAACTTTGTGGGCGGGTTCCGGTGCTGTTGCTATTTTCCCGGCAGGATAAATCCCTCTTGTGCCTGGCGCAAATCTAAAAGAGGTTGGTCTGAAGTAGCTTCATTATTCATAGGTGTGGTTTGGGCGTAACGTGAAATAAACCAATCCGAGCGCCATCCAACATACCGTTTAAGAACAGGTGCGCATGTTGCATGACGGATTGTTATTATAACGGCGGTTACCAGGCCGCGCCAGGAGCGTTCACAGCCGATGAGACCGACGTTCTTGTCAGGACAGTGAAAGACAGAGAGGTGACGTTGTATGGGGATGGGAGAAACTCTCGCACATCAGCGTCGGTTAAACATTATAGCCTATACATATGTTTCTTGCCACTATTGGGCAAACAGGTCTGATCCTTCAGTACTACAATTAGCCTTAAAAATGGGTAATTCTTCATGTAAACCACAATGATTTCCCTCATGTGTTAATATTTTTCCTTGTTATAATGTATGATTTGCAAAAATAAAAACTACTGCAACTGTGTTGATGAGAGAATCAGTGTATGGGCAATTATGGGCAAGCATGCGCGCTTAAAATAGCATTATATACAACACGCAACGCGCCACTGACTTTAGACCAGGTTTTTTCTGGTCAGTGGCGCAATTGTTTTCTGGAAGTGTAAAATAGCTCCAGGGAATGTTTGCGCTGAAACACACCCTCTTTTTTGCGCCGATCCGCCCAGGGAGCCCAAGTTCATTCCCTAATTTACCGACGTCCGTCTGTGGAGGGGAAAATCCCGCTTTGCGCGCGTGCAAAATAGGAATGAGACATGCGTTTGTGTATAAAGTCATTTGCGTAAAAAATATCTAGCATAAAAAATATAGTATAGTGCATAAATTGTAACTTAACTACATCACAACTAGACTGAGTTGTAACTTGAGCATAGCTGGTGCACATGTTCCATGGTCTCCCTAGAATTTTTGTTTTCCATCCATTTTATCATCCATGAGTCTGATCACTCAGTAGCACACACATCTTCAATCTCAACACACGTTATTTGTGGATAGGTTATCATTCATGACCATATAGCACAAAAATATTTTTTACTTATACTCACTTCAGCATGTTAGTGGAGTCTCTAATCAGCTCAATAATATGTTGGTGGGTGGAACCCTCAATACTGACTCCATTTACTGACAATATAATGTCACCTGTCAGAGAGAGAGAGATTTAAAAGAAAATACGGTAACACTTTAGAATACGGTTCCTTCGTTAATGAATAACTACACAAGAACTAATGAGTAACACAATATTAACAATCTAGTAACTATTATTAACTAACAAGAAACTCTGATTAACGAACTAGTAAGTAATAGCGCACAGACGAAAGTGGTAGTTCACTATTAAGTAATCAATAACTACTATTTTTTTAATACTTCCCAGAGAACTACTGAAAAAGTTTATTAACAATCTAGTAACTACTATTAACTAAAATAAATTCTTATTAACGAATTAGTAAGTAATAGCTCACAGATGAAAGTGTTACTAGATACTTCTGTGGGAATTACTAATTATTTGGATCCGTATTATAAAGTGAAGATCATTGAAACTAACTAGTAATTACTCAAGTGTTACATGATCTAGTCATGATTTGTGCAACCGTTTGAGATTTTTGGTGAACTTTAGTATACTTTTAGAAAATGTCTTTAGTAACACTTGAGTAATTACTAGTTAGTTCCAATGATCTTCACTTTATAATACGAATCCAAATAATTAGTAACTCCCACAGAAGTATCTAGTAACACTTTCATCTGTGAGCTATTACTTACTAATTCGTTAATAAGAATTTATTTTAGTTAATAGTAGTTACTAGATTGTTAATAAACTTTTTCAGTAGTTCTCTGGGAGGTATTAAAAAAATAGTAGTTATTGATTACTTAATAGTGAACTACCACTTTCGTCTGTGCGCTATTACTTACTAGTTCGTTAATCAGAGTTTCTTGTTAGTTAATAATAGTTACTAGATTGTTAATATTGTGTTAGTCATTAGTTCTTGTGTAGTTATTCATTAACGAAGGAACCGTATTCTATAGTGTTACCGAAAATACTCATTACAGAGCTGGCAATTTTTCATGTTTAATTTAATATTCTCAATAGCATGCTTAGAGGTGAAATGAGTGGTGTTTTAGTGTTGTTGTTTTAGCCTGACCAGCTCCTGTCATAGCTGTCTTTTGGCCATTTGCACTACTGTTACTTTAGCATACATTGGTTTAATTATTTTGCACAAAATGCAAACACAAAACAACATCTGCTTCTTTGATTTTCCCACTTGTGATATGCAGCTACTTAAACAGCATGCCTCCAGATGCCTGCCTGCCTCCAAATGTAATGCACTCAAATTGCTACCTTGCCCTGCGCAATGTGAATTGTAAATTTAATGCTGTTATCAACCCTTTTCATGATCTGTAATCATAAAAACAAAACATTTCTATATGTTAAATACTTATTTCAAATGGAAAAACTTTACCCAATCACAACAATGACCATTCACACACTTAAGTCTTAAATGTGCTGTTTAAATCAGACGGTCCAAAACATATTTGGAAATTTCTAAATGGTGATAGTTTCTTTTTGTAAATATCTTATTAACATTAAAAGTGGACCTCATGTAATATTAAAAAGTTAACTCCCATTGAATGGAAATTGACAGGCTGATTAGTGCTTTCCATTGAAAAAAATAAATGCTTCATGCTTGACAAAACATGAAAGTCCATGAAAACAGAAGAGAGCAGTACATCCGCTGTGTTAAATGTAGATGTGGTTTAGGCTGGTAAATAAAATAGCATGTAAACAAGGTCAGGTCAAATGGGTGGAGTGAGTAACAGAAGAGGAAACGGAAAACCTGCTCACCAGCAGTCAAACCTGCAGTTTCGGCTGCACTGCCATCCTGCACACTGCACACAAATGTGCACATCTCCACCATACTGCTGTTCTTCACCTTTAGACCATATGTCTGCACAAAGAGACACACATCCCAAACAACTGTTACTGAAAATATCATTAAAAACATTTATGCTTGTTCTAAAAATATTATCTTATCAATTAGGTCACACTAAAAATATCAAAGGAAGTAGCATTTACAACTCTGGAGACATAAAAAAGCATTTAATGCAGTGTGAAGCATTGCTTAGGAGTATAAAAACAAACCTGGACTTCAAATCCAAAGGCTTCATTGTCTTGTTTCTCCAATATAACCACTGTTCTGCACAAAACAGGAGAGATGTGAACCAAATATTTGCATGAGAAACATCAGACATTCATAGAGAATCAGTAAATCAGGCTTACCTCTGAGGGTCAGTGTAATCCACCAGAGATGTCGAGTGTGTTCTGCTCAGCTGTAAAAGAATAATTCTCAGATTATTTTAATGTGATTAATCAGATTAATCCAAAATTATGTAAAACTCTAAGAATCTTGTAGGAATTGTTATTTTGCAGGAATGCATGTTAAATAAATTTAATTTGATTCTGAATAGTTGATCCATAACAGCTGAAAACTTATAAATACATTAAAAAAAAATATTCATTCAGGATATTTTGACAAAATGGATTTAGGAAAGTTTATTTTGTTAGACCAGTTAAGTTATATAATTAGAACCTCTCTGCATTCATGTTGGCATAAAAACGATATTAAGATCCCATCACTGTATTTTGATTGTCCCACCTGACTGCGTGATAATGTCCCGCCTTTGATTTCTTCAGTGTTCAAACTTTTGGCACTGTTGAAAGATCGTCGTCGCCAAAGTGTGCTTTTCTTCTTTTGAGAGCTGTCGATTATGTTGCTGTCCAGGCTGTTCAGCTGTTTTAAAGGTGCTTTAAAGTTCTTATTGGATGTCATCATGCTTCTTTATTCTTAGAACCACAGCACACAACTGCAGGCTTCAGTGTGACCTGTCTGTAGTACAGGCAGCGGATATAACCACGTCACATGACTATCAGGAACTAAAGGCACTGAAAATCTGTCTGTGGGGGTGTGTTGACCATCTTTTACGGTTCCTTTTTTTTCTCTCATCTATTCTTTCACTTTTTTCATCTTTAGCTAGTGTGCTGTGGACAGAAATTGTGCATCTTCCCTGTTGTTGTTTCCTTTTTTTACTTTTAGCTATATTTGCAGTCGTCTGAGAACAAATATGCATGAACAGCCACAGTCTTGACAAATCTCTTTCATCTGTTTCCATATCTGCACAGCTTTCACTTCTCTCTATCTTTCTGTGGACAATCACTTGTTAAGTGGTCTACACAGAGGACTTCTGAAAGCTCAGCTGGCGTAGTGAGAAACAGGTGACAATGAAACCCTCAACACTAGAGCAAACAACCCAATTCACTGAGGTTTATAGCTTCTGAAATTCCACTGGATAACAACAGATGTAGATTTGAGTCTAGAAAGCAAAATCTCTGGTGTGAAAACTGCCTGGTGAGTAAAAACCTTTAAACGCCCCTTCTGTTCTTAAGTGGTAGGGTCATTTTAACCTACTATCCCCGAACTCGGTACATGGGGGAATCTAAATTAAGTGCATTTTACTTAAAACAAGTAAAAATAATCTGAAAAATTATCTTAAAAGCAAATGGAAACAAGATTATTTTTTCTTAAAGGGTTAGTTCACCCAAAAATGAAAATTAAGTCATTAATTACTCACCCCCATGCTGTACCAACCCCGTAAGACCTTCGTTCGTCTTCGGAACACAAATGAAGATATTTTTGATTAAATTTGAGAGCTGTATAACTACCACATTGGCTCCTAAAGGACTGCCTCTTGACGGCCCAGAAAGTCAATGAAGAAAATGTTTAAATATCCCAAGTGACTACCATGGCTCAACTATATGTTTATCAAGCGACGCGAATACTTTTTGTGCGAAAAAACAAACAAAAATAACGTGTTTATTCGACTATTTCTTTTCTTCCTTGTAGGCCAGAACGAGACTTCCTTAGATTTCCACGACGCATGCGCGAGAATTGCGATCTGAAGTAGTGTAAGCTGGTGTGAGCAGATCGCAAATCTCGCGCATGCGTCGTGGAAATCTAAGCAAGTCTCGTTCTGGCCTACAAGGAAGAAAAGAAATAGTCGAATAAACTCGTTATTTTTGTTTGTTTTTTCGCACAAAAAGTATTCGCGTTGCTTGATAAACATATAGTTGAGCCACGGTAGTCACTTGGGATATTTAAACATTTTCTTCATTGACTTTCTGGGCCGTCAAGAGGCAGTCCTTTAGGAGCCAATGTGGTAGTTATACAGCTCTCAAATTTAATCAAAAATATCTTCATTTGTGTTCCGAAGACGAACGAAGGTCTTACGGGGTTGGTACAGCATGGGGGTGAGTAATTAATGACTTAATTTTCATTTTTGGGTGAACTAACCCTTTAACCCAGTGGCAGATAATTAGCAAAATTAAAATACACTTACATTTTTAAATTAGTATTAGACTAAATAGCTTGTCATTTTTATTGTGTAGAAAATGCATCTTGTTTTAAGAATCTTTTGATATTTTGACTGGAAAACACAAAACAAAAATCCTAAGTAAGATTGTTTTTGTAGTGCAGGTACATTCATTCATTGTGCATATTTTCATCACTCAAGTGACAAAAATGGCAAGTCCTTTTATACAGGATCCTGTTGATGACGAGGCAGCATTAATTTGTAGGGAGTTACATTTACGTTGGCAGAAGGTTTTTAAATGGTAGTTTTCTATATAACATCGGGGGCGCAGAGCACATTAGTAAGGTTGCTCTATGCAGAGCGGTAAGGAAAGTGCGTTACGATCTCACGCTCTTTCTTAGAATTTTTGTGTTGTTTCCTGAGCACAAACCCGTGAGAGCCATCAAAGAGGAGTTTCACAGGATTGCAGGTCAGTGCTGTAGAAATCAGTTTAAATGAGGCTAATCTGATGTATGACGTTCACTTGATAAAGGTTTACCTCTCACGCCATCACCCTGAGCGTAGGAGCGCCACAGGGCTGTGTTCTGAGTCCACAACTTTACTCTCTCTACACACATGACTGCGTGGCTTCACACAGCTCCACTTCTATTGTCAAATTTGCTGACGACACAGTGGTCCTGGGCCTTATCTCCAACAACAATAGCCGCTTTCCGACCGGAGGGACTTTTGCAGTTCCTAGAACCTAACGTTCCTATAACCCTTTTTTTCTCGTATTCCGACCGGACTAAATTGGGGATTTTTTAGTTCCTCAGACCGTAGTTCCTATAACTCTTTCAGTACCTACTCTAGACCGAGGACTTTGTTAGTTCCCTTTCCCTAGGTCAACGTTGATTGGTTCAACTTAAAAGTCATGCCCACTGTCAACACGGAACTTGTAGCGCACTGTCTGCCATACGCTGTGTGTTTTTGCAAAACTTTACAACGAAGATTAAGACAAACATAACGCATTCCAGCTGATTGCTAATAATAGCTAAACTTACCCGTCGTTTTGTTTGCCTCCTGCGCTCTGCTCTTTTATCTTCTTCCATCATATTACTTAATATCATATTACGCTGGAGCCTTCGTCTTCTGTGTTTCTCTGTACAGAACTCAAGCGTAATCTTTAAACACCGCCGTTCGTTCTCCGTTATTAAGGTCCCGGTGTTCTGATGATTCATGCTACCCGTCGAAATTTGCTACTTACTGGTTATGTGCATACGTGCAGACTCAGTTTTTTTTTTTTTTTCGTTTTTTTTTTTTCACAAAAGGTACATTTTCCTGTTATAATGTATAATTTCCCTTTAAAAATTGCTTACTACCATATGAATATTGGTACGGTCAGCCAGCTGACAAACAATAACTGAAAGTTTCAGTTACTATGAGGAAAGGTGTACTTTGACAAGTCAAAGATGAATATTTTATGATAATTTTTACTTTTCACACCGTTTTAAAAATAAAAACAGTAGTCTACAGTATACAGTAGCTACTCATAACTTAGAATTGTATTATAATTGTATTTCATACGACTTTAATCGGCATTCTGTGATCAATTCGAGCTACGGTAGCATTTTCCGACAAGGCAGCAGAAAACCATCGCCGTGCTTGCGTCCTGCCAGTTCCTATAGCCACTTGGCCAGTGCGAACGCAAGCAGCAAAACCGAGTTTCGGAGAGAGTAGTTCTTAGAACTGTTTAGAAGTGGACAGTTCCTATAACTAAGTTCCTGTAACTACTTGGTCGGAAAGCGGCTAATGAGACCGCATACATGGAAGAAACTGAGAAACTAACATCTTGGTGCCAGGACAATTGTCTCTCTCTGAATGTGACCAAAACCAAAGAGATGATCGTGGACTACAGAAAGAGACAGCAGGCCTTTAACCCTCTTATGATCAGTGGGACCCCTGTGGAGAAGGTGAGCAGCTATAAGTACCTCGGTGTAAACATCTCTGATGATCTTACCTGGACCTCTCATATACACACACAGGTGAATAAAGCCAGGCAAAGACGATACCATCTACGACAGCTGAGGAAATTCAGGGTCTCACCAACGATCCTAAAAACTTTCTATTCAGGGGCCATAGAAAGTGTTTTAACTCAGTGTATCACAGTATGGTATGGGAATAGCTCTAGTCACGACTGCAAAGCCCTTCAGAGAGTCGTGCGCTTAGCTGAGCGCATCTCTGGGTCTCCTCTTCCACCCTTACAAGACTTCTACCTCAAACGCTGCAAGAGCAGAGCAAATAAAATCATGAAAGACTACAATCATCCACATAACTGTCTCTTCAACTTGCTGCCATGCCATCTGGTAAGCGATACCGCAGTTTGAGGACTAAAACAGAGAGGTTCAGGAGAAGCTTCTTCCCTCAGGCCATCAGGGTTATGAACTCGGTCTCTTAACAGAGAGGCTCAGGAGGTCTCTTAACATCATCCGTGCTCTGGATATCAATATCTGGACTATTGACTATTATCTATTCTTGCATTATTTTGCACTTTATACTGCTGCTAGGTAACTATTTTGTTACCATTGTCTGTACATTTCTGAATGTAAATATTACCAGTCTAGCCTATTTTTACAGAGTTATATTAATAGAAATTTTATCTTTATTTATTCAAATTGCTAATTTATGTTTAGTAATTTTTTATATAATATTGCACTATCTTGGAGCGGATCCTATTTTACATTTCACTACAGGTTGTATAGTCTGTATAACTGTGTATGTGACAAATAAATTCTTGAACCTTGAACCTTAATGTCTTGCTGCAACCTCTGGAGGTAACCTAATAATACAAAATTACTTTAGGATTTTGTTACAGATCTGCCAGGCTCATGCACCAGCCAATCACAGCGCACTCCCTCTCCTGAGTTCTAATCACACACATCTGCACCCGCTTCACCTCAGCTATTTAAGCACTCATTGTCCGGGCTCGATCTCGTACAAAGTGGACACATTACCTTGTTTTCTCCAGCGATTCTCCTAGTGATTCAAATGCTGTCTCCAAATTATCATATGAACTGTTCACTTACCTGATTGCCTCATCCACCTCACTGTTTGTCAATAAAACCGCCTGTTGTACAGTATCTCATTCTTTTTGTCCGAGTGTGCTTCCATAAATGGTTGCCAATGTGGTTGAATGCATTGATATGCATATTCCCATCATCGCATCTTCCGAAAATGAAACGGATTGCTGTGTAGAATGGAATGGAAGAGTATTTCTGAGACATAATCCGTAACCAGCACCACAGCTGTTAAATAAACAAATTATTCACAATTGATTTGGTCATCTTTATTTTTTAAGCAACAGTTATTATTTTTCCTGTTTGACTCTGGAAAGGCATGGTGTATCCTTAAATTTTTATGTGGATGACAATCAGTTCAATCTTTATTTGCATGTCTTGATGAGGTAAAGCTTTGGCTGGCAAGTAACTTTTTAACCCTAAATGACTCAAAGACTGAGGTTACAGTGTTTGGCCCATCTGACAATTTTAAGTTTAATAACTCTATTTTAGAAACTATGTTACCTTTTAATTGAGAGTCTGTTTGGAACCTTGGTGTCCTTCGTGACAGTCGGCAAACTCTAATAAACATATATCCTCTGTTGTTGCCTCTAGCTTATTCAAGCTCTGTCTCCTTTCTAAAAAATTTACATTTTCTGCAGTACACGCTTTAATAACATATTGATTGGACTATTGCAATTCTTTAAACTCTCCTTTGAACTTTTCTATTGTGTTTATCGGACTTGTACAGACTTGCTTTATAAATAGTAAACTAGAACTAGAACAATAAAATTGATTCTCAAGCCTTCACTTTAGCAGACAACATCTCAACGTTGAAATACCATATCCTCAGACTGTGTTAGAAACAGCCAGTTGTCGAGATAATTCAATACACAATGGGGCAGGTGAAGAGAGCCTCTTGCATCTCCAAACATCATATGAGATATTAGGAGCCTCTGCACAAATCAGACAGATCTGGGCCAGAGAATGTCTAATTGAAGAGAATTGGCACTGGCTGGTTACTTCCGGGTTCTGGACTGACTGCAGTAACGCGTCTCTGTCCATGCGGGGGCGCTCGCGGTCGAGTGCAGAATGAATGGGAGTCAATGGGGTTTCACCCCCAGAAATCCACTTTTCTCAGAATGTAATTTTTTGTCAAGTAATTTGAAAGTTGGATTCAAAAGGGAGGGCTAAGAAAATACACTCAGCTGAAAATTGCATTTTTAAGTTCACTTATCTGTTCTAAAAATCCGTTCAAAACTGTGATGACGTCACACAATAGCAGAATGCTAGCGTGTTCCGGCCAACAACGGCCTAACCTGTAAGAAATCAAAAGGACATAAGTACTCGTTCATTCGACTTTTGGCCTATAATCTATATTGAACTTGCGGAACCAACAATAAAATCTATGTTAATTTAACGACAAGCAGGTGAAAGAGACACATTTAGCCGTTTAGCCCCATAGACTCCCATTCATTCTGCTCTCGCCCGTGATCACCTCCAGTGGAATTCTAATGGAACTGCAACCAAGATGATACACAATGGGGCTAATAGGAAGTGCCAAGGCTCTCCGTTAGACGGGCTCTGTCTGGGCCCGGTTCCCCAAAAGTTCTTATCTCTAAGTAGTTCTTAACCTATTCCTTAACCTCTCTCTTAACCTTATGGTTCCCGAAACGTTCGTACGCTAAGTATATCTTCTGTAAGTCACACTTTCGTAAGGTTGGTCTAGACCATTCGTAAGCTCTCTCTTAGTGTTGTTTGAGCTCAAGACACTAGTTGCCGCCACTGTGCAGCAGTCTTTAGAAACTTTCACACATTTTCAAAACTATTTCACCTTTTTTCAAAACTCTACACACAATTCCCAAAACTTCACACACAAAATGCAAAAGCCTCACATCTCCTTCAAAAATTTAACTGCATTCAAAATGTCATAAACACATGTCAGAATGAAACATTTCCATCAAATGGCAAACACTTATTAGTGCATTTTTGGATACACCATGGAAACATTTTTTTTTTTTTTTTTTTGTTTCTTTTTTTCTAAATCTAAAGCTCTTAGGTCTTCCATACGCTTATATCAATACAATGTTCTACAGTGAAAGTAGTCTTCTGAGATCGGTAACAAGTACACTGACAGTATTCACCAATGCAATTTAGAAACAGAAAATATTCATTAGGCCAAACATTACTGTTGTATACACTATACAACAAAACCATAAACATATGTAAACCAAAAGTATATTCTTTATAATACAGTAAAGAACACAATTGAGTCTGTGGGGGTCTCTGTCCATTGTTGGCATCAATTGTTCAAAACAGGTAATCTGACCTTTGACCTATTATAGGCTTATACTACAGTAAAGCAGTGATTGGTTAGTGATCAGTAAAACAATTAGAGTTTGCACATATGAGGAGTGTTTGTGTGACCTGGTGAATAATTGTAGCATGTTGATTGGTGTGTTTGGAAAAGAAAAGCAAGTCAATTCCTGCTATATGTTTTGTGTTTTAGTCAAAGGCTGAGACATAGCTTATGGTTTTGGAGATTTGGTGTGTAGGTTTGCACTTTGAGTGAGAGGTTTCAAGGCTGGAGTGAGACTCATTTTACCCACATGCCCACTTTAGTTCCCCATTTTATATTATAGTAAAATAATATAATTAAAACCTCAGTCTGCAATAGTGCACTCTACTGTACAGCCTTGTAACTCATTATTAGGGATGGGTATCGTTAAGGTTTTATCGGTATTACTACTCTTACCGATACTGCTTATCGATCCGGTACTTTAACGTTATTCTTATCGGTTCTTTTTGGTGTTTTTTTTTTGTTGTTTTTGTTTTTTTTAAGAATTAAGAACATAATTAACTTTATATTTTGAAATGTAAAAAAAAAATTTAAAAAGTAATGCTTATTGTTTTATATACAAAAGATATGATACAATTAATCAAAGATACAAATTATATACACAGTGCTTTAATTTCAGGAAGGTCTACTAACATTACTTTTTAGGTAATATATTCTGTCTGAAAATAAATCTAATTTAGTAATCAAATGTAAAATAGCACTCTATAGTTTATCATAGATAGATTAATGCTTATTAAATCTAAAGTTGCTTATTCAAGTGCTTTTGTTGTTTGATTTGCATTAATGGCTGAATCGTCAGCAGATTTATTAGACTGCTGCCCCTTTAAGACCGAGAGCAAATCTAACTGGTAACTGAAGCACCATCATTTTCTCCCTATTGTTTACGTCCATTTAAGACATAATTGTGTTTAAGTGAATCTCAGAGCTGGTCATTTTGACATTTTTATGTATATTTGATAGTTTAGGACACACGAAGCCCAAAGTAGGCTATACTCTTCTTGTCAGTCCGTTTCGGAGCGCGCACCGCCTTGTGAACAGCGTCTCTTGCACAGGTTTTTGTGTTTTTAGTAGGCATTTTATGACCGAGCAACAGTAGAGACAGCATTTTGCAACAAATGCTGATCGTGCTGATTCTGACGGTTACGTTTGGGTTTAGGAAGAACTGACACCGCTCCGCAGTGCTGTGAAGTGAAGGAAGTTGCGCTGGACAGATGATGCGTCTCGTTTTTAACGGGTGTATCTCAAATATCTTCTTATAATCTTTGGAAGCCGAAATCTAAAATAACATTAGAATAATATCCCAGATCTAAAGTGTAACCTCGTTTGAATGTTTAGTTCTGTCCTCATTGTCACTCATTAAGCAAGGGCTGTCGTGCTGCGCGTGCTGTGGCTCCGCGTGAGAGATCGCTCTCTCTTCTCTCTCTCTTCTGAACAGAGGTGGGGACAAGTCACACATGGTCAAGTCCAAGCAAGTCTCAAGTCTTAACCATCAAGTCTCGAGTCAAGTCTCAAGTCGCAGTTCAGATAAATCAAGCAAGTCAAGTCAAGTCAAGGGTTCACCCTAAGCAAGTCAAGTCAAGTCCTGATAAGTTTCAAGTAAAGTCAAGTCACACTACTAAAATAAATAGAGGTCAATTTTTTCGATACATATTTATTTTTGCACAGAAAAGATGAACTTTTATACATATATTATGTATCTTACATTTGCTATATTAATCATATGCATATCTGTGCTACATTAATATCTGAAAATAAAATAAAATTGTGTTGTTTACACAAAACGTTCAGAGTCTAAGATGTATCGATTCTAAGATGTATAATCCAATCTGTCTAATTCAATTTAATTGAAACGGTCTAAAATGTATGAAATCTAAAATGTAATATCTTATATCTTATATAAATGTAAAATATAAAATGTATGAAATGTATGAGAATATAAAATGCAAATTTTTTTTTTATTCAGTAGTTTTTCTTATCATAGCCAACAAATGTCTTCGGAAACTCCTTTTCCTCGATTTACTGAAACCTATATGTAAAACGCATTTGCAGCTGCACAGCCGTGTATATATCTATGCTGCATATACAGACATCCCAACCTACAAGAATTCATTTCAGGGAGGTATATCTCAATGAATGTAATGTTAAGGGGGGAGGGGGGGGGGAATATATGTTATATTAACATATTTAAAATATGTTTAAAATAAATATAAAATAAAAATGGTAATATGTTATATTATCATATTTTATATTTAATAAATATTACATATTAAATAATATTATGTATATTATATATTAAATTTACATAAATATTAACAAATGATTGTTTTAATTATGGAATTCTCCATAATTAACTCCTAAACTTCAGTAGAGAACAATTCTTTGTAAGGAAGGAGGGGTTTCTTTATTGTACATTTATTTGCATGTAGTATGTAGCATATGGTTTGCGTTGCTTTAAATTGGTCAGTACAGCGCTGACTATTGAGTGTCGCTAGGAAACACGTCCGCGCTGCGCTGACGAATCGGCTGCGCGGCTCGGATCATTGAACCGTGCAGATGACATGTCTGCGCGGCACGAGCTCTGTAAAGCCCCGCTGTCTCGTCCCACTTTTGGTTTGTTTGGCTTCCCATATCTCTGCCGTGCACACGCCGCACGCTATGTATGTTATACGCGCAGTATCTCGCTCTAGATTCCGGGAGATTTTAACTCATTTGCGGGCATCAGGGAGACGCTATCAATATGCGTGAGACTCCCGGAACTTCCGTTTGGCGCGGTTTGAATTGAGCAGCGTAAAGGCACAGATGCCGATATATTGATGCTGACGTCATAATATATATTTTAATTAACTGTATTGCTGTTTGTTTATTATATGTTGAAGTCATTGTCGAGTCTTCCACTTCAAGTCAAGTCAAGTCTCAAGTAACTTGTTCTCAAGTCAAAGTCAAGTCAAGTCATTTTTGTACTTTAATCAAGCAAGTCACAAGTCCTGAAAATTGTGACTCGAGTCAGACTCGAGTCAAGTCATGTGACTCGAGTCCCCCACCTCTGCTTCTGAACTGCGAATAGCAAATTTGCATCACAGACAAATGGTTTAATTAAAATATAGTTTATATATAGAAATGGCTGGCGAGATAAACATGTTCAAGATAACGTCTTTATAGGAATAAATTGTAACCTACGTGTATTTACTTAATTTCTCCAGTAGCCTACCGACAGCAGAACTGATAACGTCCGAGCTCATCGATACAGCGGTCTTTCAAAATTCAGCACCGGGGCCCGTTTAATATCGGGTTTCGGTACCCATCCCTACTCATTATATTTTGCAAAAATATAATTTTCTATTCAGTGCAAAAGCAGTACACAGGGTTTTATAAATACAGAGGTCCCAAAAGTGATCTTGGGTTCGGGGGCATATTATTTTTCCACAGTAATTGTCAAAGAACTTGGGATATGTATATTTGTGTTAAATAGGAATCCATTGCAATAAAGCTATTCTCATTCTGGGCTCTAAACTTAGGGAAGATTAACATTACGTGTTAATATTTGGTGATAACCTCTGTTCACAGAGAAGGATTAGCATTTTTGTGCTAGTTATTGTGGTCTTATCCTCTAAAAGTTTGGAAGGTGAAAGATCCTTTCCATTTTCTTTCAGGGAAGATTAGCGTAACATGCTAATAGTTTGTGTTGTTTGTTTGTTGTTGTTTTGTGGTGTTACCCTCTAAAAATGTACTTTAGAGATGAAAGTTTGAACCTCTGTACAAACAGGGAAGTATTAGCATAAAGTGCTAGTAATATTGTGGATTTCCTTTGCTCTGTCAAAGAAGGTTTACAACAGTCGATCTGTGTAAACAAGTGTAGCCTCTGTTGATCAGAGAAAGTTAGTTTTTTTGTGTGATAACAAAGAAACTCACAAAATGGTTGTGACGAATGCTAGGTTGGTTCCTACAACTGAGAAAAGTGGCCTTGCCGCTCCATTGTGGTCAGATAGTGAATTTAAGTCATTGTTAGGAGAGCACATGGACTCCATAGTGACTCAGTCAGTCCGATTGAATTTGACAAAGAAATTTGGCATTCACCCAGAAAAAGTATGGTCGATGGAAGATTGTAAAAAAGTGCTTGGAGCAAGTATTCGCAAGAACAATGTGAAAGCCATTATCTGTTGTTACAAAGAATACAGTTTATCCATTGCACAAGAGCAAGCTAGGTGTATTGCTAAGTTAAATGAACAGAACAAACAATTGCAGACTCAATTGTCCTGTTTCAAGACAAAGGTGGGCCATAACCAGGCCTCAGCCAAATGTAACACTGAAGACCAACAGTCAGATGAAACTTTTCCTGACTTACAAGCATTGTTTGAAAGAGATGTAGACATCCCATCAGAAACAGATAAGCATGTAAATTCAGTGAAGGTGTGTGCTGCTAGAAAAAGACAGCAGGGAATTGAACAGTCAGAAAGTGTCCCTTCCAGTGCTTCTGTTGTTCAAATCCAAACTGTTGCTACAACGCTCGGACCTAGAGACATAGAGAGATTGTCACAGAGTTTACCGCCAGCACGCACACAGTTCACTGAATTTAGAAGAGCATTGGTCAGCAAAATGCGTCTCTACGACATGTCGTTGACAGAAGTCACACAGTTAATGTCTCAAATTCTAACTGAATCTGAATTCAACAGTTTTGAGTCTGCTGTTACTTCTGAACTGCAACATGCCAGAAAAGATGAATTGAGAGTAGGTGTTCTGAAAATCCTAAAGAATATCCTAGGACCCAAGATAGATTGGTCTAGAATTACAAACTGTGTACAAAAGAAAGAAGAAACTGTGAATGAATATACTGAGAGGTTTTGTCAGTCAGCTGTAACGTACAGTGGAATAGTGGATGATTCTGAAAGTGTACTCAATGACAAAGGACCGCTGGTCCGCATCTGGTCAGATGGCCTTATAGCTGACTACAGAAGAGCTTTGCCATTTTTGGATCTGACTTGGTCTCACAGAACTCTTAGAAGTAACCTGGACAGGTTAACTGCTTGGGAAAGAGATTTTGATGTTAAGGCAAGAGTACAAATTGCAGCAGCCTCTTTTAAGGTCAGCACAGAAAACCCACAGAAACGTAAATGTCCTAAGAGAGAGGGCAGGTGTTATTACTGTAGTCAGCCGGGACATTGGAGCAGAGAGTGTAGAAAAAGCAGAAAGAATTTTAAAGAAGGCAACCTTTTTGCCCAACTTCTCAGTTTGCTTGCTACTCTGAAGCCACCATTCCCCACGTCTTTAAACGGGTGGGGCAGCTTGTTGACGTGTTAACCATTTGGACTGTGAGTGCTTAATTTCCCCAGTAACTTACAACAGAGATAAAAAAAACTTATGTTTGTTTAACGGAACAAAAGGAAAGTGACTGTCTCAGCTTTTCCTTTGGGGGACTGCTTTAAGTAAACTCACAGCCTTAAATGTTATTCTACAGTACAGGCCTTTCAGCAATAATAGTGTTAGGTCAGACTGTAAATGCCCACACGCAGTATTAGCACTAATGAATGAAGCAAAAGTCAATTTTGTCACCTTTTCCCATTGGGGAAATTGATTTAACTATCCTCACCCATTCTTACGTATGATGTCTACAACGACTGATGTTTTGTTAGAGGATGAAGGAAAAATAACTCATAATTGGGTTACGCAGATCAAAGTACACATGTCACAGGACAGGTCAAGCCATTAGAGCCTAAGTGGCATGTGCCCCATCAAGTAATGTTGATCGGCAGTATTGTGTCAAGGAAGAAAAGAAACTTGGTATCATGTATCACAATGAAAAGTGTTCTGTCACATTGCAAAGTGTTCTGCAAAGTTCTGCCCACTGACAGGGACATAAAAAGGACACGAACCAGTGAGGAACCCAAGGGAAGAACCGAAATGCCATATGCGTCGGGGGTCACCCCTTGGGCGAAGATTCCCTCATAGGCCTTCCCCATCCATTTAGTCTCATCCTCACCTCACTGTCTTCTTTAGGTGTCAAGAATTAAGAAATAGGGAAAGAGGGAACAATAGCAGACTCAGTGTCTACTCAGCAGGATAGAACCCATGTCTTTGAAGAAATACTGCTCTCCTGTCTTTTGTCTTCTTCTGTGCAGATACCACTTGATGGCTATCCCGAGACCCATACGCACAGACGTCTTAACCTGCGTATGAAGCCACCACTTCCAGAGAACAATGAGACCCACTGCCGAGCCAACTATCACCAAAGTAAAGAAGAAAAATACACAACGCAGAGAAAAGACTTACGGAACCTTCAGTCATCCATCAACATTATCAAGATGTAGTAACCACCAGGACATCGCACAAAGTGAAGACTCCACAATCCTCGTTTTTGCTGGAAACCTTG
The DNA here is from genome assembly GCF_988280905.1 of Pimephales promelas. Lineage (NCBI taxonomy): Eukaryota > Metazoa > Chordata > Actinopteri > Cypriniformes > Leuciscidae > Pimephales > Pimephales promelas. The sequence continues at coordinate 9,523,574 of NC_142775.1, forward strand.
CAGGCCACAGCCGAAGATGGCTGCATTGACTCTCTTGTGCACAAGCATGATGGTTAAACAGTCTTGATCTTTCAGAAAAAAAAATTACACCAGATGTAACTGATGTTTAATTTTTCCGTAAGAGCTTCACGGACCCTAATTGCATGTTTGTTTTCTGTGTCAGCATGTAATTACAGAAAATACAAACACAGAACATAAGTATGTGCCTGTAACTAGCACAAGTTACATGAATTAACTTTCTTAAGTGTTTAAATTTGTACATAATGTGAGAGTTATTAATACTCTCAAAAGGGGGGACTGAAGAAATACAAATTTATTCAATGTTTCATTAAGGTTTAACAGTATTTTCAACTGTAAAATGTATACAGTGTTTACCATTTTGAGGCCAATAAGATTAAGCCAAGCATTCCAGGTGTCACACATTAGCTTTTGTCTTTATGCGCTTCCTGGCCATTAAGTTCAAGATTCAGCTTTGCTTTTGTAATGGTAAAAGTGTGACCACGCTGGTCAGACTGATTAGATTAGCGTCTCTGGTAATCTGCTGAATCATTTACATTTGCTTTGTTTCAAGAGACTCCTCCTCAATATAACTCCTCCAGATTAGCATCTCAGGGCACAGAAACCTGCTATGCTGATGAACTGAGATGCCTGTTGAATCATTTACATTGCTTTTTTTCAGTTTCTCCCCCCTCAATGTAAACTCCTCCCCTCTAAATGTATAAATTGTAAGGGAATGTTTTCCCTTAGTTAGACTATCCTTGAGATGACTACAGCTACGCAATAAAGAACGTCTGCGTGAAAGATACCTCAAGAGTCTCCTGGTCTGTTGCGTGGAAGAAGAAAAACTTCACTACACTACTTAATACCAGTGGTGGGCTATTAGGGCCTTCTCTGCTGGCCCTGTCAAAATATAATATAATATAATATAATATAATATAATATAATATAATATAATATATTTTTCATTTTTACGATTATATTTCCTGAAATAATATGGTTATTTTGTTGAGGCTGTGCTGGATTTTCCATATATGGTCATCTAAACGCATCACAGCTCCGTGGACCAACACTAGTAGAATAGCTAGCCTTCCGTTGAAGCTGCCATTTCCCATTTGATCTTAACTTTGACTGATGTGTATCATTAGCTAATCAAATTTTGATGCGCAGTTTTTTGAGAAATGTTTCTATTTTTTAAAATGGCTCCTGTCTGTAAACACAAAGTGAACTGTCTTCATAAAGTATCTTCTTATTAAACGGTCTGTACACTTACAAAGTTCTCAATGCTTCGTTTTGCATGTATGGAGCCTCATTATGTTACTGCGTTAGTGTGGGGCTATTTTGAGCCTTGTTAGTGGTATAAACTAGCGATTTTTTTTTTACTTAGTCAATGCCCCCATTACTAGCATTATACGCTAAACAGTTTTTAGAGATAAAACTCTTTACATTCGATTATGAAAACAAATCTCAGAGAACGGTTGACTATGTACCGATGTTTTATTAGACCAAAGGTTCATTGTTCGCCGGAGTTCTCCTTTAAAATTGTTCTTAGCATTTACTAACAGAGAGATAAATAAGCTCAAAAACAATGGACGAGAATTTTTTTTTTGTATATTAATTTTTTATGAAAAAGAAAAACGCTAAAGGCAAATATATATGGGCCTGGAAACACAAGCAAACTAAAGCCATAGGTCTTAACAATGTATGTTTCAAATTTGTTTATACAAGCAAAAATGAATTTTTTACAAAAATTTATTTCAGCGCATGTCTAGGCACCTACCCAAAAAGGCCACTTGAAGTCTCCAAAGGGACACTTGGTAACCACCTTTTACCATGAGCTTTAACAAGTTTGTTGGATCATTTTAATGTGTTTTCTTAATACAATATGACAAAGCACAATATATATACTTTCTCTGGTATATTGTTTACCTCCTAAATGTTTATAAAAATGTGTGTGTTTGCATTTTTGGAAAGGGCCCCAAAAGGACCCCAAAGTGACACTTGGCAACTTACTTGTAAAAAGTTTAACAAAGTCTTTGTTCACTACCATTCATTTAATGGTGAAGAACGACACATTATTTAGCAAATAAAAAGTTTTTATTTATATATTTGTATACATCTACAAACAAAAGTTTCTCTTTGTTATTAGCAATCAAGACAGTAATAAAAATTTCTCAAAAAGTGAGCAGAAAAAGCTGATGTGCACAGGACTGTGACACTCACAAGATCGACGAGGAGGAGGGTCAGGCACCTTGCTTTTGGTGCTGTCCAGCCAGTTCCAAAATCAGTGTCTCCCAGAATGCTTTTTGAGACATTGGCTTCTGGTTTTTAGCCTTAGCCAAATCCTGGTGCAGAATATTGGTGCTGAAGTGCCATCACTGTTGAACAACAAACAGGAAAAGAAAAGAAATTTAGATTTCTTAACATTTTTATAAATACACATTTATTTTCAAATGACCATTCACATACAGAAATCTACCTCTACACCCACAATTGTTGCCCTGATTGCTAATTTGCACTACCGGCTTTGAATATAAAATCTGTGAGGATCATTCACATACAGCAATTCACCTCCATAGCCACTCTATTGTTGCACTAATGGCACATTTACACGACCAGTTTACAGATTTTATATTCAAATTATCATTCACATACAGCAATTCACCTCCATAGCCACTCTATTGTTGCACTAATGGCACATTTACACGACCAGTTTACAGATTTTATATTCAAATTATCATTCACATACAGCAATTCACCTCCATAGCCACTCTATTGTTGCACTAATGGCACATTTACACGACCAGTTTACAGATTTTATATTCAAATTATCATTCACATACAGCAATTCACCTCTATAGCCACTCTTTTGTTGCCCTGATTGCACATTTACACCAGCTTATAGTGCAGACTGTAATCAGACAATAATAATGCCCTAAAATGCTATTTTTTCCTCACTAAACATTACTTGCTTCACATTATTTACTTACCACAAAGTGCTGGGCTGTCTCTTTCCTCTTGAACTCCCAGAGACAGCTGTAGATGTTGCAGCAACACATGGACACTTTGTCTGTTGTCCAGGGAGGCCTCTGTCTGGTACTCTCATCATAATCTTTACTGTTGAATTACACAACATGGATTGGAAACACGCCTAACACAACTGATTATCTTACATACAAATTAATGAAATCGTGTGGTCCCCAAACCTGACACCCTCCGGCCCCTGGCAGCACCTGGAAATTCTGTCCATAAAAATTATGAACAGAACCGGCGACAAAGGGCAGCCCTGCCAGAGTCCAACATGCACCAGGAAGAAGTCTGACTTACTACCGGCAATGCGAACCAAGCTCCTGCTTTGGTCATACAGGGACCGGACAGCCCTTAGCAAAGGACCCCGGACCCCATATTCCCGGAGCACCCTCCACAGGTCGCCTCGGGGGACACAGTCGAATGCCCTCTCCAAATCCACAAAACACATGTTGACTGGTTGGGCAAACTCCCATGAACCCTCCAGCACCCTGTAGAGAGTATAGAGCTGGTCTAGTGTTCCACGGCCCGGACGAAAACCACACTGTTCCTGAACTGATTCCCAGAACTGATTCCCTCCTTGAACTGCCACCTTAACGTGGTGGAGGGTTTTGAGTACCCGAATGACCCTAGGAGCTATGTTGTCTGGGGCTATATGCCCCTGGTAGGGTCTCCCAAGGCAAACAGGTCCTAGGCGACGGGTCAGACTAAGAGCGGTTCAAAACCCCCTTATGGAACAAATAAATTCAAGGACCGTGACGTCGCCCGGTATGGCACAGCCGGGGCCCCACCCTGGAGCCAGGCCCGGGGTTGGGGCTCGTATGCGAGTGCCTGGTGGCCGGGCCTCTCCCCACGGGGTCCGGCCGGGCTCAGCCAGAAGGAGCGACGTTGGACCGTCTTCCCGTGGGCTCACCACCTGCAGGAGGAGCCGTAAGGGGCCGGTGCAGAGAGGATCGGGCGGCAGTCGAAGGCAGGGGCCTCGGCGACCCAATCCCTGGACACGGAAACTAGACTTAGGGACGTGGAACGTCACCTCGCTGGCGGGGAAGGAGCCCGAGATTGTGCGTGAGGGTGAGAGGTTCCGACTAGAGATAGTCGGGATCACCTCTACGCAGGGCTTGGGCTCTGGAACCACACTCCTTGAGAGAGGATGGACTATTCACTTTCAACCATCAAAATTACATTTGTAAATATGTATTCTTGTACAAAATAGATAACATATAAACAACTTTTCCTATTCTATTTTGCCTGGAAACACTTCAAACATGCTTGATTGTCGCGTGAAAAATAGGCGTCGGTTTCCGTGCGCGGGTGTGTGTGTTTTTTTCTTTTGTGATGATCGTTACTGAAGGCCCTGACTGAGACCCCACGGTACGCTACTGCTTAATACTGTAACTAAAACTTGTACCAACTGGGGGTAAAAATAGGAATCAATATATTATACATGTTTTTCAAAAGTCTGCTATAACATAGCATCCATCCAAAAACACCCTAGCAAACAACCACAAACCACTAGCACTTTGCAACCCAGTATAAGAATTAGGTTAACTGGAAGCAGTCAATTGATTACCAGATGAAGCACTGTCATGCACATCTTTGATACCTGCAATAGATAGTTACACAGAATGTAATCTAGATCTCTCATTTTTGGAATAATGAGTTGGGTAATTACTCCAAATGGAAATTTCATCTTGCACTCTCATCTCACGAACCTTCATCTGATCTTCAGATATGTGACACCATTCATGCATTATCTAAAAAGGCTTGTTGATCCAGGGAAATGTTAGACCAAACCACAAATATATAACATATTTTGCAATGCACACTAAAAGAAGCCAAGGGTCTAAACACAGACAAACAACACATTCAGAAAAAAATACAAACACAACTGTTTAACCGTTAGACTGAAACTGTCATATCTGTATTTTTTTGAGGCAGAACTACATAGTTTAGTCATCAGTCAGGATGTTTTAGGGTTAACAGCAAAAGGTAACATTAGGTAAGAGCACACATACAAAATGAGAGGGAAATTCACATTGTTAAAAGTGATGTGTATTTATTTGGTTGTTAAAATATTTCCTCCTATCACAGCTTTATATAAAAAATCGGTAACAATTTATTTTATGACCCGCAAACAACTGTATAATTACACTGAAATTACAGTGTACGTTTCTGTAATTTTAGTGTACTTCTGTGTAGGTATAAGGGAACAATATGTTAAGTTTGGGGTAATAAAGGGGTAACAAGAAGATATACAACCTGTAAATAACTTCATAAGTACACTGAAATTACGGTGTATGTTTCTGTAATTATAATGTACAACAGTGTAGGTATAAGGGAACAATATGTTAAGTGTGGGATAATAAAAGGGGTAACAAGCAGATATACAAGCAAATTATTGAATTAGTTAAAAAATAACAGGTACCTATTCTGTTACTGTCACAGTCCTCGTCTGCACCAGTCTGTCTTGTCATCAGCACTACACTTCCCAGGATCCTCTTGTCTCCACTCCTGAACTCACTCCCTCATCAGCCACCTGTTCCTCGTCTTGATCATCTGTGTCACCTGTTCTCACCTCATTATGTTTGATTCCTGCTTGTATTTAGTTCTCCCTCATTCAGTCAGTCTTTGTCGGTCAATGTTTGATGTTTCCCCGTGTTTCCCCTTATCCTTGCCTTATATTTTGTAAGTAAAAGTCATCTTCTTCTGAATCTGGACTCTGTCTCCCCTTCAGCCTTCAACACGCCGTGACAGATTGACCGACCGTTAAAAGCATGGAAGCTGATCGCTTACTGTTCAACCCAGCCGACCTTTTGGTCCATTGTTTTCAGGATGGGATCCCTGTGGAGGATTATATTTCCAAGTTTCTGGAACTCTCCAACGGGGTAAGCTGGACTGATAAGGTTCTGAAATCGGTGTTTTGGGGTGGGCTGGATGAGAATCTGTACCAGCAAGCTCCAGCAGCGGAGTATCCAGGGACCTTCGCTGAGTACCTGGATCATGTGCTGTGGTTGGTGAGGTTGATGACATCGCTGCTCAACCACCATCTCCAGCCATGACCACCTGCTTGGTTCCTTCTTCACACGTCCAGCCAACGCCCAAGGTTTCCTCATCGCTGGTTCCGTCCAGCCCCGCCGAGCCTGAACTCTCCTCATCGCTGTTTCCGTCCAGCCCCGTCAAGCCTGAACTCTCTTCACCGCTGGTCCCGTCCAGCCCCGCTGAGCCTGAACTCTCCTCATCGCTGGTTCCGTCCAGCCCGTCAAGCCTGAACCCTCCTCATTGCTGGTTCCATCCAGCCCTCGCCAGGGACCGTCCAGCCTGACCCCGAGACCGTCCAGCCAGAGCCCGAGAACGTCCAGCCAGAGACCATGGTCCCTCCCAGCCTCCCTCTCCCACCTCCTCCTAACCATCACAGTTTGACCGTTCATCCACCACTGCTTGTCAAAATTACGAGCAGTGTGTGTCTCTCTATTTAAGAAAAATAGTGATTTAAGAAAAGCAGTTATTATTTGAATTTTGATTGACCAATGAGAACGCGCCGACATCACGACACGCACCCGCGTAACGAAAAAATGAGTTGAGCACAGAGGAGAGAAGACGTGAGTCGATCTTCACGAATAAAAGTTAAAAGTATATAGTTGAAAGAAAAGAAGAAAAAAGTTAAATTAAATTCAGATAAGATAAATTCATTTCATACCGTGTAGTGTATGGAGAGGCTGAGTGAGTGTTGAGTTGCATTTACTCCGAGATTATAGTGTATCGTGTGGATATTCCTTGTTGTGTTCACCGACGCCATTGCTGGCCATGCGGGCCTGTGAGATGCGCTTGGGTGAAAGCAAAAGACGATTAATAGAGTGAACCGCATGGAGATTCCTCCATTTTAGTTCATCGGCGCCATTATTGGTTCACGCGCCTTTGTGAGAAGAACAAATAGGATTGTTTTAGAGGCCAGGTTTTTTTTTGTGTGTCTTCTTTGTATTTCTATTTTGTCGTTGGTACTGTGGATCGTGATCTGTGATAACCTGTGAGAAATTTGATGGCGAGCAACCCGAATCTACTACGGTGAAAGAATCCTCTACGGTGGAAGAGCAACAACTCTTAAAGAAGAGGACCATATCCTTTCCTTTTCCTTCTCCAGTCTTGCTGTAGTGAGACCATTCACAAGTAGAGACTATTGAGTTTTTTTCTTTTTTCCTCAAGATTGACAGACGAATACAGAGACTGATAAATAAAAAACGGATATGTGCTTTGAAAAGCATTGAATCCTCGTGATCGTGTATGGTTATCCATAACTACATTTGAATTAGTACTGAGGTTTTTGTTGATTGACATTGTGATATTTTGAGAGAAGAGTGTTTAAAGAAAAAAAGACACCACTCCATTATTCATTTTTTTCTTTTATTTTGTTTTGTCATTGCATTTATCTGTGATTGTTTAGGGGTAAAAGAAGAGTGCACTCTAGGGGTCATTTCATGTTTTGAGCTGTGTTTAAATTACTGTCATTGTAAACTTTTTTTCTGTTTATTTTCATTGACAACAAAAAATTACAAACCAGTTCATATATCACTTGTGTTGCCTGTTGCTTCTCACCACAACCCGCTACCTCCTTCACGAATTTAAGAATCTTCTGTTAAACCTATTTACATCAACAGCAATTCAATTAATAAATTGTCAAATTCTTTAGACACCTGTTACATAAACTTTGGCGAGCCAGCCAGGAGGTGGCGCTGTTGCTGAGAACTAACGGCTGCACATCTACACAGGAACATTTTAGGGTTCTTTTCTTTTGCTCTCAAACAAGCGTCGATAATGGAGATTGTTGAAGCTGAAGGGATTATTATCCCAAACTCCGTAATAGTCAGTGGTTTAACAGACACCAAGAGCGATGACGAATTGTTTGATGCTCTGAAACGATACGGGTCGTTTGCCAAAACTGCGCGTATCGACGACAAAGAATCCGAGCTCTACCGGAACGTGATTGTTGAGTACAACAGTAACCAAGCGTGGCAATCACTTGGACCAAAATTGCCGTATACTCACCAGCTGTCAAATGAACCCGGTGTTACGTGTGAAGTGAGAGCATTGGCCAGTGAATTTACACAGCAACTAGGTAGTAGCATAACAAAGTCCTACCTGGACAGATTAAAAGAAATCAACTTTGAGTCTGTACTGAGTGAAATGCTGTCGCAAATGAGTGCTGACCTCCCACCAGAGCCCGCTGTTTCTGGTAGTACTGGTGAGGACACCTGTGAGAGACCACATTGGGCAACTCCTGATGGGAACTCGGACCCAATTCGTAAGCCACCGAGTCAGATAGATGACGTACCGCCCCAACCTACTCCTATCAATTTGATTGAGCCGACCCTTCGTACGTCGTCCCAATTTCTCAACCCGCCAGAGGTCCAAAGACCAGTAGTTGAGCATGTTGTGCGGAGCAGTGAAGTTGTTGCTCAAGGGCAGATACAGCATAGGCTCAGAGTATTTTCAGGAAAATGCCCCCGGCCTGGTAACGAGGTAGATTACGACATTTGGTGTTCTAGTGTTGAATTCATTTTGAAAGATCCCTCTTTGTCCAATCTGCATGTGTCTAGGCGCATATTAGACAGTCTTTTGCCGCCTGCGGCGGATGTCATAAAGCATCTTATTCCTGAATCTCCTCCTTCCGCTTACCTCCAGCTGTTAGACTCCGCTTTCGGTGCTGTGGAGGATGGGGATGAATTATTGGCGAAATTCATGAACACGTTGCAGGATGCGGGTGAAAGACCGTCTACTTATCTGTACAGGCTACAGTCAGCTTTAAGTGCAACTGTCAAAAGAGAGGGTATTGTCCCAGAAGAGGCAGATAGGCATCTCCTTAAGCAGTTTTGCAGGGGCTGTTGGGATAATGACTTGATCGCTAAACTACGACTAGAGCAAAAGCGAAACAATCCTCCTTCCTTTGCACAGCTTCTGCTTATGCTTCGTACAGAGGAGGATAAACATACTGCAAAAGCAACTCGAATGAAGCAACACCTTGGGTCTTCTAAGCAGAGGGCGTTTGTGCACTCTCAGAAAGCATGGGTTTCTACTGAATTAGAACAAGACGAAAGTCCTAGAGTGAGCTCTCTTGAAACTGAAATGCGTGAGTTAAAGAAGCAGATTGTGAAGCTTCAGAGTCAGTTAGCTAATCTTGCAGTCCGATCAAAACCTCAAAAGAAACCTCCGTCGCGAGAGGTAGTCAACAAGCCTGCAACACCTGAACAAAGAAAGTCAGGGGCTGCTGCGAGTATAGTTCCAGTCAACAAGAAACCAACTGATAGACCTAGGCCGTGGTACTGTTTCACGTGTGGTGAGGATGGCCACATCGCATCGTCATGTAGTTCTGAGCCAAATCCCGAGCTTGTCGCTACTAAACGTAGGCTATTAAAGGAGAAACAGTTACAGTGGGAGTCGCAGAATCCTTCCACTAGCTCTGATTTAAACTAGAGACAGTTCCTGTTGTGGGACATACAGGAACTGAGTCTAAATCGAGTGGTCCCATTGTAAATCGGGTCTTCAAGAAATGCCAAACTCCTAAGAGGCGGAGTGCAACCCTACCTAAGGGTTTAGTTGGTGCTAGATGTGTTGCCGAAGTCAGCATAGCTGGTAAGAAATGTCACTGTCTGCTTGACACTGGATCTCAGGTCACGACTGTGCCTAAGTCTTTTTACGAACAACACCTATCAGAGCACCTGATTAACTCTCTTGACGATATATTAGAAGTAGAGGGCGCAAATGGTTTGGCCGTTCCGTACGAGGGTTACGTAAAGGTAGACATCACGTTCCCTGAAGAGTTTTTGGGTGTGACTATTGAAGTGGCTACAGTAGCTTTAGTTGTTCCAGATGTGAAGTCTCACGCTCAGCCGTTGATCTTAATAGGTACCAACACTCTTGACATCCTTTATGAGCAGCAGTTACAGACAGAATCCCCGAAGCACCAGCTATCTCTATTTGGGTATAGAGTGGTTTTAAAAACCCTTGAAAAAAGGCGAAAGCAGAATACGAGTGGCATCCTGGGCCATGTGAGATTAAGAGGCAACGTACCGGAGGTCATGTCCGCTGGTCAAACTGTAGTAGTGAAGGGCTCTGTTGCAGTGCCAGGTGGGATAGATAAGCGTGTAGTGGTAGAACACCCGTCTGAATCCTCCTTGCCTGGTGGTGTGTTTGCGAAGCGCTGCTTACTTACCCCGTCAGTCTGTCTGGTTGCCTGTGGTACTAAAAAACGAAACCGAGCACGATATAGCCATTCCCCCACGTTGCATAATAGCAGAGCTGCATGCAGTTGAGTCTGTGCTTCCTCAGCCGAGTGTTTCTCCGGCTAGTAAGCATTCACCTACTCAGGAATCCAAGTTCGACGTGAATTTTGGTGAGTCCCCATTGTCACAAGAATGGCGGAATCACATCTCAGAAAAACTCAGAGAAATGTCTGATGTTTTCAGTCAACACGATCTAGATTTTGGGCATACACAAAAAGTGAAACATCGTATACAACTTAACGAACAGAGGGCGCGACCAATCCATCCGCAAGACCAGGAAGCCGTCCGCAAACATCTGCGCGATCCTCTCGCGAGTGATGTCATTCGAGAGTCTGAGTCATCCTTTTCTTCGCCCATCGTAGTAGTGCGGAAGAAAAACTGAGATGTACGGTTGTGTATAGACTACAGGAAGTTGAATCTTCAGACCGTGAAAGACGCCTATGCATTGCCAAATCTCGAGGAGACGTTTTCCGCTTTAACTGGATCAAAGTGGTTTTCTGTACTTGACTTGAAATCTGGGTATTACCAGATAGAGGTAGAAGAAGCAGACAAACCTAAAACCGCCTTTGTCCCCTGGGGTTTTGGGAGTTTAATCGTATGCCTCAGGGGGTCACTAACGCTCCAAGTACTTTTCAGAGATTGATGGAGAAGTGTATAGAGGATATCAATCTCAGGGAAGTACTTGTCTTTCTGGATGATCTGATCATATTTTCTGAAACTTTGGAAGAGCACGAAAGACGGCTGTTAAAAGTTCTTTCTCGGCTCAGAGAGTATGGGCTAAAACTTGCCCCAGAGAAATGTAAATTCTTTCAGACGTCTGTACGTTATTTAGGGCACATTGTGTCTGAGCACGGCGTTGAGACTGATCGAGAGAAAATAAGAGCCTTAAAAACCTGGCCGAGTCCCAAAAACCTTAAGGAGTTAAGGTCGTTTTTGGGCTTTTCGGGCTATTACCGCCGATTTATTAAGGATTACTCTAAAGTTGTGAAACCACTCACCGACTTGACCGTAGGATTTCCGCCGACTAGGAAAAGTGTTAAACAGAGTGAGAGTAAGGGTCCGTACCATAATCCCAAAGAGTCGTTCGGAGACCGTTGGACGCCCATTTCTGAGGAAGCGTTTCGTACTGTTATTGACAACCTAACTACTGCGCCTGTGCTGGGCTTTGCTAACCCTAAACTTACTTACTTCCTGCATACAGATGCAAGCACCAAGGGTTTAGGAGCAGCCCTGTATCAGGAATAGGAAGGGAGGATGCGAGTCATTGCTTATGCAAATAGAGGGTTGTCCCGCAGTGAGTCCCATTATCTGGCACATAAGCTTGAGTTTCTTGCCCTTAAATGGGCAGTAACTGAAAAGTTTAGAGATTATTTGTATGGTAGCCAATTCACCGTCATTACAGACAGTAACCCTCTAACGTATGTTCTAACCACGGCGAGACTAGATGCGACTAGCTACCGGTGGCTTGCTGCTCTTTCCACTTTTTCGTTTAAGCTACAGTACAGAGCAGGCAAGTTAAATGCCGATGCTGATGGTCTATCGAGGCGACCGCAGGAACAATTGCCTGAAAATCCTCAATCCCAAAAAGAGTATGAACAAATTAAGCAGTTTATGCAGAATCATCTCGCGGAAGCTGCAGATTCGTGTGACGCCCCAAGTGACGTAGTCCAGGCGATATGTGAGAAGCATCTGGTCAGACAGCCAACGGACATTGGGTCAGGTGCTGCTTTTGTTGAATCTCTTGCACTTCACCCTGATGCTGTACCTGATAGTTACGAACAAGAAGGTGATTTAGAGGGATTACCTGTTGTGTCTTACCTGTCAGGGAACCTCTGTGATGAGCAAAGAGCAGATCCAGTCATTCGGGAAGTAGTGTCGTTCTTAGAGTCAGGAGAAAAGCCTCCACCGACAGTCAGGAAGCAACTCCCAGACTTTCCTTTCTTTCTAAGAGAGTGGAACCGTCTTGTGTTAAAAGATGGGGTGCTTTATCGGAAGCGGCAGGTAGAGGAATTAGTCACTTACCAACTCGTGTTACCTGAAAAACTGAGGTCCCCTGTATTGAGCAGTTTGCATGACAGTATGGGTCATATGGGGGTAGAGAGAACTCTAGATTTAGTAAGGTCTCGTTTCTATTGGCCGAAAATGGCTGCGGGGGTAGAGCAAAAGATTCGGACATGCGGCCGTTGTGTGAGGAGGAAATCAATGCCTCAAAAAGCTGCACCGCTGATCCAAGCCACAAGACCTTTAGAGTTGGTCTGTATGGATTTTCTCTCATTAGAGCCAGACAAGAGTAACACAAGGGACATTTTGGTAATCACTGATTTCTTTACTAAATATGCTGTGGCAGTCCCCACACCCAACCAAAAGGCAAGAACGGTGGCGAAATGTCTTTGGGACAATTTTGTTGTACACTACGGGTTCCCCGAGCGTCTTCATAGCGACCAGGGCCGAGATTTTGAATCGCGCACCATAAAAGAGCTCTGTGAAATGGCAGGTATTAAGAAAACCCGAACAACCCCTTATCATCCCAGGGGAAATCCGGTCGAACGCTTCAATAGGACCTTACTCGGTATGTTAGGTACCTTAGAAGAAAAAGATAAGGGTCGTTGGAAAGACTTTGTAAAGCCTTTAGCTCATGCGTACAATTGCACGAAACATGAGGTCACTGGTTTCACCCCTTACGAATTGATGTTTGGACGTCAACCCAGGTTACCAGTCGACCTTGCTTTTGGGTTGCCGTATCCAGATGGTCCGCGACAGTCTCATTCCGAGTATGTCAAGCATCTGAAAACCAATCTGAAAGAGAGCTATTCGCTTGCGTCACGTGGTATGTCAAAAAGTGCCGAAAGAAACAAAGATAGGTTTGACAAATCCATAACTCATTGTTCTTTGGAGATTGGTGACCGAGTGTTAGTGAGGAACATTAGGCTACGCGGGAAGCATAAGTTAGCTGACAAGTGGGAGTCTGAGGTGTATGTTGTGGTGAGTCAGGCAGCTGAATTGCCAGTTTATACTGTTCGTCCAGAGAGAAAGGACGGTCCTCTGCGTACTCTTCAAAGAGATCTGTTGCTCCCGTGTGGGTTTTTACCGTCTTCTGAAGATGAACCACCTACTCCAAACAAACCCATCTCCAAACCTCGAACGTGACAGAATCCTAAGGTTCCGTTAATTGATGACGCTTTCCTTTCTGATTCCGAAGAAGGAAATTCGTATTGCGAGTACAGTCATGCTCCGACGATAGAGACAGTACGTTTCTCCACGGTTCATGATATCAGTACAGAAAGAGAAACAATGAACGCTGATTTTGCTGACAACGCAGCTGAACAAATTTCCCCTACCGGTGAAACTTTGCAGGGCGACCAGGGTAATAATTTACTTATCGAAGCCTTACCAGTCGATAAACCTAGTGAAAACTTGCCTGTCGATACACCTGGTGAACCCTTACTTCTTGATGTTCCCGACACCCTTGAACAAAGTAACTTACCTGATAAGGGCCAAATTGAAGCTGTAATGGGTAGTTCTACTGAAGAAGTTGATGTAGTCAGTGTTTTTGAAAGTTCAGATGTTCCTGAAAAAACAGAACAACAATCAGAAGATGAGGTAGACACTTTACCGAGGCATTCTGTTAGACAGAGAGGAGAACCAGAGAGACTTGCTTATTTTCAGCCAGGAAACCCATTAATATATGTGGTCCAATCTTTGTTCCAAGGTCTGAATTCGGCTTTTGTGAAATCTCTTGGTGGAGATGAAGATCGGAGTGTCCTTCCCTTGCTAACTAGTGGTTTACACGATGTCGTCACCAGTCAGCCAAACAGAACATGCAAAGGGACTTGAATGGATTTAGGAAGGGAGAATGTAACACAGGTTAAATAAAGGAGGTTAAGTTTAATTTAATTGCAATTTATTAACATCTAATTTCCCTAATAAAGGTAAAATAGTGATGTGTAAAAGCGATTTAAGAAAAATAGCGATTTAAGAAAAGCAGTTATTATTTGAATTTTGATTGACCAATGAGAACGCGCTGACATCACGCGCGTGTGCGTGTGTGTGGACGCGCCCGCGTAACGAAAAAATGAGTTGAGCACAGAGGAGAGAAGACGTGAGTCGATCTTCACGAATAAAAGTTAAAAGTATATAGTTGAAAGAAAAGAAGAAAAACGTGTGTTCACCGACGCCATTGCTGGCCATGCGGACCTGTGAGATGCGCTTGAGTGAAAGCAAAAGACGATTAATAGAGTGAACCGCGTGGAGATTCCTCCATTTTAGTTCATCGGCGCCATTATTGGTTCACGCGCCTTTGTGAGAAGAACAAATAGGATTGTTTTAGAGGCCAGGTTTTTTTTTGTGTGTCTTCTTTGTATTTCTATTTTGTCGTTGGTACTGTGGATCGTGATCTGTGATAACCTGTGAGAAATTTGATAGCGAGCCACCCGAATCTACTACGGTGAAAGAATCCTCTACGGTGGAAGAGCAACAACTCTTAAAGAAGAGGACCATATCCTTTCCTTTTCCTTCTCCAGTCTTGCTGTAGTGAGACCATTCACAAGTAGAGACTATTGAGTTTTTTCTTTTTTCCTCAAGATTGACAGACGAATACAGAGACTGATAAAAAAAACTGATATGTGCTTTGAAAAGCATTGAATCCTCGTGATCGTGTATGGTTATCCATAACTACATTTGAATTAGTACTGAGGTTCTTGTTGATTGACATTGTGATATTTTGAGAGAAGAGTGTTTAAAGAAAAAAGACACCACTCCATTATTCATTTTATTTCTTTTATTTTGTTTTGTCATTGCATTTATCTGTGATTGTTTAGGGGTAAAGGAAGAGTGCACTCTAGGGGTCATTTCATGTTTTGAGCTGTGTTTAAATTACTGTCATTGTAAACTTTTTTTCTGTTTATTTTCATTGACAACAAAAAATTACAAACCAGTTCATATATCACTTGTGTTGCCTGTTGCTTCTCACCACAACCCGCTACCTCCTTCAAGAATCTTCTGCTAAACCTATTTACATCAACAGCAATTCAATTAATAAATTGTCAAATTCTTTAGACACCTGTTACAGACAAATAGTGGGTTCTTGGACAGTGGGATAGATTGCAGGTGGGATTCTGTCCATTTGCAGCTTATTACATGGAGGCTGGGGTTAGTACATTTGAAAATAGTGGGTTATTGGACAAATAGTGGGTTCTTGGACAGTTGGTTATTAGGCAAATAGTGGGTTCTTGGACAGTGGGATAGATTGCAGGTGGGATTCTGTCCATTTGAAGCTTATTGCATGAAGGCTGGGGTTGGTACATTTGAAAATAGTGGGTTATTGGACAAATAGTGGGTTCTTGGACAGTTGGTTATTGGACAAATAGTGGGTTCTTGGACAGTGGGATAGGTTGCAGGTGGGATTCTGTCCATTTGAAGCTTATTGCATGGAGGCTGGGGTTAGTACATTTGAAAATAGTGGGTTATTGGACAAATAGTGGGTTCTTGGACAGTTGATTATTAGATAAATAGTGGGTTCTTGGACAGTTGATTATTGGACAAATAGTGGGTTCTTGGACAGTGGGATAGATTGCAAGTGGGATTCTGTCCATTTGCAGCTTATTGCATGGAGGCTGAGGTTAGTACATTTGAAAAATAGTGGGTTATTGGACAAATAGTGGGTTCTTGGACAATGGGATAGGTTGCAGGTGGGATTCTGTCCATTTGCAGCTTATTGCATGGAGGCTGGGGTTAGTACATTTGAAAATAGTGGGTTATTGGACAAATAGTGGGTTCTTGGACAGTTGGTTATTGGACAAATAGTGGGTTCTTGGACAGTGGGATAGATTGCAGGTGGGATTCTGTCCATTTGCAGCTTATTGCATGGAGGCTGGGGTTAGTACATTTGAAAAATAGTGGGTTATTGGACAAATAGTGGGTTCTTGAGACAGTTGGTTATTGGACACATAGTGGGTTCGTGGACAGTGGAATCACGGGACGGCGCTCGGTGCTACGGACTCGGGGGCCCCGGCTGAGCGCAGACGAGTGGTTTTCGTCACGACAGGAACTTTGATTAAAACGTCTATCGAAAATACGACCCGAGTCCCCACCCGATTGCTGCGCGTCGAACGGACTGCGGGAAAATTAAAAAAAAATATATAGTGGGTTATTGGACAAATAGTGGGTCCGTGGGACGGGGGCGTGGCCCGGGAGCGGTCCCGGGACGTTTGGTAAATATAGTGGGTTATTGGATGAATAGTGCGTTCGTGGGACGGGGTGCGTGGCCCGGGGGTGGGCGGGGGGCGTTCCCGAGACGTTTGCCCGATTTAGTGGGTTATTGGACGAATAGTGGGTTCGTGGGACGGGGGCGTGTCCCGGGGGCGGGCGGGGGGCGTTCCCGAGAGTCGGCCCGACTTGGTGGGCAATCGGACGAATAGTGGGTTAGCGGGACGGGGGCGTGTCCGGGGGCCGGCCGGTGGGACGGGGGCGGGTCGCCGGACCCCCCGTGGGAGCGGTGGCCGGTAGGACGTTTAGTGGGTTCGCGGGCTGTTCCTGGGACGGCTCCCCCGAGGGGGTCGAGGCGGAACTGCCCCGGAGGTCCCGAAACTTTGGGCCCCTCCCGTTGGCACCCCGGGGGGAATTTCGGGGGGCCGGCGCGCTCGTCCGCGGACCGGTGCCCGGGAAGGGACTCCCCGCTGGTGGAACGGACCTTTTTCAAAGTCTTGGACTATCTAGAGGAAGTGAACGCAACCGCAGTATGTCTTCGCTGAGGAGCCAAGACTGAACTCGGCGTCTACCCAGCGGTACAGCAGAAGTGGCAAGGAGACGTAACGTCTCCGTTCCCTACTCAGGAGTTACAGAGAATGGGGGTCTATGCCATCACGCCATCTTCATAGCTGTCTTCCAGTGCCCTGCGAAAGTCTGGACTCCTGAACTTACCTTATAACCAGGAGTTCCTACTTTAACACAGGAATACCAAGGTACACTGGGAAGCATATCCCGGGAGGGACATGCAACCAAATGCCTACCATAGGGAGGACTTAAGAACACATATATGGCCGAGTTGGGGACTACATATGGAGATCACTGGAGCACCAACCTAAGGGTTGCTAGAAACTTAGCTCCAGGTGTGGCAGATGGCTTGCCAAGGGAAGACACATGCTCAGAGAGGCTTACAGTGGATAATACACGTGTGACAGTTACTGGAGGGAACCGTGCACACGGAGGCACCTAGCCGGCACCAGAGCAAGCGCAGTGGTGCCCGCATCATGAGTGCTGGAAGACTCAGGACTTCAACGGAAGACTCAACTGAGGAATATCGCACTTATCCAGTCCGAGGAGTGGAATGGCGAGCAAGCGAAGACACCTAAGCGGGTCCAGTACTGGCAGGAGCGAGTACGCGAGAGGACACCGATTATAGAATCTTGCGAAGGTGTTTGGTGTCGCCCAGCCTGCAGCTCTGCAGATGTCTGTTAGCGAGGCGCCATGCGCTAAAGCCCAAGAGGAAGCCCCACTCCGAGTGGAGTGGGCCGTCACACCAAGGGGGCACGGTCGACCTTGCTGTTGGTAAGCCAAAGCAATGGCGTACAGGAGACAGCCGTTGCTTTGAGAGAGCCCTTCCCCTTCTGGCTCCTCCCATAACAGACAAAGAGCTAGTCTGAGGTCCTGAACACCTCATTCTGTCAACGTAGGCGCGGAGCGCACGTACCGGACGGAGCAGTGCCAAGGCTGGGTCTGCCTCATCCAGGGGCAGCGCTTGCAGGTTCACCACCTGGTCCCTGAAGGGAGTGGTAGGAACCTTGGGCACATGTCCAGGCCAGGGTCTCAAGAACACGTGAGAGTAACCCGGCCCGAACTCCAGGCACGCTTCGTCAACGGAGAATGCGTGCAGGTCCCTTACCCTCTTGACAGAGGCCAATGCAACCAGGAGTGCTGTCTACATAGGACAGGACTTAAACTCTACCGATTGCAAAGGCTCCAGGGGAGGCCTCTGCAGACCACTTAGATCTACTGAGAGGTCCCAAGAGGGCACGAGGGGAGGGCGAGGCAGATTTAGCCTCCTCGCTCCCCTCAGGAACCTGATGACCAGGTCATGCTTCCCCATAGACTTACCTTTCACTGCGTATGCCATATGCCCCAGGAGCCTCTGAAAAAGTTTCAGTGGAACCGCACTCTTGCCCTCGAACTGTCGAAGACAAGTCAGCAGTGAGTGCGCGCGCTCGTTCGTGAGCTACGCGGACATGGCGACCGAGTCTATCTCCATATAGAGAAAAGAGATCCTCTGCACGGGGCAAAGTTTGCTCTTCTCCCGGTTGACCCGAAGGCCCAGACGGGCTAGGTGCCGGAGCACCAGGTCTCTGTGTTCGCAAACCTGTTCTCGAGAGTGTGCTAGGATCAGCCAATCGTCGAGATGCGAACCCCGCGATCTTCATAAAGACGCGTGGTGACAGAGCTAACCCGAATGGGAGAACCGTATACTGATATGCCTGGCCTTCGAAAGCAAACCGAAGAAACGGTCCACGTCGAGGCGACATGGAGACATGAAAGTATGTGTCCTTCAGGTCTATCGCTACAAACCAATCCTGAGGCCGGACGCATTCGAAAATGCGTTTGGCTGTGAGCGTCTTGAACGGCACTCGAAGAGAGTACAGCTCAAGACGCGCAGATTCAGGATCGGTCGTAACCCACCGGTCTTCTTGGGGACAATGAAGTAGGGGCTGTAAAACCCTGACCTCATCTCGGCTGGAGGGACCGTCTCGATTGCACCCTTCACCAGCAGGGTTGCAATTTCCGCTCTCATGACCAGGGCATTGCCGCCGACCGTAGTGAGCGAACTCCCCTGAAACGGGGAGGAGACTGTGCGAACTGAATCGCGTAGCCGCGCCTGATCGCTCTGATGACCTGGCGGGATAGGCCGGGGAGCTCTAACCAAGCTCCTAGGAGCTGATCCAGCGGGGTCATGCGAACCACAGACATCCCCCCGGAGGGGCAGCGAGGCGGGGAGACCAGCATGCGCACGGGAATTACTCCGTGCGGATGCACAGTTGAGCCCCGTTCCCCGACAGAAGGGACCAGGGAAGGACCAGCGTTCCACGGGGGTCTGTTCTGCTGGTGTGGCCCGAGGAGCTAGCGTCGGGGGTCTGTTCCACACAGTCACCGTCAAATCACCCTATCCGAGATTTGAAGAGCTTCTTTTTTAAGAAGAAGCAGAACGAGTAGTGGACACGGGGACTCTGACTTTTATCAGATCATTGAGTCTAGATCACAGTGTAGAGATGATCATGTTCCCCTTATTCAGAAGGAACATGAGTCATCCACGAACGCTGCTACTGCATGCAGAATGCCCAGACACACAGAGCAGCGATTGTGACCATCAGAAGACGACATGAATCGACCGCACCCAGAAGAACACGGGCGAACCATCTTTAAAAAGACGTGCCGTGTGCAGCTCTTTTAATAGAAAGGAGGAAATTCACTCTTTCAGCGCTGAGGCGTCCAGGGAGAAACGCACAGTCTGGCAGACCACTGCTCAGATCGCAGGCAATGCAGAATCTCGCTGGGTACCACCGTCACACCAACACTGAAGAGGACGCTCGTCTTGAAGAGTTGTACTCAGTGAAACTGGCTTTGGGAGTGAAGAAGTCTCTTGGCTCCGAAGCGAAAACATACTGCGGTTGCGTTCACTTCCTCCTTTTATACCCACGGGGTGGGCCGGAGTTACGCTATGCAAATTCTGCAGCCCCAAGGCATTTTCATGCCATTGGCTCGTTATTAAATACTCGAAGAGGATTGGCTTTCTATGCGAAACCCCCATTCTCCGTCACTCCTGACGTAACTCGGAGTGACTACGAAAGGGAACCAGAAATAAATTACACATTAACATTTGGAAAAATCTTATAACAGACTTCATTGCAATGGAACTCGCATCTCCCCTTCATAATTACACATCTGAAACTGACCTCTACCGTCCAACACTTTCTGACCTCTTACAGCTATGAATCCTTTCCCTGTTCTTAACTCCGACTCCTCCCATCTTCTTAATCAACCCACGAATATTCATTTTAGTTGTTTGAACTTGTCTCTGTCATTGTCACAGTCCTCGTCTGCACCAGTCTGTCTTGTCATCAGCACTACACTTCCCAGGATCCTCTTGTCTCCACTCCTGAACTCACTCCCTCATCAGCCACCTGTTCCTCGTCTTGTTCATCAGTATCACCTGTCTTCACATCTTTATGTTTGATTCCTCCTTGTATTTAGCTCCCTCTGTTTGATTCAGTTTTTTGTCGGTCGTTGTTTGTTGTTAGCCTGTGTGGCGCCCGTGATCCTGTCTTCCTGCCTGTTATATTAAAAGTGATTTTTATCATTACTCTGGACTCCTCCGGTCCCTCAGCCTGCACCACACCATGACAGTCATCATTGTTATTACTACCTTTACTGTTACTGTTATGATTGCTATTTTCACTTTTATTTTTTTTTGTTTCATTGTTGTAATTGCTGTTGTTGCTGTCTTTTGCTCTCACCATTGTGATCACCACTGCCATCATCATTGTCATTTATTATTATTATTATCATCAATATTGCCATTGTCAATGCTGTATTAGAATTAAATGTCATTGTCATCACTAATGCAATAACTCCCCCCTTATCTCTTCATGGGTTTTTAATGCACCACAACATAGAATGGGGGGGGGGGGGGGAGGAATAAGTATACATTGCACATAACACACACACAAAAAAAGGAAAAGATACGGACTGATTAGATGTGGGGGAAGGTTATCTTATATTATATTATCTTATATTATATACCATGATATATTATATTATCTTATATTATATTTTATTTTATACAGGATTGACAATGGCAATTGTTACATAGGAGGAAGGATGGAAATAAAAATCTACCAACACAATATGGGCAGTATGATGGTAGTGGGGAGTGGGATGGTGATAATGGTGTAATGGTGTAATGACAATGGTAATAAATGGTTAATAAATGGTTACTTTGTTTACGCATACACACACATACCCACACTCACACCCGCTCACATTCACACTTAGATCAAACACTTAAATCACTCTTGTCACTGCTGGAATTATGGATGTACAGGATTGCTCACTACTGCACTATGTTGGTTTGTTTGTATGTATGTCTGACTGTTAAATAAAAATAAAAAAAATAAAAAAAAGTTTTGTATCACCTACAAAGTACTACTACTGACCTATAAAGCCCTAAATGGTTTAGCTCCTATGTACTTAACGGACCTTCTTTCACCCTACAATCCACCGCGTTCCTTAAGATCACTAAATTCAAGGCTTCTGGTCATTCCTAGGATATATAAGTCCGCTAAAGGAGGGAGGGCGTTCTCACAGTTAGCTCCAAAACTCTGGAATAGCCTTCCCGACACGGTCTGAGGCTCTGACTCGCTGACACAGTTTAAAACTAGATTAAAGACGCATCTCTTTAGTCAAGCATTCACATAATGCTTACTTTTTAGTCCCATGTTATGCCAAACGGAACCGTTTGCCACTGAAACTGCTTAACGCACCAGTGGGGCTCGACAGCCTTTTAGACAAACAGGTCGGTGCGTATGGTTGGGTTGCGGAGAGTTTGTTTGTGGTTTTCTAACACCGACTCCCGTATAATGGAAATCATTATGAACATCAGCTATGCTAATTATTTCCCATCTGCCTTTCTGCTGTTATCTCGGGATGCTTGTCCCGAGAAAAATGGCATTCGTCAGGTCCAGTTTTGTATTCAGCCTCTCACGGGGATTTCGGATGCCCCAACGCCTGTGATGAGAAGACCAACGCTTGTGAAGAGACGACTCAACGCCGGCGATATGTTATGGCGCCGTTTTATATATAAACAAAATTTATATTTAATACTATATATAAACAATATTAATGTTAGCCAGAAGAGAACTGGCCACTGACTGAGCCTGGGTTCTCCCAAGGATTTTTTCTCCAAGGAGTTTTGGTTCCTTGCCACTGTTGCCTTGCTTTTGGCTTGCTTAGTTGGGGATATTTAATATTTAATATTTAACAATATTATTGATCTGCGTTGTACTATTATGTTATCACTGTGAAGCTTCTTTGATACAATCTGTATTGTGAAAAGCGCTATATAAATAAATGTGACTTGACTTGACTTGACTCACAACAAGTGTGCCAGAATGCCACAAAGCCCCCTGCTTAACCTGACCTCAACCTTCCAAGGAACCACTGCCCCAAACCACGACATGGCTCCAAAAAGGATTTAACAAAGCTAACCAGAAAGGTCCCGACATTCACTCAGAACCCCTCATCAGGGCCACGACATGCAGACAAGATTTTCACTTGCAAAGGGTCTAACCAACCTGACCGCATGAAACAGATTGTGCTTGATAAGGATTATGTCCAGTCTTGAGGTGCACAGCTTCCTAGATCATCAAACAGAGACAGTCAAAATGGACTATCAGCTGTTGCAATAAGCTTTGATCGCTTAATTCCCTGATCCAGAATCAGACCAAGGGTTATCACCGCCGTCGTGGACATCAAGCAAGCCCGACTTGAAACTCCACCGACTTCGACGAGCCTACTTTGAAACGCAAACCGCCAGGTATGGAAGAGGATGTCAATTTAGCATGTCCACCACAGCTACTAGACTGGGCCCACAAAGCTCACATTAAGCAAAGACTTTGTCCGAAAAGACTGTGTAAAAACCTTCAAACTAACCTGTCTCTGAGCACGACTCAGAGCTGCCTCTAGAGGGCACCTCACATATCACAAACACTTTCACTGAGAGTTAAATCGTTCCAGGCCAGCAAAAGGCAACACAACAGTCATGGTGCTCATCTAACGCACCAGAGCAAGAGCTCTGAAACATTCTGGAAGCCAGCCGGTGACCCAGAATGAGCTGCACCACCAAGAGACTCAAGCCCAACCAGCCCAGAGCGGGACCCTTCTCAACATGCCACTGGTAAGCACAAGTCTGAGTGAGCACACATCAGATAACAACAGTGCAGCCACGTCACAGATGGAAGAAATCCTGAAGGTGCTGAAAGAGTTTCTGCACGAGATCTCACAAGAAGGACAAGCCAGACATCCTATGTCTCAGCGCAAGACAAACCAGACACCCAGAACACTGCTCGTCAGCATCAGACCACAGAGGTCACTGTCACTTCACAAAGTGACAGTATCAAGCAGCCACCACAGCTGACAGCTGCACAACCCGAGCCTGAAAGTCCGGTGTCCCACACAAGATCGGCCCTAACCGCTCATCGATCACAACACCAGCTCAGACATCACGCTAATGTCAGCCCAACTCTTTGAAATACTCAGTGCTAAAGCTAGGAGTCAAGAACGAACTCTCAAATCCCAAACATGTGAGCTGAATGTGCAATCCTACAGCCAAAACAACATCTGGCTCAAAACAGGTAGCTCCCATCCCATTATCCCAACAATTGGTCTTATGAGCCCGATACACCCACTTCTGATCGGCCAAGATCTGTTAGATCGCTTTGAGCCTTTAATAAACTTCAAACAACTTAATGTCTGAGCTCAAGTTCAAGAACCCATCCCCCTCCAGTCACACAGGTCATGAGAACCTGACTGGCAGCTCACAGAGGTCACAAGAACTCCATGAAGCCATGAAGGCACAGCCCAAGCACCAAATGGAGATGTGAACTTGCTACCCTGCACCTTCCAGCGTACCAAAGACTTTGACAAACCAATGACCTCTGAACTCTGAAACTCTGAACTCTGAAACTCTTACCCCTCCGACCGCAAAACCAGCCGTCGAACCCAACAACTGCAGCTCACCAAGCACATGCTGCATGCACGGCTCAACACCTGCTATTTATGCACCTCGTGACATCACTTCGCCATGGCTTGTGGTGCCACAGTGCAAAAGGGAGGTATGCCAGTGTATGCCCAGTCACGCACCATGTGGGCTGCACACCACAGCACCAGGACATTGAAGCAAATGGCATATCGGCATCCTCAAAGGCATCAGACTGTCACAGCCGACAGCCGCTGAAATCTTCCCTCCCTTTCTCTCTCTCTCCTGTCTCTTTTCCAGGACGCTGCTGTGGTCGTTTTCCTGTGCCTACAGCCAACCAGAAGACAGCTGCAGTCATCACCGGATCCGACCTTTGGCAAGCGGATGGTCGACTCTCACGCAAGCAGAGCTAGATGGACACACAAGCCGCTGCTGTCAGAACGCAGTCAAGCACCGGCATGTCCAGCAACAATACAAACTGAAATCCCACGGCCAAAAAGGTAACTCACAAGAGAGAGTATCTCATCACAGACCATCGAGAAATTGAAAGGAGCTGTGACAGATCCACAACACTCACAGCATTCTACTGAACCAGACAAGTGAACTCCAGCGAGACAACTGTTCACTGTCTGCCAGAATGACTTTGCTCAAACTCAGCATCAAGCAGCCTTTGCTCCAAGACCCGAGCTACCCTGCTGCGGCCGAGTCAAAT
Organism: Pimephales promelas; assembly: GCF_988280905.1. NCBI lineage: Eukaryota > Metazoa > Chordata > Actinopteri > Cypriniformes > Leuciscidae > Pimephales > Pimephales promelas. The sequence continues at coordinate 9,548,322 of NC_142775.1, forward strand.
CCCCGCATCAGAAACATGTAATCCACGCGGATATCCCCTCATGGGATCAGATCCGATCCTGGATCTTTTCTTTACTTTCTAGTACAAAGTCTGTTTTCTGTATTCAACTCGTTTTACTTCCACGAAGTGAAATGAACTGAGCCGAACTATTTCTTTGGTAAAGTTACCTCAAAGACATCCAACCGCTGTTCAAGACTTGCGCCGCATCACGTGACTCCCCACGAAACAAAGGAGCCACGCGCACGCAGCCAAACCATGTGGGCAAAAGATCTGCCGTCCAACTCGTGGCTAGACCATGCAGGCCGCTCAAGGAACACAGCAACACATGAGAGAACCCTTCCACATGCAAGTAAATTTGGGTTACCCTGTTTTCAGAGCATTAAGAATGTGTTTTCGTGTTGTTTTAGAAAGGTTGATGTCGAGGTGAAATTGTACCAACTTTGTCTCTCCTCTCTCTCTCTCTCTCTCTCTCTCTCTCTCTCTCTCTCTCTCTCTCGCCTTTCTCCCTCCCTCTCTCTCTCCAACTCATTTACATACGTGTACCCATTGTCTAAACGCCCCGCGTCATCTTAGTTTGTGTTTTAATGTTTGTAAATACATGTATCATTGTAACATAGTAAATGCTTAAGTAGTTCTGCCTTATTAAATGCAATATATTCAATTTTGACTAAATCATTGTCTATTGCTCATCATCCCAGTCCCTGAAATGTAGATTAACGCTACAGAATTAAAGACGCCTTAAAAGGGTATGTGTTTATAGAGCAGGAAAACTAATTCTTGTGGCCACAGAATTTGTTTTCACAAACTCTATAAATTAATTGAGCTACTTAATTTTACTTGTCTTGTAAAACGTGGTCCGTGGAATTAATTACAATTAATTTGTGGTTAATTGCAGATACACACATGCATACATGCAGGTAAAATTGACAAAGCTTCCCTCAATGGGAGATTTATTAACATGTAAGACTGGTCTGATCCAAATCTGTATGGATAATTATTAATCATTAATTATTATATGCAAATTTCCCCTTGATCAGACCCAAACAGAGTCTTTACACGGAAGTAGATTGCGGATGTTTCGCCCGCGGTGGCGAGGACCCGTTTGTTTGGCCTGATGCCCACGAGAAAATACCGGGTTGCGGCAAAGATTCCTAATTCTGAAGGACGAAAAATTCTTTATCGAAATGGGAAAAGCTACAATGTAGATTCGGACATGGCCAAATGCTGCAAACTGTCAATGGATCGAGGTAAGACTGTTGAGTCTTTTTGTACCCTCTTATCATTGACTGCTGATTGCTGATTGCTGTCCACTCGTGTTAATTATCTGAACGTGCTCCTCCCGAACTTAGTTAACCCCCTGAGCCCGACGGCATCGTCGACGATGCCACACGTCACCTCCGATAAATGTTTACATAACTCGATGACAGATTTATCGATTTTCTTACCGTTTTTTCCAGAAGAAAGCTAACGAGCTAGCCATCACGGGGGTGTCTTTCAGGTCTTTCTAGCCTTTACAGAAGGTTTTCTATCCAGCCTGGAACTTGTGCTTCCTTTCAGAGGTTTTCAGCAATAAATCCAAACGCTTTATGTCAAACTTTGATACTCTTGAAGTCCATAATTCATAAATATTCCGTCATTTTTGCCGCTAGCTCGATGCTAGCGGACATTCTGGATATCACGTGATGTTTTCACGTGATGTTTTTTGACCAATTACAGGCTGATCCGTCGTAAACATTGGTGTCCGTCATTACGCATGAACCAAGCTGTGACGATCAGCAGCCGTGGTGCCCTCGAGAGCCACTAGAGGGCACTCTCTCCCCATGTTCTGTTTCCCCATGGACTCTTTGTGTTTCATTATGTTCAGCTGTGTTTCATTATTGGTTATTGAGTTCCTTATTTAAGCCTGAGTTTTCCCTGTGTCCCTTGCGAAGTCTTGTTACCCTGTAAGCGTGCAATTCCGAGCGTTATTCCCTGTTCTGTGTCTCCGTGTTACCCTGGACTCTTGACCCTTGCTTGTTTCTTGGACTGCTCTCGAACCTGTGCTGCCTGCCTCGACCATTGCCTGTTTAGACCACGAGTTTCTGGATTGCCCCTTTGTTTAAGTGTTTGCCTGTGTTCATGTCTGCTTGTTTTAATAAAGTGCTGCACATGGATCCGACCGTCTTTGTCCGCACGTTACAGAAGACTTCGCCAAACGAGGATCCAGCAGACTTTCAGCATCTATCCGCCGTGGTCAAGACCCGAGCTTCAATGCTAGCCTCTCATAGTTCTCAGCTGGCGAGACTAACTTCTCTCCTCGAGGAACTAGCAAGCTCCATGCAGTCATGGTCTCCGCAGAGCACAAGCACTAATCAAGCCCAAGCTCCCGCTGCACCTGTTCCACCGCAACCCTGTGTGAGTACCGCATGCAGTAATTCCAGTACGCCGTTTCCCGAGAAGTTTAATGGCTCACCTGAAGCGTGTGAAGGATTTCTTCAGCAGTGCAGTTTATATATGAAGCATCAGCCCCAGTTATACGCCTCGGATACCGACCGCGTTTCTTTCATCTGCTCACTGTTGACTGGAAAGGCTCTGGAGTGGGCAGGCATGTTTTGGGAACCAGGTCGGATGTCGTTTCCTCCTTTCGACGTGTTTACCGCCCTGTTCAGAAAGGCTTTTGAACTCCCTGCAGAAAAGGAGGGTCTCGAGGAACTGTTCTTTTCCCTGCGCCGGGGAGGTTCGTATGCGGCGGATTTCTCTCACTCACTCCGCACGCCGCATAAGCCTCAGCTCGCTAAACTGTTTGATCCTCCCTTAAGGACCGTCAGAGGAGCTTCTAAGCATATCGTTCCTGCCAAACCCACTCATCATGTCGGACCCCTCGAGCCCGTATCCCGCACTGGCCCTGTTAAAAGTGCTGTTCCTAAGACAGCGGAGGCGTCGCGGGTCGAACCGGAGTTTGAGCGCGTGCCAGTCGACTCGAGTGAGTCAAGTGCCGAGCTGAGTGAATCAAGTGAGTCAAATACCGAGCTGAGTGAATCGAGTGCCGAGTCAAGTGAGTCAAGTGCTGAGCCGAGTGAATCAAGTGTGTCCAGTGTTGAATTTAGTCTGTCCAGTGAGTCTTCAGTTCAAGTAATTGAGTATCCTGTTCAAGTGAGCGCTGCATCTCCAGTTCAAGTGAGCGCTGAATCTCCAGTTCAAGTGAGCGCTGCATCTCCAGTTCAAATGAGCGCTGCATCTCCATTTCAAGTGAGCGCTGCATCTCCAGTTCAAGTGAGCGCTGAATCTCCAGTTCAAGTGAGCGCTGCATCTCCAGTTCAAGTGAGCGCTGAATCGCCAGTTCAAGTGAGCGCTGAATCTCCAGTTCAAGTGAGCGCTGCATCTCCAGTTCAAGTGAGCGCGGCATCTCCAGTTCAAGTGAGCACTGAATCTCCAGTTTAAGTGAGCGCTGCATCTCCGGTTCAAGTGAGCGCTGCATCTCCGGTTCAAGTGAGCGCTGAATCTCCGGTTCAAGTGAGCGCTGAATCTCCAGTTCAAGTGAGTGAGTTGTCCAGACCTGTGACGCGCCGCCGCAGGAGGAGGAGAAGGAGGACTCGTTCGGTTCGCCAGGCCCCGGTGAGCGTGCCCAGACTCCTCGCTCTGCCGGCCCCGCCTCTGCGCCTCGCCCTGCCGGCCCCGCCTCTGCGCCTCGCCCTGCCGGCCCCGCCTCTGCGCCTCGCCCTGCCGGCCCTGCCTCTGCGCCTTGCTCTGCCGGCCCAGCCTCTGCGCCTCGCTCTGCCGGCCCCGCCTCTGCGCCTCGCCCTGCCGGCCCCGCCTCTGCGCCTCGCCCTGCCGGCCCCGCCTCTGCGCCTCGCCCTGCCTCTGCACCTTGCTCTGCCGGCCCCGCCTCTGCGCCTTGCTCTGCCTGCACCCTTCAAGCTCCGGGAGGCCTTTCCTGTACCCGTTCACCACCCAGAGGTTCCTCCCATGAATTTCCCCAAGTATTTTTTTTTTGGGGGGGCAGTAGGTACTCTGTGGGGGCCATGGAGGTGATCCTGACATGGACCTCTGAGTCTGTGAGGGCCATGGAGGCGAGGGTGTCATGGACCTCGTCTGTGTCTGCTCCGCCCTCGTCTCTGTCTGAGTCTGCTCCATCCTGGTACTCTTCCAAGCTTACTTCCCCATGGTCTCTTGCCCTGCTCTGGTCCCCAGGCCCCAGGTCTCTCCATGTGCCTGGCCTCCTGCCTCTCCATGGGCCTGGCCCTCCATCCCAGCCCCCGTTGACCTCCCCCCGGAGCTCTTAGGAGCGTCTGGAAGCCGCTCCTTAGAGGGGGGGTTATGTGACGATCAGCAGCTGTGGTGCCCTCGAGAGCCACTAGAGGGCACTCTCTCCCCATGTTCTGTTTCCCCATGGACTCTTTGTGTTTCATTATGTTCAGCTGTGTTTCATTATTGGTTATTGAGTTCCTTATTTAAGCCTGAGTTTTCCCTGTGTCCCTTGCGAAGTCTTGTTACCCTGTAAGCTTTCTGTTCTGTGTCTCCGTGTTTCCCTGGACTCTTGACCCTTGCTTGTTTCCTGGACTGCTCTCGAACCTGTGCTGCCTGTTTAGACCACGAGTTTCTGGATTGCCCCTTTGTTTAAGTGTTTGCCTGTGTTCATGTCTGCTTGTTTTAACCCTTGTGCATTGTTCAAATTCACTACCCTTTCGTTATGTTCGTGGCTGAAAAAAGCCACTACTTTAAACTGCTGTAAAATGTATCAGATAAATATTTTTTTCAAATTTTTTTGCATAAATCTATTAACCGACCTCAGTCCTGATCAAAACTACTAATTTTTTTTTTTTAAAATTCAGGATTTTAACTCTTTAATTGCCAAATTCATAAATGATGTCACTGATTTGGGGGGGAAAAAACACAAAATGACTTATTTTCAATATAAAATATGATTGTGGACTGGATTTTTTTTTACCTTTTATCACAGTTTTGGACATGTCAAAGATTAGAAACAACATTGGTTTTGATGCATTGTTAGTTTTTGTGTAGCATCAGATTTAAATTTTTTCTCCCTCATTTACTGTTCGTGGCTGTTTTTGCCCCATTGACTTCCATTATAACCACATTTTTTGATTGCAAAGCCATGACACCATAAAATCATGCATTTTTGATTGTTGATGGTTTTCCCTGTTGGGAAGAGGTAAAATTTGTAATTTTTACTGTTGATAACCAGGTGGAACCATTTAACCCTTTAGACAGGCCTGTGCAAAAAAAGCTTAGTTTCTGGCTTTTACATGGAGTTATATAGAGTATAATAGCATATTACAGTGTGTATATGTGTGTGTGGGTGTGCGTGAGTGTGTGAGAGAGTGTGAGAACTCACCTTGATGCGTCTGAGAAAATAAAAATATACACTTCAGCTCTCAAAACTACATGGAGTAAACAAAACCAAAGTAAGTGTATTTATGCATCTGCTACCTTTTGATGGTGAGAAATGCAGACTAAACAAAAACAAAGCAAGTGGATATAAACGCTTGTCATTTGAAGGTGAGAAGAGCAGCAAGCAACATGAGAGAGGGCTTGACTTGTAGTGAAGTTTTAGAGATGATTATGCAGTCTGACCCCTCCAGCGAGCTGCAGGAGGTATTGTCTTCTCACTCTGACCGCAGACTCAGGACAGTCAGATCCTGGTTTGGATGTGGCACCCTCATCATCATCTCAAGCTTCCACTGAAGGCGAGGAGGATTCAGAGGATCCTGGATCTGGATGGACTGGGAGAATCTTGAGAGGGACATGGTGGCTCTGAAAATCGCACGACCACTGCGATCATCCCACAGGCAACGTGTGGACTCCCCTCTGGATCTGTAGACGCTGGCCAAAATCAGTAGCCCCATGTAGGCAAAAGGTGAAAAAGGTGAAAAAAGGTGAAAAAAAAATCCAGTCCACAATCATATTTTATATTGAAAATAAGTCATTTTGTGTGTTTTTTTTCCCAAATCAGTGACATCATTTATGAATTTGGCAATTAAAGAGTTAAAATCCTGAATTTTTTTTAAACATTTAGTAGTTTTGATCAGGACTGAGGTCGGTTAATAGATTTATGCAAAAAAATTTGAAAAAAATATTTATCTGATACATTTTTACAGCAGTTTAAAGTAGTGGCTTTTTTCAGCCACGAACATAACGAAAGGGTAGTGAATTTGCCCAGAGTGTACTGTTGAGTTTTTGAAAAATTTCAAAGCATTTTCCCAAAATATGTGTCAAAATAAGATTTGTCACCAAAAATCATTCCATTTGCTGAAACAAAAAAAAAAGTTACGGCCAAATTAAGACTAAAAAATACCCCTTAGTGGCTGAAAAAAGCCACAACAGCACATAAGGGTTAATAAAGTGCTGCACATGGATCCGACCGTCTCTGTCCGTACGTTACACAAACGCTGATATAGTGTAGAGAGATAGAGAGACTCACGGAGACGGGCGATTCACAGAGAAACACAGCGAAATGGACGTAAATAAAGCGCTGGTCTATTTTGTTGCATTGCAGGATGATGGATTTTCAGGAGAACAGAGCTTTTTGACAGATGAGGAACTAGATTATAGACCCAGCTGAAGTGCCATTTATTTATTTACTGTAAAAAAGTATTATAGTAGTATAAATGTATTATAAAAGAATAAAAAGAATAAATAAAATAGAAATGCAAAACCTGTGATGTGGCCCTCTGTGTGATTGCTGATAGGAACTGTTTTGAGGCTTGGCACCAGTGAATTTCATGAGGCCCCAAACGCCTGGACTTCTTTTGGAAAAATGTCAATAGTTTTTGTTCTGTACAAGTTATAATGTTTATTCCCGTGCTCCAGGACTCCAAAGACATGAACAAACTATTTTCCAGAGGAAAATTGCTTAGCTTTTATTTATTTGTGTGTGATTTCAATAAATAATTGAGTGATTCCATTTCCGATTTATTTTTTCATTTGTCTTTATGGTCCCATAACTTATTTTACATTCAGGTGACATCAATGTAACACAAATATGCTGAAAGTTCAATTTGTCCTGAAAAAAAAGAGGTGTGTCAATTGTCTGTGCACCAAAGGGTTGATATTTTACAAGCTTTTTTAGTAAATGACACCAGACGGAAAATTTATTGTAAAAATACCCTTAGGTCTCAGAGGGTTAATAAAACGTAATTTATCCTCACTGTGCCATGCCAAAGTGCGTACTGTAAAGTTACGTACTTACGTAATGTTAATAATTACGCGAATAACTGCAATTGCAGATTTAGAACAGAGATGGCGACAAAGAGGAAAAACTGGTGACTGCAGCTTTAAACAAAGAATCCATTGAATAAAAAATTACCAAATAAAATAAAATCACATTCTAAGACAACAATAAATCATGAACAATAGTTTATTGAGAGAATGAAATACTCTAATACAGAGACAACACAATGCTACTCACAAAAAGACATGTCAGAGGATGAAATCAATTCTCATATACACATCTCTGCTGTCTCTCAGACAACACCTTTACAGACAGCACAGGCTCCTGTTTGTAAAGTCTGAAAGGTTGTCATCTGTTAGGATCTCAGATTGAATACCCAAATGACAAATAGTGAACTACAACATTTCTCAACAGCATTAGGCCAGTAATGGTGCAGTTTTCCCTAAGTTTTAAGGATTTGGCTACCCCAGACATCTTGTCTAGTCCTTATTTAAGCATTTTATGCTTTTGCAAATGATTGAAGTAGGATAAAACAGTACCTGTTATAAAAAGGGCAAAATGAATTAAACACTTTATCTTTGGTAGAGATTAAATAAATATGATTGAATTTGAATGTTTATGCCAAACAGTCAGCAAACTATGTCCATGTCTAATGAAATGTCTAATTTAGTAAAGTTTATCCTAAAATACACTGCCCGGCCAAAAGAAGAAAAAAAGCCTTTGTTTGGATTTTAAAAAGCAAATGCTTAAGAGTCAGTGACTTAATCATTTTTACAATGATTATTATGTTTCTAGCATGTTATGTGTTTGGTAACAGTTCTTCTAACTGATGGAGTGTGTAGCTTTTCATTTCTTGAACAACAATGTAGGAAAACATTATCATGGCCATATTCCAGAATGACAAAATCTCAAGATTCATCAGGCTCAAATTGTGAAAGGTGTGTGAAATGGTTGAGATGAGGCATGAAGAATCATTTTCACACATGAATTGGGACCTGGAAGAGTCTAAACCTTAAATTCATTAAAAGTTTTTGGGATGACCTGGAGTAGACTTTAGAGAGTGCTTGACTCTTGCATTGTCAATTGATGCATCTCTTGATGTAAATTACATCACAACATTTATTTCCATCAAGAGGTGCATCCATTTTTGGTCCATTCTTTCACAATTTGAGTATGATGAATCTGGACATTGTAATCCTGGAATATGGCCATGATGTGTCTTCCTACATGTTTTTTTTTTAAGTTACATGGTTGAAAAGCTACACACTCCATCAATTAGGATTTAGAAGAACTGTTGTCAAACATAAGATATGACATGCTATAAACATAACAATCACTGTAATAATGATCCAATAATAAACTCTAAAGCATTTGCCTATTTAATTTATTATTATTATTATTTGTCCGGGGAGCATTTAAAATGCATCATATGCATTATACGCCATTGAGTATGGAAAACCCCTATAGCACTGTTAGTGTCACATCAACATAGGCAATCTTAAAAAAAAAAAATAAAAAATCAGATGTTTGAAGTGATATGCTGTAATTTGTAGACAAGTTCCAGATTACAGCTGTACAAAAAAAAATAGAACTCTATATGCACAAGAACTTCACAAGGCATAATTCTCACACATACACACACAAAGAGAGAGAGAGAAGTCACAGAGAAATCCCTACAGCCTCACACCACAAATACACAGTCTTCAACCACACAGACTTAAAGCTCAATATATAACAGACAAGTAAGTTATGCATTTATATATTTTAAGAAATGACAATGCTCCACTATACTCCCATATTTATTTATATATATATATATATATATATGTATTATTATTATTATTATTATGTTTTGTTTCAGATATGCTGGGCTCTTCCGTTTCTGTATTTTCAAGTCTGTCGAGTGTTGATTATATTCTTTAGCAGGCTTGGAGCCTATATATAGTGCAATAGAGTGCAATTTCTACTTGAATATAACATTACACAATTTACACTTTCTTCACAGTCATATATTTCACATTGCCATTTAGAAGTCCATTTAGGTTGGGGGGGGGGGGGGGGTAAACGTAGTGGGCACAATTCAGAAAACATAAATTTATTTCACTCTTGCAACAGGCTTGGCCAATGTTTATTTAGTGCAGTGCAGGAGGTAGGAAGAGTCAGAGCAATGATGATAATGCAGATAGTAATGAGAGAACAGGGGAAGAGAAAGCTTCATTTAACTGAAAATACTTTGAATCGTATCTGATATGTGGCTTTAGCTGATCCAAAAGCAAGCAAAAAAGACATGTGTAAACCAGACAGAGCAGATAGGCGTTCGCCGCGTCCCAAAACTTAAAAATTCTGCCTTCGGATTTGAGAATGCATTCCAAGATAGAAAGGCATCAAGGCCAACACATTCTCATCCCAAGACATCATCTAACTGACGCTTTTGACCATATGTCAACATCCAACGTTTTAGGGTACCCTTTAACATCAGTTAGATGACGATCCTAGGGCGTCATCCAACTGACGTTTTACCTTTAGCGTCAGTTAAATGACGCGGGTTTAGGTCTGGGGTAGGGTTAGGATTAGATAGCGTCATCTAACTGACGTTGGCCTAAAATGTCGGATGTTGACGTATGGTCAAAAGCATCAGTTAGATGACGTCTTGGGATGAGAACGGGCTGTCAAGGCTTGTCCGAATCCATTGTTAGCTTAACTTTCTGTCTCCTGAGATACCTTCATCGATCGATTTTTGAAGGCTTTTATATTCCTAAATCCTATGCATTCCATTCTGTGACTGTTAGGCTAAAAAATAAAATGACATCTAAAAAGTTGAGGTTAGTGGTCAGTTTGTGTGTAATTGTATGTTTTTTACCAAAGTTTTCCACTTCTAATGTCATTTCTAGCAAGAAATTACTGTACCTCCAACATTTTACAATGCATGTATTTATCTTATTCACAAAAAAGACATGGACCCCTTTGACCCCACGTCTTATAGACCAGTGAGCTTACTCATTGTGGACAATAAACTACTTGCAAAAATTGTAGCTACACAACTGGAAACAATCTTGCCGACAATCATTTCACAGTACAAAACTGGGTTTATCAAAAATTACTAAATCTAATTCACACTCAGGACAAATAAAAATCTACATCCTGAAATTTCACTCTCCTTTTAACAGGGTGAAATGGGATTATCTCTTCGACCCTGTCAAAGTTCGGATTTGGCTCAAATATTATATCTTTGGTAACAATATTATATGCCCAACCCCAGGCCAGGCTTCAATGCGGACTAACGATGTGGATTCAAGGTATTTCCCTCTCAGCTGCTCGACTAGACAGGGCTGCCCGCTCTCGCCATTCCTTTTTGCAATAGCTGGCTCTTTTATTATGTGTTTAATACATTGGGATTAAAAAGGGAAAAATGGAACATAAAGTTTCTTTGAACGCGGACTTTGTAAGTTTCTTTGTATCTGTTACTATAAATTTCAAAGCCTGTTAAATCTGTGATAATGGAAATTTTGAAGGAATTTGGAGCAGTATCAGGTTACAAATTGAACTTATCAAAAAGTACCTTATTTCCAATTAATTCTAATGCTAATGTGTTTAACATCTTTCCTTTTTGAATCTCAACTGAATTTAAATTTCTTGGGATGAATATTAATATTACGGCCTCTTTAAGTACAACTTAATTATATGAAATTGAAATTATATGATCAAACGAAAAAAGATAAAGATACATGGAAGAATCTACCACTATCATTAGCAGGTCAAATAAATATCATTAGAATGAAAGTTTCTGTTCTTGTTCTGTTGTATTCTTATTTAGATATTTAGACATTTTAAAATATACTAGATTCCCTTATGTCATATTTTATATGGAATGGAAAAACTCCTAGAATCAAGAAAGTGTTCTTGCAAAGACCAACTTGTCTGGGAGGAATGGGATTACCCTGTTTCCGATGTTATTACTGGTTAGGCAATATCCGCTCAGTGTCGTTTTGGTTGTCCACTCAGGGGGCTGATTGGAGTAGGATGGAGAATGAAAGGTGTTTTCCCTCCTTGTTAAAAGTATTACTTTATTCAGCTTTGCCTATTTCAAAACAAAAACTTGAGAACCCAGTAGTTCCCTTTCGTAGTCACACCGAGTTACGTCGGATGACGGAGAATGGGGGTTTCGCCTGTGGCCGCGTGCTCCCTGGGTCAGGTGATGGCCACTAATGTGGTCCAGGAACGTCACCTATGGCTTAACCTGGCGAATATGCGGGACGCTGAGCGGACTCGTCTGCTTGACGCCCCCATATCCCAGGCTGGCCTTTTCGGCGGTGCGGTTGAGGATTCTGCTCCGACGGCCAGCTGCTGCCTCCACCCAGCCGTCGGCACAGACGCCAGGCTAAGGCCAGGCTAAGCAGCAATCCTGAGACGGGCTGCTCAGTGATGGCATCACTTCTTTCTGTTCAGGAGGCGGTAGCAGGCCCCCTCCTTCCCCCGGTGGAGGGCCGGGGGAGAATCTTTTGTTCCGTCGCTCACCCATGGGTGGGCGGTACCCTAATGTGATTAAAGAAAGAATTGAAACCATCACTGAGCACACAGAGCCGGATGGCAGTGTGCGACGCCCCCGTGCCTTGCCACTCTCATCCTCCTCTGCCTCTGAGGGCACGGATGACAGTGCGTGCCATCTCCACACCACACCACTCTCATCCCCCTATATCACCAGACCTGGTCCTTCCCTGGTCTCCTCTGTCAGGGCGCGGAGCTTGACGCTGGGTCCCGTTGGGTCGCCCGAACTATCAGGCTCGGCTATGCAATTCAGTTCGCACGATGTCTTCCCCGCTTCAGGGGAGTCCGCTTTACAATGGTCAGTGGCAATGCCCCGATCATGAGAGCGGAGGCTGCCACCCTGCTGGTGAAGGGTGCAATCGAGGCCGTCCCTCCAGCCGAGATGAAGTCAGGGTTTTACAACCCCTACTTCATTGTTCCCAAGAAAACCGGAGGGTTACGACCGATTCTGGACCTGCGTGTTTTGAACCGCACCCTTCACCGGCTGCCGTTCAAGATGCTCACTGTCAAACGCATTTTCGAATGTGTTCGGCCCCAGGATTGGTTTGCAGCAATAGACCTGAAGGACGCCTACTTTCATGTCTCCATCTTACCTCGACACAGACCGTATCTTCGGTTTGCTTTCGAGGGGCAGGCATATCAGTACGTGGTTCTTCCATTTGGGCTGGCTCTGTCTCCTCGCGTCTTTACGAAGATTGTCGAGGCGGCCCTTGTTCCCCTTCGCGAACAAGGGGTTCGCGTCCTGAATTACCTCGACGACTGCACACTCTTGAGATCAGGTCTGCGAACACAGGGACCTTGTGCTCCGGCACCTAGCCCGTCTGGGCCTTCCGGTCAACTGGGAGAAGAGCAAACTTTGCCCCGTGCAGAGGATCTCTTTTCTCGGTATGGAGATAGACTCGGTCGGCATGTCCGCACAGCTTACGAGTGAGCCCGCACACTCACTGCTGACTTGTCTTCGACAGTTCGAGGGCAAGATTGCGGTCCCATTGAAACTTTTTCAGAGGCTCCTGGGGCATATGGCATCTGCAGCCGCGGCAACGCCACTCGGATTGCTTCATATGAGACCGCTTCAGCTGTGGCTTCGCGATCGAGTCCTGAGGTGGGCATGGCATCACGGTACGCTCAGAGTTCCAGTGACTCGGACCTGCCGTCAGACCTTCACCCCGTGGAGGAACCTCAGCTTTCTACAGGCCGGTGTTCCCCTAGAGCGAGTTTCCAGGCATGTTGTTGTTTCTACAGATGCCTCTGCCACGGGTTGGGGCGCCATGTGCCATGGGCATGCAGCTGCGGGCTCCTGGACAGGACCCCAGCGCCTCATGCATGTCAATTGCCTCGAGTTGCTGGCAGTGCGCCTTGCCCTGCACCGCTTCCATGCGTTGCTCAAGGGTCAATGTCGCAACTCGCACGCCACCTCATCTTATGGAGTCAGAAGCACCTGAGGTCCCTTCGTGCAATCCACATTCCAGGAGTTCGGAACTGTGCAGCCGACGAGCTGTCACGGCTCCGTCCAGTCTCTGGCGAATGGCGACTCCATCCCCAGTCGGTCCAGCTGATATGGGACCAGTTCGGGGACGCACAGATAGATCTGTTTGCCTCCCACAACTCATCACATTGCGCCCTGTACTACTCTCTGACCGAGGGCACGCTCGGCACAGACACACTGGCTCACAGCTAGCCGCGGGGCCTACATAAATATGCCTTTCAGGAAAAAAATCTCCCATCCCCATACAACTTCACTTCTCAAGTGTCATTCCCTTAGGAGCCTATGTGGTAGTTATACAGCTCTCAAATTTAATCAAAAATATCTTCATTTGTGAAGATTGACTTCTACGGAACTGTCAGAAGCTCCAAAGGAGAAAAATATGGGCTCAGTAGCTATGTAGCGTTACGTGCGGGTCTGAACAGATTCCTGAATGATCCACCCTTGAGTTTGTCCTGGTGTCTGATGAGAGACAGCAAATTCATCTCATCCAATAATGTTTTCGTTGGAGTCGTAAAGACAATGAGAAGAGAGGGTCGTGATGAAACGGAGATTTCAGCACCATAAAACTGTCCGATGCGCTTAATCCCAACACACCTGTCACTACACCAGTCACCGAAGCATTTCACTGCCCATTGGGTTTGCTGCACAGTATTTTTTTCATCACGAGTCTTCTCGAATGTATCAATGTTACATTTCAGCACTTCAGCATGACGGTTCGTATTTGTAGAAGTCTCTCCAAATTGTTCCTCAAACCACTTATCCATCGTCATGCCACCTAGTATAAATCGAAATTTACTTTAAACATTTTAGCCTTTTTAAATTATGTCTGTGAGTGGACATAAGTGTAAAAGTATAGAGCTACTGGCCAAACTTAAAACAAAGAAAGCACTGGAGTGACATTCTTGCTGCAACAGAAAACACCGCTGACAGCGCTGAGCCCCAACTAAAGAGGACCGTGTTAATCACCACAGTGAAGCCGATTGAAATGAGACAAATATTTAATGTGTGCACAATAAACGGAGATGTTCAAATAAATTTAAATAAACAACAATAAATAAAGTATCTCTTGTTAGGCAGCATTTTAGCAACTAAATTAATAACTAGATTAAAGACCTAACTGTTATCTATCGAAATATGTGCCCTTGTGTTTTTATTTTTATTTTATTTGTTATTTTGCTGAGAGATAAGCTATGATTATTTGTGTGAGGAAATTTCACAAATTTTGTGTTGTAAAAAAAATAAAAAGAATGAGACAAAGTTTGAGAATGGTTTGTTGTTTTTATTTGAGCTTTCCTGCATATTACACATTGGAACATTGTTGTTCACAGTCAGGGACTATATTTTTCTAGCGGAAGGAATGTTTTTATTGATTTAACTTCATGAAAGTTGCACTAATACATTGGGTAACACTTTATAATAACTGCACACTATTAATCATTAGTTAAGCATGAGTAAACAGTTAATTCATCATTTGTAAAACATTAATAGACATTAATATGCAGTTTATAAATACAGCTATACATGTTTTTTCTTGATTTATAAGCATATCTATAATGCGTTTAATGATTGTATTTTCATACTTTGTTAATGATCAATTAATAAATGAAGTATAGCATTATTTACAAACCAGTTGTTTAAGAGTTGTCAGTCATTCATAAGATCACTTAGAAAGTGTAAGTAAATGTAGTAAATACAGGTAGTTATAAAGCATTTAGTAGTGGTTAGTTAAAGGAACACTCCGACTTTTTGGGACTTTAGCCTATTCATCTTACCTCCCAGAGTTAGATAAGTCCATACATACCTTTTTCATCTCCGTGCGTGCTATAAGTCTGTTTGACGCACCCAACGCTAGCCTAGCTTAGCACAAAGACTGGATGTGAATGGTTGCAGCTTTCATACTAATCCAAATGAGTGGCAAAATAACGCAAACGTTTTCCTATTTACATGTTGTGATTTGTATAGTCACAGAATGTACAAATAACAAAGTCAAATGAGACACAGACATCTTTTAACCGTATAAAACCTGGGAACTATTCTCTGAAGGCGAAGCACTGCTACTTTGACGGAGTGATAACCGCATCACCGGAGACACGCCGTGGTGAGTTCGCTCAGTGTTTGGGTAACAGAGTCAGCAATTTATAAATAGTAAAAGCGTAGTTTACAGTCATGGGTTTTCGCTCTATTGCAAATAGCTGCGACAGTAAACAGGGGAGGTAATACCATTTTTCACAGAATTAGCTGACTGGATGAAGAAATGGCTAACTTACTTACTCTGGATTGATCCAAACACACCTAAATAGATTATCAAGGGACATTACGTTTGCTCGGTACATTTCAATGAGGACGACTATTTTGAAAAAATGGAATTTGCCACACGGACCATAATGTGCTGAAGGATACGGCCATCCCATCTATAGCACAGACAGGACAAGTGGATCACCTGCGGCTGAGGTAAGTGTTCCGTTATGTTTTTAGATGACCTACTGTAACAGTGCCATTAGCCAGATCTAATGTAACATTAGTGACACTATTATATGATTAGGGTATGAATATGTTTTTATCTTGATGCGGTGCGCTTGGAAAAAAACGAGCGCGTTCACCTCGTTGAACTTGCACCGTGCGCGCGGCACGCCTAGTAGCCTAAATTTGAAATAGGCTGGAAATAACGAACTTGACATGCAAAAGGGTACGATAGGCTGTAAGTTCTTTGTGCAAAAACAATTTGTGCTATTACTTTCCCCTTATTCTATCCTATAGTAATGCAATTATACTGTATATTATATACTGTTGAATACCTACATTTGGTTCAGCTAATAAATTGCATTTAAAATATATTGATTCCTGTAATAATAATTATTTATTCATGTTCTGTGATATTTATAAATCTGGGTGCGTTTTTGGTTGGAAATCAATGAAACATGGTACCGTATTACCTGCATGGTCTCCACTGTTTATTGTCACAGCTCATACACTAAAGCAAACACTCATGATAAACTATGCTTTTCTATCTAACGTTAGAAATTGCTGACTCTTTACTCTTTACTCCAACACTGTGCGAACTCTCTGATCCTCGTCACGGTGCGTCTCAGGTGATGGTTATCACTCTGCCCAAGTGCCTTCAGAAAATATAGTATTTATACTATAAAAGAGGTTAAAAGATGTCTGTGTCTCATATGGCCTTGATATTTGCACACTCTGTGACTATACAAACCACAACATGTAAATAGGAAAACGTTTGCGTTATTTTGTCACTCATTTGGATTAGTATGAAAGCTGCAACCATTCACATCCAGTCTTTGTGCTAAGCTAGGCTAGCGTTGGGTGCGTCAAACAGGCTTATAGCACGCACGGAGATGAAAAATGTATGTATGGACTTATCTAACTCTGGGGGGTAAGATGAATAGGCTAAAGTCCCAAAAAGTCGGAGTGTTCCTTTAACTATTTTTGTGACCTAATCTAAAGTGAGGACTATTCATGCTTTGTAAAGCATTTATAAAGGTGATTTAAAGACTCGTCAATCTTCTAAACAGTAAAATGTAACAAACACAACGCAGTGATACAGAACATAGAAATATTTAACAGCCTTTAAAAATGCTTTACAAGGCATGACTAGTCCTCACTTTAGATGAGCTCACGAACATAGTTAACTGACCACTACTAAATGCTTTATAACTACCCAAATTAACCCTTAATTACAGCATTAATACATGTTAATAAAGCATGTATTAACACATTAAGTTACCATCACTATATGTCTGAATAATAAGATGTATGAATGTACATTTAAATAGTTTATTAATCATTTACTTACTCGCTCTAAGTAATCGTATGAACCACTGAAAACCCCTTAAATAACTGGTTAATAAAAAATGCAATTCTTCATTTAGAAATGATAAATTGATCATTAATAAAGGATGAAAATACAATTATTAAACAAATTATAGATATGCTTTTAAATCAAGAAGAAAGCATTTATAGCTGTATTTATGAACTGCTTATTAATGTCTATTAATGCTTTATGAATGATGAATTAATGGTTTACTCATGCTTAACTAATGATTATTAGCGTGTAGTTATTATAAAGTGTTACCATACATTGTTTTTTACTTTAATATTGTGTGGCAACCGTAAGGGGTTGCAGGCACTCCGCTTCGCGTCGTGCCTAACAACGCCCTGCAGCCGTTACTTATTCACGATACAGCACAGCCTCTCGTACCTTATTGCTTACATAAATCAAAGTTACAGAAAAAAAAATATAGAACCCAGCAAGACTTGCACAACTATGCAAGCTTTAGGGGCGTTGATGGATTACTATCTATTTGATATACAGTATGTTTTGATCATCTTTTTGAATCTGATATGGACAAAGTTCTTGACAATAACGTGATTTTCATAGCTTTTAATGCCAATTTTTATTTTATGAAACATGCAAGTATTGATAAAAACAATGAATTAAGCTAGAATGTATATATTATTATTGCTGTTATTATTTATTATTATTTTATTATTTTAAGCAGAGGCTCTATTCTATCTTGATATATTGGCCTGGTTTCACAAACAAGACTTAGATTAAGCCAGAGGCAGGCATTTGTTAAATTAGGACATTTAAGTAGCTTTTAAAATGTGCCCTTGAAGGAAACACTTAATTTTATGGTGTCATGGAGTAATTACTTGGAGTAATTACTTAATTAATTACTTAGTAGTAAACATTGTAATAACATATAACAAAATGTAATCAACATGTAACTAAGTTATGGAACAGCCTGTACTTACAGATTGTAATTACACTCATGTAATAGGCAGCTACTGTTACAAATATGTAATAGGCCGAGTCGGTTACATACGTGTTACCAACTTAGTACAAAGTAACAGGTACTTAAATATGTTACTAAGGTAAAAAGCCTGCAGTTACACATGGTCATTTTGAACCTTCTAAAATAAAGTGTATCAAGTACTCAAGTTCTTCATGAGTATCTACATACCCTATCCATCTGAATTAACCCTCTAGTTCACAGCTTAAATACATGCAGTAGCTTCTTAATTACATTCAATTTACATAATATTACACAGGTATAAGCTACGTAAAATAAAGTGTATCAAGATTGTGCTTAAGTGTACTACATGTGAATCTACACACCTTATCCATATGTACTTTAGTTTGAATTAGGCCTAACTCGCTCAATCACAGCATAAAAGCATGTGGTAGCTTCCTAATTACAGTACATTGCAATTACATATTATTACACAGGGATAAGCTACGTAAAATAAAGTGTAACAAGATTTTACTTAAGTGTACTTCATGTGTATCTACATACCTTATACACATGCAGTACACTTAAGTACAATCTTGATACAATATTTTAGGCGGTACAAAATGACCATGTGTAACTGCAGGCTTTTTTCCACAACTTAGTAACATATTTAAATACTTGTTGTTACATTGAGTAGTACAACATACTTTTTTATATAATTACATTGTACCAAGTCGGTAACACGTATGTAACCAACTCAGCCTGTTACACATGTGTAACAGTAGCTGCCTATTACATGTGTGTAATTACAATCTGTAAGTACAGGCTGTTCCATAACTTCGTTACATGTTAATTACATTTTGTTAAATGTTATTACAACATCTACTACTAAGTAATTAGTTAAGTAATTACTCTGTATCACTGTAAAATAAAGTGTTACCAAAAACATTACTGGGTATCTTGAGAAAAAAAAATGCATGTTGTGTTCAGCTAGGACAAAACAAACATGCATTTTAGTCTGGGACTAGGCTTAAGCCTTGTCTGTGAAACCGGGCAATTGACTTTTTTACATATTTATGAAACAAAATATTCCAATATATACAGTATATATTGGTTTTGGCTGGCAACTTTAGTAAACACTGGCGGGGAAAGAGTTAAATATTCAAAAAGGGCAACAACAACTGCTGGAAACCACCACTTCATCTACCACTTTCACACTAGGAATTGATGATATTGAAGAGCAATTCTTAGACAGGCAAAATATAACACAATAAAACACAAAAGATTCCCCTGTGACTGAATGTGTGATGGATGGAATAGAAGGATAGATACATTAGCAAATTAATCATTGCTCTGATCACACCTCAAACCCCCCACCAATGCCTGGCCATTTCCACAAAAATAGTTTTAAAACAAAACCGGTTAAAGACCCTTGCTCTAGGCTTTGGATTACTTTTGGTCTATGATGCATAAAAGGTTGGAGACCACTACTCTATATGAAGTGTACCTTCATAAAAGATGCAGCCTATTTCTTTACATTCAGAAATTATAAGGCTTACAGAAAACCATCCTGTTAACAGGTACGCTATACAATCAAAATGGATTTGAATTTTTTAAAACAGTAGAAAAAAAAATAGTGCAAGTAAATCACAACCTGCACAAGGCTGGGCTAAAAAAACACCAATTTCCTGTTGCAGACCACATTATGCTGTCTGACGTCAACACATGGTCTTAATATATATATATATATATATATATATATATGGTCCTCTGTATATAAACTCAGCAAAAAAGTCCCTTTTTCAGGATTACAGGATATTGTAAAGCTAATTTTGTACAATCCAAATAATCTTTTTACAATCCAAATAATCTGTTTTTTATGCTTGTTCAATAAACCATCAATCATTTTTGCACATGCACCTATGAAACAGCACTTAAGACTAACAGTTTACAACCCTCTCCTCCCCTTGTTCAGGGAACATATGTTCAAGCATTCTATTTTATTTAATCATCAATTAAATGTTTTGCTAAGCAACTTAAGTTCATATCTCAGATGTTGAATGTTTTTATGTTCATACAAATATTTATATTCATATTTACACATTAAGCAATCAGCTGAAAATAAAAGTAGTTGAAAGGGATATTTTTTTGTTTCTTTTTTTCTGAAAACAGATATACAGACATTTTAAGTGCGACTTTGAAATTAAATTACACCAAGCAAAACATTTATGGCACAAAGCTTAATGTGCAACTCAAAGCATTTGGCACTTGTAGGATCAGTTGAGGTAGCAGTATCACCATCTATTGACTACAAAACAGAATACACTTTCCTTCATTTTTTCAAAGCACATTTTCATAGCAAGACAGTCTTTCCCTCGGATATTCCTGCAATCTTTGGCATCTTAACTGAGCATTTTAAATGTCCCAATAACACTGACAGACACAGATAAGAGGAGTAACCAGGCCGCTGGGTTACTCTTTAACGTCCTTGAGCACCGTCACCTGAGATAAGGTTTTCTTAACACGTAGTGCTGTAAGCCGAGCAGCTGGATTGGCATGCCAGCACTCCCGCATGATCTTACCCATAACCCTCAGTCCCTGGAACAAACACAAACATACATGGGTGATTCTATACTTTTGACTACTTGAAATCTGGAAGATGTAACTTTAATATGTTTCATCTATGTGAAAACATTTCTCTCATGTCCTCGTACCATATTTAGGGAACTAGGGTTACGTATGTAACCAAGACGTTCCTTTCTTGTTTTCTTGTGTGAATGCGAATTTTGATTAATTACAATGTGGTCCATAGTCAAATAATCTTTGTGTGGCCATTTGTCACAGGTCGGGGTAGGCTCCAGCAGGCCGCCCACCCCTAAGCTGCAACACCGCCCCGAGGAGCAGACCGTGGAAACACATGAGGCGGACGGGAGGTTATAATAAATAACAATGTTTCTTTATTGGATCATAAAAAGTCTTAAGTTGGCTTCGTGGTTCTTCTTTCCTGGCGACAGAGACTGAGCAACAACAGATCAGCAACAGCTCTTAGCTTCTCATTCGCTCACCGGCTCAGTGATTCTTCATTCCTGGTGACAGAGACTGATCAGAGGATCAGCAACAGCTCATTGTTTCTCATTCGCTCACTGGCTCAATGGTTCCTCCAGCTCTGAACAACAGAGGATCAGCAACAGCTCTTAGCTTCTCATTCGCTCACTGGCTCAATGGTTCCTCCAGCTCTGAACATCAGAGGGTCAGTAACAGCTCTTAGCTTCTCATTCACTCACAGGCTCAATGATTCTTCATTCCTGGCGACAGAGACTGAACAGAGGATCAGTAACAGCTCTTAGCTTCTCATTCACTCACCGGCTCAATGATTCTTCATTTCTGGCGACAGAGACTGAACAGAGGATCAGCAACAGCTCTTAGCTTCTCATTCGCTCACCGGCTCAGTGATTCTTCATTCCTGGCGACAGAGACTGAACAGAGGATCAGCAACAGCTTATAGCTTCTCATTCGCTCACCAGCTCAATGGTTCCTCCAGCTCTGAACATCAGAGGATCAGCAACAGCTCTTAGCTTCTCATTCGCTCTCTGGCTCAATGGTTCCTCCAGCTCTAAACATCAGTGGGTCAGTAACAGTTCATAGCTTCTCATTCGCTCACCGGCTCAGTGATTCTTCATTTGTGGCGACAGAGACTGAACAGCAGGGAATCAGTAACAGCTGAGACTACAAGTGGACGTAGAAGTTAGAATTTCCCGCACTCATGCAATCAGTAAAACACTCGAGACTTCAAACGTGCTTGTTTCCACACTAGACACTGCAATCCACAATACCTCCCAGTGAATTAAGGCTCCATTTGCAACACATTCTCATCCCAAGACGTCATCTAACTGACGCTTTTGACCATATGTCAACATCCAACGTTTTAGGGTACCCTTTAACATCAGTTAGATGGCGATCCTAGGGCGTCATCCAACTGACGCTTTACCTTTACAGTTAGATGACGTGGGTAGGGGTAGGGTTAGGAATAAATAGCGTCATCTAACTGACGTTAAAGGGTACCCTAAAATATCGGATGTTGACGTATGGTCAATAGCGTCAGTTATATGACGAGAACAGGCTCATGCCGCTGCCTTCGGGTTCTCCGGAGTTCTCCAGTGAGGAATAAACATACCACAAGTTCTTTACTTTCACAGCATCCCTCTGCTGCCTTTCTGTGCCTCTCTCCCTGTGTCTTCACTCGTTCCTTTCTTCCCCCTCTCTCTTCAAAATGGCCTTTTTTAATACTCCACTTTGGGAGCATGTGCCCAGAGCCCGTCTAACGGAGAGCCTTGGCACTTCCTATTAGCCCCATTGTGCATCACCTTGGTTGCAGTTCCATTAGAATTCCACTAGAGGTGATCGCGGGCGAGAGCAGAATGAATGGGAGTCTATGGGGCTAAACGGCTAAAAATGTCTCTTTCACCTGCTTGTCGTTAAATTAACATAGATTTTATTGTTGATTCTGCAAGTTCAATATAGATAAGGCCAAAAGTCGAATGAACGAGTACTTATGTCCTTTTGATTTCTTACAGGTTAAGCTGTTGTTGGCCGGAACACGCTAGCATTCTGCTATTGTGTGACGTCATCACAGTTTTGAACGGATTTTTAGAACAGATAAGTGAACATAAAAATGCAATTTTCAGCTGAGTGTATTATCTTAGCCCTCCCCTTT
The DNA here is from genome assembly GCF_988280905.1 of Pimephales promelas. Classification (NCBI taxonomy): domain Eukaryota; kingdom Metazoa; phylum Chordata; class Actinopteri; order Cypriniformes; family Leuciscidae; genus Pimephales; species Pimephales promelas. The sequence continues at coordinate 9,570,989 of NC_142775.1, forward strand.
GAATTCAACTTTCAAATTACTTGACAAAAAATTACATCCTGAGAAAAGTGGATTTATAGGGGTGAAACCCCATTGACTCCCATTCATTCTGCACTCGACCGCGAGCGCCCCCGCATGGACAGAGACGTGTTACTGCAGCCAGTCCAGAACCCGGAAGTAACGAGCCAGTGCAAATTCTCTTCAATGGGCTTTATGCCCAGCTGCACTACTTCCTGAACTTCAGCCAGCTTCTTGTTTCCTGTCTGCCATTATTGGCCAAATTGATTAATTCAGGTGTGTCTGATTATTGTTGCCATGACAACTGAGGTCAGGCACACCTGGATTAATCAATTTGGCCAATAACTGCAGACAGGAAACAAGGAGCTGGCTGAAGTTCAGGAAGTAGTGCAGCTGGGCATAAAGCCCATTAGACATTCTCTGATGTGCCCCAATCACCACTCAGGTTCTTCCCCTTCCACACCTGCCGTTCATTTTCTTAATCACCCGGTGACACATTCACCCAAGATCTTTGCTGTTCTCTGATTACAAATAAAGTCCCTTTAAAAATTCAACTTGCTAAATGCTCTAAAATTCTACTCAGTAATCCATTTTTCTGTAGCCATGACACTTAAGGCCCCGATAAACTTCAAGAGAACTTGAAGAAAGAACTGGTGTGATGTATTAATATTTGACAAATTAAATTGTTTTATTTGCAAAGTCCTCGTTGTTACATTTGCGCTGTAGGCAAAAGTTGTGTAGGGAAATTCTGCCCTTACAGTACCTAGCAGAAACAAGCTAGATGTTTCAGTTCATACCTCACATTTTCATTGGTTTGCACAAAATGAAAGTCTCACAAAAAAAATACATATCTTAAAATAATAATAAGAGGAGGTATCCTCCCCGAAACGTGATTTTAATCAATTTTAACATATTGTCAACTGAAATGTCACATTGGTAAGTAAGAATGGTAAGTTTATCACACAAACCTCACAGCTCTGCCACTGGTTGGGAACGTTAGGTCGGAGTTTTTGTTCACACACCACCTTCCTCAAATCATCCACTGATGGGTCTGATTGCACCTGGTCATAATAAGGCAACTGGAAATCTTCATGAATCCCTGCAGAGCACAAAGCATTCATGATTATTTATTTTCAGTAAGTACTAAGTACTACTAATAAGTACTAATGAAAAATCTTAATTATTCTAAAAGTTTGGATGTGGATGTGCAACATCATGTATTTTATTTTCTTCCCTATGACCCTAACCCTAAACAGTCATGATATTTTATGTCATAACCAATGTTGCTCCCCCTCTCTGCCCCTAAAAGTTGAACAAGCTGTTTCACGCTGATGTGTCTGTAAAACATCTCTGTATCTTCTATTTTTATTGGTTAACTTCTTTGCCAGCAAAATTAGTAATAGTAGTAGCAGCATGCAGGTTTACTCTCAGTTTTATACTGTAGTTTAATATAGTTCTGCCTTAATAACAGTATACATGTCCTTCAATAACAGTCTCTCTGGCAAAACATTTCAGAAGGTTTGGTGACCTTAAGCACATTTTATCATTAGTTAAGGAAATCCTTCCTCTTATTACCTCTTATCATGACTAGGTAACAATAGCTGCGTTTCCATTACAGATTTGCGCAAAACTTTTGTGATATTGTCTAAATGTCGATAAAGAACTATTGCGAAATGATGGCATTTCCATTAACCGATGTTATGCGACTATAACTTAATTTTTTCCTCTTGTGAGAAGTCAAACCAAAAATCATGCCAATGGATGTTGGTAAGTCTACATGCCACCGCACCAGCCATTATTTCTAATGGAAGAAGACGTAGGCGTGTTATCCATTCATTAATAGCCAGGAAAGACCAATACTGGGAATGGCTCATTGCAAAAAGAAATTCTTTTCTCTCTTCAAAGCATTTCTTTGTTGTTTAGAATCCAGTTTTCCTGTAATACTTTTGTCTTTTATGCATTTAATAAAGAACTCTGTCTCATCTTCTGTCCAAACATACCATGCCATCTACGTCATGTGACCTGTAAATGCGTAAAACAGTTTCCATTGCAGTTTTGCTAAATATTCCTTATTTTTAATCACCTGAAAAAACACCTCAAGCGAGCATAAAAAACATTTTTGCAATATTTAGTTTTTATGCAAAATTTATGTTTCCATTGTGCGTATTTTCCATTAGCAATTTTGTTGAAGCTGTCAATTCCATAGCGAGAGTGAATTTTTTGGAGGGCTGGACAAGGAGATGGACAAAAAACTAAACAAAAGCACTTTTTCTTAAAATACCTTCTTGCTCCACAGAAGAAAGTCCAACAGTTCCCTATCGTAGTCACTTCGAGTTACGTCAGAAGTGACGGAGATTGGGGGTTTCGCATAGAAAGCCAATCCTCTTCGAGTATTAAAACACGAGCCAATGGCATGCAATGCCTTGGGGCTGCGGAAATTTGCATAGCGTACTCCGCCCTACTCCGTGAGTATAAAAGGAGGAAGTGAACGCAACCGCAGTATGTTTTCGCTTCGGAGCCAAGAGAACCTCTTCACTCCTGAAAGCACTGTTCAAGACTCTTCGAGACGAGCGTCCTCTTCAGTGTTGGTGTGACGGCGGTACCCAGCGAGATTCTGCATCGCCTGCGATCTGAGCAGTGGTCTGCCAGACTTTGCGCTTCTCCCTGGTCGCTTCAGCGCTGAAAGAGTGAATTTCCTCCTCTCATTGAAAGAGCTGCACGCGCACGTCTTTTTAAAGACGGTTCGCCCGTGCTCTTCTGGGTGTGATTGATTTCTGTCGTCATCTGATGGTCACGATCGCTGCTTTGTATGCCTGGGCATTTCAGCATGCAGCAGCAGCGTTCGTGGATGACTCATTTTCCTTCTGTGGGAACATGACCATCTCTACACTGAGGTCGAGACTCAATGATCTCACTTGAGTGAGAGTCCCGGTCCCCCCCGCTCGATCGGTTTCCTCCATAGGGGGCCCGTCGACCCGGGGACCTGGTGATTTACGGTGATGGTGTGGGATAAGCCCCGACGATTCCTCGGGCCACACCTCCCGCCTCAGTGCGAGAGCCAGCGAGCGTTAGTTCGATTCAGTCGGTTGCTTCTTCGGTGGCACCGGCTGCTTCGGGCAGCGCTCCAGATGATGATGCGATGTCGATCACAGCATCACTAGGCGGGCTTGACTCCTCGGGAAGTGAGGATGCGGCCGCGTTGCCTCCCTCGGGAGCGTCAGCGCCGCCGTGTCTGATCCCGCGATGATGGCCGTGCTATCTCGGGCGTCCGTGAGCATCGGGTGGGGGTGGAACTCCGCCCCTCCCCGATCTCTCGCGGCTGAATAATTGGTTTTTGGGTAACGCTGCCGCCTTACGGCCACGGCCAACCCCAATTTCCTTTTTTCCCCGAGTTGCATGCGGAACTGACACGCACTAAAAAATAAATAAATAAAAAAAAAAAAAAAAAAAGCGTGCTTAGTTCCCCGCCCTTCCTCCCCTCGGCGATGCGGCTGTCTGTGGGTACGCTGGGGCTCCCCCGGTCAACCGGCGGTTGCTCTCAGATGCCCCTCCAAAGCCTATGGGTTCTCGTCGTCTATGGCGGCGCGATTCTGTAGAGCGGCGGGACAGGCAGCCTCCGCCCTGCATATGATGAGCACCTACAAAGCTAGCTGCTCAGGAATGTGCACGAGGAGGTGACGGACCAAGCGAGCTGCGAGCCTGTCGCCTACCTTGTCCTTAAACGGGTCACGGAGGCGGTCGCTCGCTCCCTTGGTCAGGTGATGCCCACCGCTGTGGTCCAGGAGCATCATAATGTTCGGCGGTGCGGTCCAGGACTTTGCCCAGCACTTCTCGACCGCCTAGGAGCAGACGAAGGCGGTTTCTCTGCCCCGACGGCCAGCTGCTGCCTCCAACCAGCCGTCGGCTCGGACGCCTCCGCCAGCTCGCCGCCGAGGACGCCCCCCTGCGGCTCCCTTCCCTCCCACGCGGCCCCAGCAGCAGCCTTCAGCCGGTTCGCGTCGCGGAGGAGGCCACAGGTAAGCGTCCCAAGAAAAGAGCCCCCCCTCAGGCCGCGTGCCCCGCTAGATGCCAGGCGAAGCGATGTTCCTGAGGCGGGCCGCTCAGTGATAGTGTCATGGTTTTTCTCAGGAGGCGGTGGCAGGGCCCCTCCTTCCCCGGTGGAGGGCCGGTGGAGAATCTTTTGTTCTAGCTAGCTCCCTGAGCTGGTTGAGGAAAAGCTGACACTGTCATTGAGCACACAGACTGGAATGAGCGCGCACGACGTCCAGTGCGTCGCCCCGTTCATTCCTCTCTGTCTCGGAGGGCGCGGAAGGGTGCGTGTGTCGTCCCCGGGCTACGCCAATCCCTTCCCCCTCTGTCGCCAGACCCCCGGCAGAACAGACCCCCGTGGAACGCTCTGCCTTCCCTGGTCTCTTCTGTCGGGGAGCGGGTTTCGACGGTGCATCCGGACGGGGTAACTCCTGCACGCATGCCGGTCGACCCGCCTCGCTGCCCCTCCGGGGGGACGTCTGTGGTTCGCATGACCCCGTTGGCTCACTTCCTGGAAGCCTGGCTAGCGCTTCCCGGGGTTCCCGCTGGGTCATCAGAACGATCGGATTCGGCTACGCGATTCAGTTCGCACGGTCTCTTCCCCGCTTCAGGGGAGTTCGCTCCACGATGGTTGGTGGCAATGCCCCAGTCTTGAGAGCGGAGATTGCGACCCTGCTGGCGAAGGGTGCAATCGAGACGGTCCCTCCAGCCGAGGTGAGGTCCGGGCTTTACAGCCCCTACTTCATTGTCCCCAAGAAAGACCGGTGGGTTACGACCGATCCTGGACCTGCGCATTTTGAACCGTTCTCTCCATCGACTACCGTTCAAAATGCTCACGGCCAAACGCATTTTCGAATGTGTTCGGTATCAGGATTGGTTTGCAGCGATCGACCTGAAGGACGCGTACTTCCATGTCTCCATTCTCCCTCGACACAGACCGTTTCTTCGGTTTGCCTTCGAGGGCCAGGCATACCAGTACGCCGTTCTCCCATTCGGGTTAGCTCTGTCCCCTCGCGTCTTCACGAAGATCGTCGAGGCAGCCCTTGTTCCCCTTCGCGAACACGGGGTTCGCATCCTGAACTATCTCGACGACTGGCTGTTACTAGCACACTCTCGAGCTCAGGTTTGCGAACACAGAGACCTGGTGCTACGGCACCTAGCCCGTCTGGGCCTTCGGGTCAACCGGGAAAAGAGCAAACTTTGCCCCGTGCAGAGGATCTCTTTTCTCGGCATGGAGATAGACTCGGTCGCCATGTCCGCGCAGCTCACGAACGAGCGCGCGCACTCACTGCTGGCTTGTCTTCGACAGTTCGAGGGCAAGAGTGCGGTTCCACTGAAACTTTTCAGAGGCTCCTGGGGCATATGGCATCCGCGGCCGCGGCAACGCCGCTCGGTTTGCTTCATATGAGACCGCTTCAGCTGTGGCTTCGCGATCGAGTCCCGAGGTGGGCATGGCATCGCGGCTCGCTCCGAGTTCCAGTGACTCCGACGTGCCGCCGATCCTTCTTCCCGTGGTCGAACCTCAGCTTTTTACGGACAGGGTCCCTATTCAGCGAGTTTCCAGGCATCTCGTTGTCTCCACGGATGCGTCTACCACGGGTTGGGGTGCCATGTGCAATGGGCATGCAGCCGCCGGTTCCTGGACAGGAGCCCAGCGCCTCATGCACATCAATTGCCTCGAGCTGTTGGCAGTACGGCTCGCCCGGCACCGCTTCCGAGCGTGCTCTAGGGCCAGCATGTGCTTGTCCGCTCAGACAACACTACGGCAGTAGCGTACATCAACCACCAGGGGGGGTCTACGCTCGCGCCGGTTGTCGCAGCTCGCCCGCCACCTCTTGATATGGAGTCAGAAGCACCTGAGGTCCCTTCGTGCAGTTACATTCCTGGAGACCGGAATCGGGCAGCCGCGAGCTGTCCCGGGCCCGTCCCATCTCCGGCGAATGGCGACTCCATCCCCAGTCGGTCCAGCTGATTTGGGACCAGTTCGGGGAGGCACAGTTAGACCTGTTCGCCTCTCGGGACTCGTCCCACTGCGCCCAGTTATTCTCTGACCCGCGGCTCTCTCGGCTCGGATGCGCTGGCGCACAGCTGGCCACGGGGCCCACGCAAGTGTGCGTTCCCCCAGTGAGCCTCCTTGCACGGGTGTTGTGCAAGATCAAGGAGGACGAGGAGCAGGTCTTGCTGGTAGCCCCCTACTGGCCCACCAAGACGTGGTTCTCCGAACTCTTGCTCCTCGCGACAGCACCTCCTTGGCCTATTCCTCTGAGACCGGACCTACTCTCTCAGAGACGGGGCACTCTGTGGCACCCTCGTCCCGATCTTGGAGGCTGCACGTGTGGCTCCAGGACGGGACGAGGCAGGTTTGAGTTCGCTGCCACCTGCGGTGGCGGCAACCATCACTTCCGCAAGAGCGTCGTCCACGTGACACCTTTATGCGTTGAAGTGAAACCTCTTCGTCAATTGGTGTTCTTCTCGCTGAGAAGACCCCCGGAGATGTTCGATCGGAGTCATGCTTCCTTCCTGCAAGAGGGGTTGGAGCGCAGGCTGTCGCCCTCCACCCTTTGGATTATGTCGCGGCCATTGCCGCGTCTCATGATGCAGTGAAAGGTAAGTCTATGGGAAGCATGACCTGGTCATCAGGTTCCTGAGGGGAGTGAGGGGGCTAAATCCGCCTCCCTCCCCTCCTGCCCTCTGGGGACCTCTCAGTAGACCTGGGTGCTCTGCAGAGGCCTCCCCTGGAGCCTTTGCAGTCGGTAGAGTTTTTGCCCTGTCCTATGTGACAGCACTCCTGATTGCATTGGTATCCATCAGGAGAGTAAGGGACCTGCACGCACTCTCTGTTGACGAAGTGTGCCTGGAGTTCGGGCCGGCTTACTCTCACGTATTCCTGAGACCCCGGCCTGGATATATGCCCAAGGTTCCTACCACTCCCCTCCGGGACCTGGTGGTGAACCTGCAAGCGCTGCCCCTGGAGGAGGCAGACCCAGCCTTGGCACTGCTCTGTCCGGTACGTGCTCTCCGCACCTATGTCGACAGAACGCAGTGTTTCAGGACCTCAGACCAGCTCTTTGTCTGTCATGGGGGGAGCCAGAAGGGAAGGGCTCTCTCAAAGCAACGGCTGTCCCACTGGATAGTGGATGCCATTGCTTTGTCTTACCAGCAGCAAGGCCTTCCGTGCCCCCTTGGTGTGACGGCCCATTCCACTCGGAGTGTAGCCTCCTCTTGGGCTTTAGCGCACGGCGCCTCGCTAACAGACATCTGCAGAGCTGCAGGCTGGGCGACACCCAACACCTTCGCCAGATTCTATAATCTGCGAATTGAGCCGGTATCCTCTCACGTACTCGTTTCGGCCAGTTCTGGATCCGCTCAGGTGTCTTCGCTTGCTCGCCACTCCACTCCCCGGACTGGATAAGTGCGATATTTCCTCAGTTCTTCCATTGAAGTCTTGAGTCCTCCAGCACCGACGATGCGGGCACCACTGCGTTGCTCTGGATGCTAGCTAGGTGCCTCCATGCGCACGGTTCCCCATGGTAACCGTCTCATGTGTATTATCCACTGTAAGCCTCTCTGAGCATGTGTCTTCCCTTGGCAAGCCATCTGCCACCCCTGGAGTTTAAATCAGTAGCCACCTGCGGTTGGTACTCCAGTGTTCCATATGCGTTCCTATGTGGCCATATGTGTATTCTTAAGTCCTCCCTTCGGTAGGCAGCTGGTAGCATGTCCCCTTCGGGATATGTTCCCAGTGTACCTTGGTAATCCTGTGTCAAAGTCGGATCCCCAAAAAAAAAAAAAAAAAAAAAAGAGGTAAGGCTCGGGGGTTCAGTCTTTCGCAGGGCACTGGAAGACAGCTTGAAGATGGCGTGATGGCACAGACCCCCAATCTCCGTCACTTCTGACGTAACTCGAAGTGACTACGATAGGGAACGTCTCGGTTACGTATGTAACCCTCGTTCCCTGAGTAGGGAACGGAGACGTTACGTCTCCCTGCCACTTCTGCTGTATCGCTGGGTAGAGGCCGAGTTCAGTCTTGGCTCCTCAGCGAAGACATACTGCGGTTGCGTTCACTTCCTCCTTTTATACTCACGGAGTAGGGCGGAGTACGCTATGCAAATTTCCGCAGCCCCAAGGCATTGCATGCCATTGGCTCGTGTTTTAATACTCGAAGAGGATTGGCTTTCTATGCGAAACCCCCAATCTCCGTCACTTCTGACGTAACGTCTCCGTTCCCTACTCAGGGAACGAGGGTTACATACGTAACCGAGACGTTTTTGAATGACATGAGGGAAAGTAAATGGGTGAACTTTCCTTTTAAGGGCTATCCATGTGATTTTCTTTTTTTTTTTTTTTTTTTTTGCATGACTCTCTAGAATACTATTCTGATTGGTATTTCATGGCAGTAAAAATTCAAATATACCTGACAGTTATCCAGTGCTAATAAAATAGGTAATAAAATATCAATATTTCATGTTTATGTTTATTAGTGGTGCTTGCTGAAAGCAAGGCAACACTATTACTATTGTGTTTTTTGAGTCGGCCAAAAAGTTTGGCGCGCTACTCCTCCCGCAGTTTTTGTCACACACCCATGAATGAGGTCTCAAATCGTGCGGAATATTCGGGAATGGTGTGCTATGACTTTTCTAAGCGATCGGGGGTACGATGTTCGCCCGAAGGGCGAACAAATTTCCCAAAAATCCCATAGACTTAACATTGCGACAAACTTTGACGACTCATACCTCCGAGCGAGGATTTCACAGAAGCCTGTGATTTACCACATTTGAAGAGGCTGACAGGCTCTGTAAGAACATACCTCACAATGGGGTAAAAGTTGCACCCCTGGGGGGCAGGAGCTGCCCAAATTTTCCCCCATTGACCCCAATGTTATTTAAAATTTCTAGTATAGCATTATACTATTCCAGGAAAAAGTTTGGCGCACTCCTACGTCCACAGTTTTTGTCACAGACCCATGAATGAGGCATCAAATCGTGCGGCCTATTGAAGAGAAGTGTCCTATCACTTTTATCAGAGATCGGGGGTACGGTGTTCGACCCAGGGGCGAACAAATTTCCAAAAAATCCCATAGACTTAACATTGAGACAAACTTTGACGACTCATAGCTCCGAACAACGATTTCGGAAAAACGTGTGATTTGCCACATTTGAAGAGGCTGGCAGCCTCTGTAAGAACATACCTCACAATGGGGTAAAAGTTGCACCCCTGGGGGGCAGGAGCTACCCAAAATTTTCCCCATTGACTTACTATGGTGAAGGATGTCCCATCAAATGCATGTGTTTTTCCTACTATGGTAAATTGCATAGGGATTTTGTATTGAACATAGCTCTGGATCATAGTGTCATAGAGACAAGGGGGCGGGCTCATTTTACTCAGACGACCAATCAGTCTCTCAGGATCATTGTGAAGCTATCAAGCCACGCCCTAGCAACCATATAGAGCACCTTAGCAACAACTCCCATAGACTTCCATTGAAAGAGATCAAAGGGATATCTCCGGATAGAAGTGTCATAGAAACACAAGGGTGGTCTCGTTTGACTCGGGGTAGCAAACAGCCAATCATGAATCACCTCAACAATTTCTGGCCACACCCTAGCAACCATTATCGAGCACCTTAGCAACCAAATTTTAAAGAGGGATATCTTCCATTCTGAATGTCATACAGGCTTGGGAGTTGTATTATATCAATTATACTGACAAGCAGCCTTTGGAGATTCATGATTGGCAGCTGCCAAGCCACTCCCTAGCAACCAAAAAGAGTACCCTAGCAACCATTTTGCAAGGCCTACATCTCTTTATCAGAACATCGTATAGAGATGGGGGTTGGTTTATACATTCACATTGACTTTGGAGCTTCATGATTGGAAGCTGCCAAGCCACTCCCTAGCAACCAAACAGAGTACCCTAGCAACCATTTTGTAACAGCTATATCTCAGCATCAGAACATTGTATCACGATGGGGGTTGGGTCTTTTGACTCATGCTAGCACATAGAACTTTCAAAATGCTAAACATGCTAGCTGTGAATAGCTACATGCTAATATTGATTAGCTAAGTGCTAAATCATGCCATGAACAATATAAAAACTCTATAATAACCATATGTGAACACTACCAACCACCTAGTAATACCATAGGAACTACCCAGAATACCCTAGCAACAACCTAACAACACCATAGCAACCACCCAGAACACCCTAGCAACCGCATAGCAACACCCTAGCAACCACCTAGAAACTATCCAGAACACCTTAGCAACACCCTAGCAACCACCTAGCAACACCCTAGCAACCACCCCAAACACCATAGCAACCACCTAGCAACACCTTAGCAACCACCCAGAACACCCTAGCAACCACCTAGCAACACCATAGCAACCACCGAGCAACACCCTAGCAACCGCCTAGCAACCATCCAGAACACCTTAGCAACACCCTAGCAACCACCTAGCAACCACCCAGAACACCCTAGCAACCACCTTGCAATACCCTAGCAACCACCTAGCAACACCCTAGCAACCACCCAGAACACCCTAGCAACCGCCTAGCAACACCCTAGCAACCACCTAGCAACACCTTAGCAACCACCGAGCAACACCCTAGCAACTGCCTAGCAACCTTCCAGAACACCTTAGAAACACCCTAGCAACCACCTAGCAACCATCCAGAACACCCTAACAACCGCCTAGTAACAACCTAGCAACACCCTAGCAACCACCCAGAACACCCTAGCAACCACCTAGCAACACCTTAGCAACTACCCAGAACACATTGGCAACCACCCATAATACCCTAGCAACTGCATAGCAACCACCCAGAATACCCTGACAACCGACTAGCAACCACCCAGAACAACCTAGCAACCGGGTGGTGAGTTTTGCCACTGCAAGCACCACTTCACATTTTCGTCTGGAAATGTACGTTCTAGTTTGTGTATTGTTATGTAGCCATGAAATACATGAGATAATGTAGAATTTTAGGTGGTCATTATTTATTAAGTTTTTTTTTTGGGCAAGGGTTACTGATGCAGAGACTGTATTATTATTATTGTTAGAGATTTACATCCTCATAAAAATAAAAATTATGCAAGCCATTTTAGTCTAGAAGAAACCAATGAATAAGTGTCAATGATTAAGAACACAATTTAACAATGAAGAACAATTTAAATCAGTCAACTGCTGGTGTGCATTGATTGGAATCTTATCACACTGTTTTTTGTTTGTTTGTTTTTACTTGACTTTAAATATACTAGAAAGGTACCTTGGACAGAACATCTGCGAGCAAGTTCCCAGAACACCAGGCCAAGTGAGTACATATCAGCCCGCTTAAAGGACTCAAAGCTACTCATGTTTATAGAATCATCCAGGATCTCAGGAGCCATGTACCTGCAGAAACAAACATAATCACATTAGGGCAATGTACCCTCACCAAATGAACGCATTAACCTCCATCAAGATGTTTTTATACACCTGAAAGCAAACAATGACACATGTTTTATAGAGAAATTGCACACGGAAAGTGCACACAGAGTTTAGAAAGAGGAACAGAGAACACTCTGAGTTGGCTACACACTACACTCATAGATCCATACTTAAGACCATCAGCATAAAGCCTGGCCAAAAACTGTATACTTGGACAGGAAGAGTCCATCTGGTTGTTATGTAAAACAACCAATCGTGTTTTTTTTTTTTTACATACTGTAGCATTTAAGGACAGGTAAATCGGAAATAGTATAACTCTGAGAGTAAATGTAAAATATCAAGGTGTGCTTAAGAATATATATACTGTATATAATTTCAAATATTCAAAGTCAAATATTCTAACCTCTTGGTGCCCACTCTGTGGTTAATGGGGATGTCAATGGTGTTGGTATTAGAGTCGTGTTTGACAGCCAGACCAAGATCCGCAATCACAGCAGTTCCGTTCTTCTTAACCAGGATGTTCTTTGACTTTATGTCTCTGTGAGCAATGGCGGGCTTCCCTGTCCCATAAGTAATATGTTAAATTAATAACAGCACACGTCATACATGAGAAGTAATTTTTATGCAGAAAAGTAGTCATATTTAATATAAAAAACAGATGGTTCAACAGCAGAGTTTGGATGTGCTAAAAACTTTATACACTACATAAAGCTGGATGAAATTGTCACATCTGCGCCAACTGCCTTCTGCCACTCTCTGTTAAGTGGTGTTTAAGAGGAATCACTTGCAAGCAGCTAGGGTGATAGAACGCATCAACATAAAAAGTTAAAAGTCAAGGATGTGTGTGTTGACCTCAGAGAGCCAAATAAAGCAGTGATTGTGGAGTATTTTCCATTGCCACACATGGATGAATGCTCATCCAATGTTCTGTTTTCACTACCATCAACCTGACTAATGCTTACTACCAAGTGCCGACCGTTACCTCACAGACTTTATTACTCATGACAGACTGTTCAGTTGGCAAAAGTACACAAGATGATGACCTGGCTTGCTTGAAGATCGAAAATTGGATGACATTATCATCTTCGGACATGACATGTCTATGCAAGGCAAAGTAGTTCAATGGGTCTTACAACGACTCGGAACTGCTGCATGGCTTGCAGCTCAATAAAGACAAGTTGCGCTTCAACCAGCCTGCTGTTCTTGGGTCATACTGTTTCAGCAGAGGGTCTTCTTCCTGATTAATTACGTGTACAGGTGATTCTCAATGCCCCAGCACCTTCTGATGCATCTACTTTGCGCTCCTTACTTGAACGGTCAAATCCCACTCCGCTCTTCTCCATCCAGTGCCGCTGCCGGATAGACCTTAGCAGAAAGTGGCTGTGGATATAGTCAGGCCATTTAACACTGGTGCATACGACTGCACTTTTGTTATAACATTAACTGATTATTATAGTAAATGGCCTAAGATCTCCTTTACTCTCACATTTTAACTACGAATTCTTTGGTTTCGTTGCTCTCAGCAGTCTTTAGCCGCCATGGCAATCCATTGACTATAGTTAAAGAGTAACTAAACCCCTGGTCAGAGCCTGACTCCACCCACTAGCAATATTTGAAAAATGCTGAAAAAATGGGCAGACCCCAGCGGGGCCAGGGGGCGTGCACCTGAGACCCGCCGTTAGTGACAGCTGCTGTCAGACTCTAAAATAGAGCGAGACTGGAGTGACGCAAGTAACTGCCTTTGCAACAGAGCGGCCATTTGAAGTCGAGGACTTTTCTCCCTCACCTTCACCTGAAGTGGATGAGGGTGAATTGTATGTAGACACAGGGCCAAATCCATTCGAGACGCTGGCTCAAACTGCGGTCTTAACTCCCGCATCGCGACCGGCATCTGATGAGTTTTGTCGTCGAGTTGATCTCAATAGCGCACGCTCTGTGGGCATGTATTCATATTGATATTCTGCCGCTATGTGAAAAAAATCCAGCAAAATGCACCGGCTCGTTTGTCGACCCCAGAGGATTAACTTTATCCTAACCATAAATTGTGATTAAAATATCCATGATCACTCACATCAAGACGCCGCTGCGGTGGAGGAGTCCATGCAGGACGAGCAGTGTTTGGCACTACGTGTGGAGCTGTGTGGAGAAGCCCATGTCCACCTCTATTCCGTCACTATCCTGATCACTGTACTAAACTAATATATGCTATCCTGATCGTTTTCAATACTCATAAATCCAACTCCTGACTCGCTACAGTAGTTTTGATGGAACCAGATGCTTTTATACCAGGGGCTGCCAAGGGCGTGGTGAGCTCGCACCAAGGGTGTGACAGAGTCGCGTCTGAGAGTTTGCTACGTCAGAAAGTACCCCTACTACAGGAGCTTTCCGTTTAACCTGAAGAGGGCAGCACTCAGACGTTTTTACACCATATATTTTAAAATCAAAACACTTTATACTCAATTGTCAAAAAATGTACTCGAATCAATGAACAGCATTTATGAGGCTCCATTCTTACAGATCATTAACTAAAAAAAGTTGTTTTGGTGTTTAGTTACCCTTTAATGATAACAGTGTTTAGTTTAAGTCTACTTTTCTGGAAGAAAGGAATATGTGTCACTTTTGTTCCTCTCTCTACTACCCAGCAGCTAATGGTGCCATAGAGAGGTTTAACCGTGTCCTCAATCACACTGTTCAAATGGCGATCCAGCAACCGCATGGAAACCTGTAGTAACTGACTTCTTCCAGGTGTACTGTGCCACTCCACATGCTGCAACTGGTACTTCACACTTTTAGCTCCTCTGTGGCAGGCAAAGGCACACAAGGCTGTCTATTTTGCCATCTGCTCCTGTGCACTCATCAACTGACATGACTGTTCACCGAAGGGTTATGCGGCTGTAACACAACCAGACAACAAGAGATGATTTCTAACAGCTGTTCTAGCATGGACTTCAAAGACTAGTGTGCCAGTTACAGCCAAAACTAGCCAGACAACGAGGTCTGCTTTACTGACCACTGTCTGTTTCTTTACTAGTCGATCTTAGCATGCACTCCAAAGACATTAAACCAATTTAAGGTGTTGTTGCTGAGTGTTGTCCACAGTCTTTAATTAACAGCCAGACCAGCCTTTTACTGTACATTTAAAATAAGGTATAGACTAAGTGCAAATAGCATTATAAGTTATTTACACTGTGTATATAGTGTTAGAATACATTCATACTTAGTAGGGGCAAATAGGGGCTGATAATAGGACAATATCCTGGACCTTTGAGGACACCTTTACTGATTAGCAGATTTGGTATGATTAGGGTTAGGGTTAGGCATATGGACAAGTAAGGTCTCATAATGCAGGATCCATTTATGATAATTTAGAGTATGGTAATAAATGATCTGCACAAGTCATGGTCACTGGGCAGTCCGTCCGGTCAATGAAAAGAGATAGCATCTCATTTCAATTAAAGGTCCTAATAAATACCGGTTGTGGCGAGGGGTGCGTGGTTCAGCGAAGTCTGTGGTGGGAGAGTGGGGGCGGAGCCAGGCGGTGAGTAAGTGGGTCAAGTTCAAATGACGAACACCTGTCTGTGATTTCAGTAATTGACGTGAGGAGACCGTATATAAGCGGCCCGTGCTGACAACGAGTTGAGAGAGAGACTGGGAGCTCATACACAGACCGGCAAGACGTTTTGATCACCAAGTGTACCTGACGCGAGAAGCTGTAGCCAGCGGGAAGAGTGTGCAGAGACCAAGCGTGAAGCTGTAGCCAGCGGGAAGAGAGTTATTGTGAATTGCTGTTTCCTTTTGTTCTATTTTGAGTTAATCTATTTTGAGCGCAGAGAGTGCTGTGGGGAGAGTCTAAAGTTCAAATAAAAGTTCACGAGCCCCAGTTATCGCCGACCCTGTGTCTCCTTCCATCACCCACACATCTCACAGAACCATCTTATCATCACTCCGGTATAAATATTTTCTTTTTTCTTTATTTGTTCTAAATTTATGCTCTCCCTGTTCACAAAAAAAGGCAGACTCAAACTCCTGTCAGTCACATCAAGAGACCTATTCACTATTTTTACTCTCCCTGCCACTACTCCTGTGTACATAGACACTGTTAAAGATATATGTAATATGTAACTGTTAATTGTAACAAATAACTAGTATTTTCTGACTAGTCTAACATAAGAATTACATATTACATTTATTCTATAATCAGAAAGTATTACACATATGTATGCAGCTACAAAAGTAACAAAAAATAAAACAATGCACTAAAAACAAAAGCACTAAAACAAAGCACTGGAATACTTTGCCAGAGGAGGATAGACTTTCACTGCTGAGTAAAGGTTTTATACTCCAGAGAAACTAGCAAAAAAATTTAAAAAATCAAATAAAAGATGCATTATGATCAACACCTTGAGTGCCAATAATCTCCATGTGCAGGTGGGCGATACCGCTGGAGATGGACAGTGCCAGACCTATCACTCCCTCCACTGATACCGTGTATCTGTTCAGGTAATCAAAGAGAGAACCATGCTCATGATATTCTGACACCAGCCACAACTGTGTCCATGAGCCATTATCTGAAGAAA
Source organism: Pimephales promelas (assembly GCF_988280905.1). Taxonomy (NCBI): domain Eukaryota; kingdom Metazoa; phylum Chordata; class Actinopteri; order Cypriniformes; family Leuciscidae; genus Pimephales; species Pimephales promelas. Next base: position 9,587,019 of record NC_142775.1, read on the forward strand.
GACAAAATAGACAGATTACAATACAGGACACCCAAACGTGATGGACAAGAACATACAAAGTGATTTGAAAATATATCTCAAAATGCAAGTTTTGATTTAATGACAAATGTCGAGAGTTATAACCATTGTGAAAAAAAATTTTCATGGAAAATTGTAATCAATACTTTGTTTAAAATGCTTTCAAATACATGTCTTTTAATCGACATAAAAAAGTATTTATTCCTATCTGTATGATTTTTGGATTTTTGGACTCTATGCATTTATAATTCAAAGAAAAATATCTGGACAAAGATGACTGTCATATCATTGATCCTTTAACTATGGTAAGGTTATCAGTTCTTGCTTTGAAACTAAAGCTATTAAAGGTAAACTACCCAAAATATGAAAATTCTTTTATCATTTAATCGCCAAACAGTTTTTAGTTTTATTTATTTATTTATTTATTTATTTTACCATTGATTTCTGTTGTATGGACAAAAAAACAACAACACTGAATACATTTCTCAATTTATCTTCTTATATGTGACACAAAGAAAAGAAAGTAAGGGGGAGTAAATAATGACAGAAGTTCATTTTTGGGTAAATTATCGCTTTAAGCTTACATTGGTTTGGTAAGATAAAGTAGTGCTTCTCAAACCTGTCCTGGATTACCCCCAGATTGAACTCTTCAGCTTAGTAAAGACTCCAAGACCTCAGATGGATATGTCAGATAAGATAGACATCAAAAATGTACAATGTTAGGAGTACTCCAGGACCAGGGTTGGCAACCACTGAACTAAAGCATGTGGTATGGCGAGTAATAGCTCCATTAACTTACAAAATGTCAGAGTTTGGTATGTAACCTTAGATCATTGAGTAGGTAACGAGACATTGCATCAGTAGCTGACACTATGGCCCTGTTTAAACCACAGCATTTTCGCCATAAATGAGGGATAATGTGGTTTGTGCTTGACCACTTTCGACCATTTTCAGGGGTAGTCAAAGTTGCATTCAGATTGCTTACATGGTGAAGGTCAAATGCGTTTGAACAAGCACAAAAGACAGCATACTCTCTGACTACTACCTAATGCGTAATCAATGTTGAAAACAGTTTTGTACCATTTTTTCCCCAGGATTCTTTGATGAATAGAAAGTTCAAAAGAACAGCATTTATTTGAAATAGAATCTTTTGTAACATTATACATGTCTTTACTGTAACTTTTGATCAATTTAATTCATCCTTGATTAATAAAAGAATTGATTTCATTTATTTATTTCCCCCCCCCAAAAAATAACCTCAAACTTTTAGTGTTTAATGATACAAAAGCTTTCTTTTTCAGATCAATGCTATTCTTTTGAACTTACTATTCATCAAAGAGTTCTGAAATGATTTTCTTTCAACATTGAGAATAATGAAAAATGTTTTCCTGAGCATCAAATCATCATGTTAGAATGATTTCTAAAGAATCGTGTGACACTACAGACTGGAGTAATGATGCTAAAAATTCAGCTTTGAACAAATTAAATTACACTTCACTACATATTCAGATAGAAAATACCTGTTTTAAATTGTAATCTTATTTGTATTTTTAATCAAATCAATGAAGCTTTTGTGAGCAGGAGAGACTTGCCCAAAACAACAATTATCTTAATGTAGATAATAAAGGATGAATTAACTAACTAACTTATGTGGTGTTTTCATTCTTGCAATTTTTGCAGTGCAGACAGTGACAATTCTTTATATATACACTGCTTGAGCAGAGCCATACACTTACAAAATGCCATTTTGTTCCCCCAGAAAAGAATAATTCACTCAATGAATCCAATCAAAATTAAAGCTGCAGGCAGCAATGGGCGGGCCCTCGCACCTGTAGCGCGTCGGGGTGTGAGGCGTCCGGGTTGCATATTCTGCAGCTCAGCCAGTGCGGCTGTGCATTTGCTACTCTACTTTGTTAAAGGTCACTTCCTGTTGCCAGCAGGTGGTGCTATGACTGTGGGTGAATGTCGGCATGTAGTTTTGTTCAGGGCGGGACTCTTGTCAAAAGTTTATAATTTCATGCAGATCTGGGCATTTACAGCCAAGTTACTACAACTTCCTGTTTCATGGCGAATCATCGACGCCACGGACACACCCATTGACAAAAACGCGCAGATAGCACAACTTTACATCGTCAATGCCTTTAGAAGGCACAGCAGAAATTTGAAGTCGATCCGACTAAATCCCTAGGAGGAGTTCGTTTAAGTACGTAATGAGTACATCATCCAAAAATTGTGGTAAAAATAGAAATGGCTGACTTCCTGTTGAGTTTAGGGCATCGCTCCAAGAGACTATTCTGTGCGTCTGGACATGGTAGATGTACCACAGAAATTTCGTACATGTCGGTCAAAGATGCGGTGGGGGCTGCTTCATTAAAGCTCACTTCCTGTTGCCACTAGGTGGCGCTATGACTGTGGGTGAATGTCGGCATGTAGATTTGTTCAGGGCGGGACTCTTGTCAAATGTGTAAAATTTGGTGCAGATCTGGGCATTTACAGCCAAGTTACTACAACTTCCTGTTTCATAGCGAATCATCGACGCCACGGACACGCCCATCGGCGAAAACGCGCAGATAGCACAACTTTATATCGTCAATGCCTTTAGAAGGTACAGCGGAAATTTGAAGTTGATCCGACTAAATACCTAGCAGGAGTTCGTTAAAGTACGGAGTGTGTAAATCGCCCCAAATCGGTCGCCAAATTCAAAATGGCGGACTTCCTGTCGAGTTTAGGGTATGGGATCTTGAGGCTTTTTTGTGCGTCTTGAAATGATACACATCCCCACCAAATTTCGTGCATATAGGTTGAACGTGGACGAGGGGCTAATTTTTTCCAATTTTATATGTGGCACTAGCGAACCATTTTGTCCCGCCCATCCGCGAAACCCACAAAATACGAAATTTCACCAGTCCTGACATGCATGCCAAATTTGGTGAGTTTTTGAGCATGTTGCGGCCCCGAAAATGGCGCTTACTTTGCAGAAAAAAGAAAAAAAATTAAAGCTGCAAGCAGCGATGGGCGGGCCCTCGCACCTGTAGCGCGTTGGGGTGTGAGGTGGCCACGTTGCATATTCTGCGGCTCAGCCGTTGCGGCTGTGAATTTGGTTCGCTGCTTCATTAAAGGTCACTTCCTGTTGCCAGCAGGTGGCGCTATGACTTAGGGTGAATGTCGGCATGTAGATTTGTTCAGGGCGGGACTCTTGTCAAATGTGTAAAATTTGGTGCAGATCTGGGCATTTACAGCCAAATTACTACAACTTCCTCTTTCATGGCGAATCATCGACGCCACAGACACGCCCATCAACGAAAACACGCAGACAGCACAACTTTACGTCATCAATGCCTTTAGAAGCCACAGCAGAAATTTGAAGTCGATCCGACTAAGTCCCTAGGAGGAGTTAGTTAAAGTACGTAATGAGTAAATCATCCAAAAATGGCGGTAAAATTAGAAATGGCCGACTTCCTGTTGACTTTAGGGCATCGCTCCAAGTGACTTTTCTGTGCGTCTGGACATGGTAGATGTACCACAGAAATTTCGTACATGTCGGTCAAACGTGCGGTGGGGGCTGCTACGTTAAAAGTCACTTCCTGTTGCCAGCAGGTGGCGCTATGACTGTGGGTGAATGTCGACATGTAGATTTGTTCAGGGCGGGACTCTTGTCAAATGTGTAAAATTTCGTGCAGATCTGGGCATTTACAGTCAAGTTACTATAACTTCCTCTTTCATGGCGAATCATCAACGCCACGGACACGCCCATCGACGAAAATGCGCAGATAGCACAACTTTACATCATCAATGCCTGTAGAAGGCACAGCAGAAATTTGAAGTCGATCCGACTAAATCCCTAGGAGGAGTTCGTTAAAGTACGGAGTGTATTAATCTTCCCAAAATGGCTGCCAAATTCAAAATGGCGGACTTCCTGTCGAGTTTAGGCTATGGGTTCTTGAGGCTTTTTTGTGCGTCTTGATATGATACACGTCCCCACCAAATTTCGTGCATGTAGGTTGAACGTGGACGAGGGGCTAATTTTTTCCAATTTTCTAGGTGGCGCTAGCGAGTCATTTTGCCACGCCCATCCGCGAAACCCACAAAATACGAAATTTTTCACCAGTCCTGACATGCGTGCCAAATTTGGTGAGTTTTTGAGCATGTTGTGGCCGTGAAAATGGAGCTTACTTTGCAGAAAAAAAATAAATAAAGAATTAAAGCTGCAAGCAGCGATGGGCGGGCCCTCGCACCTGTTGCACGTCGGGGTCTGAGGCGGCCACGTTGCATTTTCTGCAGCTCAGCCGGTGTGGATGTGCATTTGCTACGCTGCTTCGTTAAAGGTCACTTCCTGTTTCCAGCAGGTGGTGCTATGACTGTGGGTGAATGTCGGCATGTAGATTTGTTCAGGGCGGGACTCTTGTCAAAGGTGTAAAATTTCATGCATATCTGGGCTTTTACAGCCAAGTTACTACAACTTCCTGTTTCATGGCGAATCATCGACGCCACGGACACGCCCATCGACGAAAACGCGCAGATAGCACAACTTTACATCGTCAATGCCTTTAGAAGGTACAGCAGAAATTTGAAGTTGATCCGACTAAATCCCTAGGAGGAGTTCGTTAAAGTACGGAGTGTGTAAATCGTCCCAAATCGGTCGCCAAATTCAAAATGGCGGACTTCCTGTCGAGTTTAGGGTATGGGTTCTTTAGGCTTTTTTGTACGTCTGGTCATGGTAGATGTACCACAGAAATTTCGTACATTTCGGTCAAACAAGTGGCGGGGGCTGCTTCGTTAAAGGTCACTTCCTGTTGCCAGCAGGTGGCGCTATGACTGTGGGTGAATGTCGGCATGTAGATTTGTTCAGGGCGGGACTCTTGTCAAATGTGTAAAATTTTGTGCAGATCTGGGCATTTGTAGCCAAGTTACTACAACTTCCTGTTTCATGGCGAATCTTCGACGCCACGGACACGCCCATCGACGAAAACGCGCAGATAGCACAACTTTACATCATCAATGCCTTTAGAAGGCACAGCAGAAATTTTAAGTCGATCCGACAAAATCCCTAGGAGGAGTTCGTTAAAGTACGGAGTCTGTAAATCGTCCAAAAATGGCCGCCAAATTCAAAAAGGCGGACCTCCTGTCGAGTTTAGGGTATGGGTTCTTGAGGCTTTTTTGTGCGTCTTGATATGATACACGTCCCCACCAAATTTCGTGCATGTAGGTTGAACGTGGACGAGGGGCTAATTTTTTCCAATTTTCTAGGTGGCGCTAGCGTGCCATTTTGCCCCGCCCATCCGCGAAACCCACAAAATACGAACTTTTTCACCAGTCCTGACATGCATGTCAAATTTGGTGAGTTTTTGAGCATGTTGCGGCCCCGAAAATGGCACTTACTTTGCAGAAAAAAGAAAAAAAATAATCCTAACAGTTTCAATAGGGTCCTCGCACTGTTAGTGCTCGGGCCCTAAAAAAGAAAAAATAAAAAAAAATAAATAATTAAAGCTGCACGCAGCGATGGGCGGGCCCTCGCACCTGTAGCGCGTCGGGGTGTGAGGCGGCCGCGTTGCATATTTTGCAGCTCAGCCGGTGCGGCTGTGAATTTGCTACGCTGCTTAATTAAAGGTCACTTCCTGTTGCCAGCAGGTGGCGCTATGATTGTGGGTGAATGTCGGCATGTAGATTTGTTCAGGGCGGGACTCTTGTCAAATGTGTACAATTTGGTGCAGATCTGGGCATTTACAGCCAAGTTACTACAATTTCCTGTTTCATGGCGAATCATCGACGCCACGGACACGCTTATGGACGAAAACGCGCAGATAGCACAACTTTACATCGTCAATGACTTTAGAAGGCACAGCAGAAATGTGAAGTCGATCCAACCAATTCCCTAGGAGGAGTTAGTTAAAGTACGTAATGAGTAAATCATCCTAAAATGGCGGTAAAATTAGAAATGGCCCACTTCCTGTTGAGTTTATGGCATGGCTCCAAGAGACTTTTCTGTGCGTCTGGACATGGTAGATGTACCTCAGAAATTTCGTACATGTCGGTCAAACATGCGGCAGGGGCTGCTTCGTTAAATGTCACTTCCTGTTGCCACTAGGTGGCGCTATGACTCTGGGTGAATGTTGGCATGTAGATTTGTTCAGGGCGGGACTCTTGTCAAATGTGTAAAATTTCGTGCAGATCTGGGCATTTACAGCCAAGTTACTACAATTTCCTGTTTCATGGCGAATCATCGACGCCACGGACACGCTTATGGACGAAAACGCGCAGAGAGCACAACTTTACATCGTCAATGCCTTTAGAAGGCACAGTAGAAATTTGAAGTCGATCCGACTAAATCCCTAGGAGGAGTTCGTTAAAGTACGTAATGAGTAAATCATCCCAAAATGGTGGTAAAATTAGAAATGGCCCACTTCCTGTTGAGTTTATGGCATCGCTCCAAGAGACTTTTCTGTGCGTCTGGATATGGTAGATGTACCACAGAAATTTCGTACATGTCGGTCAACCATGCGACGGGGGCTGCTTCGTTAAAGGTCACTTCCTGTTGCCACTAGGTGGCACTATGACTGAGGGTGAATGTCGGCATGTAGATTTGTTCAGGGCGGGACTCTTGTCAAATGTGTCAAATTTCGTGCAGATCTGGGCATTTACAGCCAAGTTACTACAACTTCATGTTTCATGGCGAATCATCGATGCCACGGACACGCCCATCGACGAAAACGCGCAGATAGCACAACTTTACATCGTCAATGCCTTTAGAAGGCACAGCAGAAATTTGAAGTTGATCCGACTAAATCCCTAGGAGGAGTTCGTTAAAGTACGGAGTGTGTAAATCGTCCGAAATCGGTCGCCAAATTCAAAATGGCGGACTTCCTGTCGAGTTTAGGGTATGGGTTCTTGAGGCTTTTTTGTGCATCTTGATATGATACACATCCCCACCAAATTTCGTGCATGTAGGTTGAACGTGGACGAGGGGCTAATTTTTTCCAATTTTGTAGGTGGCGCTAGCGAGCCACTTTGCCCCGCCCATCCGCGAAACCCACAAAATACGAAATTTTTCACCAGTCCTGACATGCGTGCCAAATTTGGTGAGTTTTTGAGCATGTTGCGGCCCCGAAAATGGCGCTTACCTTGCAGAAAAAAGAAAAAAAAAATAACCCTAACAGTTTCAATAGGGTCCTCGCACTGTTAGTGCTCGGGCCCTAAAAATAAATAACCCTAACAGTTTCAATAGGGTCCTCGCACTGTTAGTGCTCGGGCCCTAATAATCCTAACAGTTTCAATAGGGTCCTCGCACTGTTAGTGCTCGGGCCCTAATTAAAGCTGCAAGCAGCGATGGTCGGGCCCTCGCACCTGTAGCACGTCGGGGTCTGAGGCGGCCGCATTGCATTTTCTGCAGCTCAGCCAGTGCGGCTGTGCATTTGCTACGCTGCTTTGTTAAAGGTCACTTCCTGTTGCCAGCAGGTGGCGCTATGACTGTGGGTGAATGTCGCCATGTAGATTTGTTCAGGGCGGGACTCTTGTCAAAGGTGTAAAATTTCATGCATATCTGGGCATTTACAGCCAAGTTACTACAACTTCCTATTTCATGGGGAATCATCGACGCCAATGACACGTCCATCGACGAAAACCCACAGAGAGCACAACTTTACATCGTCAATGCCTTTAGAAGGCACAGCAGAAATTTGAAGTTGATCCGACTAAATCCCTAGGAGGAGTTCGTTTAAGTACGTAATGGGTAAATCATGCAAAAATGGTGGTAAAATTAGAAATGGCCAACTTCCTGTTGAGTTTAGGGCATCGCTCCAAGAGACTTTTCTGTGCGTCTGGACATGGTACATGTACCACAGAAATTCCGTACATGTTTTTTTAAACATGCGGTGGGGGTTGCTTCGTTAAAGGTCACTTGCTGTTGCCAGCAGGTGGTGCTATGACTCTGGGTGAATGTCAGCATGTAGATTTGTTCAGGACGGGACTCTTGTCAAATGTGTAAAATTTCCATCCGCGAAACCCACAAAATACAAAATTTTTCACCAGTCCTGACATGCGTGCCAAATTTGGTGAGTTTTTGAGCATGTTGCGGCCCCGAAAATGGCGCTTACTTTGCAGAAAAAATAAAAAAAATAAAATAAAAATTAAAGCTGCAAGCAGCGATGGGCGGGCCCTCGCACCTGTAGCACGTCGGGGTCTGAGGCGGCCGCGTTACATTTTTTGCAGCTCAGCCAGTGCGGCTGTGCATTTGCTACTTTGCTTCATTAAAGGTCACTTCCTGTTGCCAGCAGGTGGCGCTATGACTGGTGGGTGAATGTCGGCATGTAGATTTGTTCAGGGCGGGACTCTTGTCAAAGGTGTGAAATTTCATGCATATCTGGGCTTTTACAGCCAAGTTACAACAACTTCCTGTTTCATGGCGAATCATCGACGCCATGGACACGCCCATGGACGAAAACGCACAGATAGCACAACTTTACATCGTCAATGCCTTTAGAAGGCACAGCAGAAATGTGATGTCGATCCGACTAAAGCCCTAGGAGGAGTTAGTTAAAGTACGTAATGAGTAAATCATGCAAAAATGGCGGTAAAATTAGAAATGGCTGACTTCCTGTTGAGTTTAGGGCATCGCTCCAAGAGACTTTTCTGTGCGTCTGGACATGGTAGATGTACCACAGAAATTTCGTACATGTCGGTCAAACATGCGACGGGAACTGCTTCGTTAAAAGTCACTTCCTCTTGCCACTAGGTGGTGCTATGAATGTGGGTGAATGTCGGCATGTAGATTTGTTCAGGACGGGACTCTTGTCAAATGCGTAAAATTTCGTGTAGATCTGGGCATTTACAGCCAAGTTACTACAACTTCCTGTTTAATGGCGAATCATTTACGCCACGGACACGCCCATCGACGAAAACGCGCAGATAGCACAACTTTACATCGTCAATGCCTTTAGAAGGTACAGCAGAAATTTGAAGTTGATCCGACTAAATCCCTAGGAGGAGTTCGTTAAAGTACGGAGTGTGTAAATCGTCCCAAATCGGTCGCCAAATTCAAAATGGCGGACTTCCTGTCGAGTTTAGGGTATGGGTTCTTTAGGCTTTTTTGTACGTCTGGTCATGGTAGATGTACCACAGAAATTTCGTACATTTCGGTCAAACAAGTGGCGGGGGCTGCTTCGTTAAAGGTCACTTCCTGTTGCCAGCAGGTGGCGCTATGACTGTGGGTGAATGTCGGCATGTAGATTTGTTCAGGGCGGGACTCTTGTCAAATGTGTAAAATTTTGTGCAGATCTGGGCATTTGTAGCCAAGTTACTACAACTTCCTGTTTCATGGCGAATCTTCGACGCCACGGACACGCCCATCGACGAAAACGCGCAGATAGCACAACTTTACATCATCAATGCCTTTAGAAGGCACAGCAGAAATTTTAAGTCGATCCGACAAAATCCCTAGGAGGAGTTCGTTAAAGTACGGAGTCTGTAAATCGTCCAAAAATGGCCGCCAAATTCAAAAAGGCGGACCTCCTGTCGAGTTTAGGGTATGGGTTCTTGAGGCTTTTTTGTGCGTCTTGATATGATACACGTCCCCACCAAATTTCGTGCATGTAGGTTGAACGTGGACGAGGGGCTAATTTTTTCCAATTTTCTAGGTGGCGCTAGCGTGCCATTTTGCCCCGCCCATCCGCGAAACCCACAAAATACGAACTTTTTCACCAGTCCTGACATGCATGTCAAATTTGGTGAGTTTTTGAGCATGTTGCGGCCCCGAAAATGGCACTTACTTTGCAGAAAAAAGAAAAAAAATTAAAGCTGCAAGCAGCGATGGGCGGGCCCTCGCACCTGTAGCACGTCGGGGTCTGAGGCGTCCGCGTTTCATTTTCTGCAGCTCAGCCAGTGCGGCTGTGCATTTGCCACACTGCTTCGTAAAGGCCACTTCCTGTTGCCAGCAGGTGGCGCTATGACTGTGGGTGAATTTCGGCATGTAGATTTGATCAGGGCGGGACTCTTGTCAAATGTGTTAAATTTCGTGCAGATCTGGGCATTTACAGCCAAGTTACTACAACTTCCTGTTTCATGGCGAATCATCGACGCCACGGACACGCCCATCGACGAAAACGCGCAGATAGCACAACTTTTCATCGTCAATGCCTTTAGAAGGCACAGCAGAAATTTGAAGGCGTTCCGACTAAAGCCCTAGGAGGAGTTAGTTAAAGTACGTAATGAGTAAATCATCCAAAAATGGCGGTAAAATTAGAAATGGCTGACTTCCTGTTGAGTTTAGGGCATCGCTCCAAGAGACTTTTCTGTGCGTCTGGACATGGTAGATGTGCCACAGAAATTTTGTACATGTCGGTCAAACATGCGACGGGGGCTGCTTCGTTAAATATCACTTCCTCTTGCCACTAGGTGGCGCTATGAATGTGGGTGAATGTCAGCATGTAGATTTGTTCAGGGCGGGACTCTTGTCAAATGTGTAAAATTTCGTGTAGATCTGGGCATTTACAGCCAAGTTACTACAACTTCCTGTTTCATGGCGAATCATCGACGCCACGGACACGCCCATCGACGAAAACGCGCAGATAGCACAACTTTACATCGTCAATGCCTTTAGAAGGTACAGCAGAAATTTGAAGTTGATCCGACTAAATCCCTAGGAGGAGTTCGTTAAAGTACGGAGTGTGTAAATCGTCCCAAATCGGTCGCCGAATTCAAAATGGCGGACTTCCTGTCGAGTTTAGGGTATGGGTTCTTGAGGCTTTTTTGTGCGTCTGGTCATGGTAGATGTACCACAGAAATTTCGTACATGTCGGTCAAACAAGCGGCGGGGGCTGCTTCGTTAAAGGTCACTTCCTGTTGCCAGCAGGTGGCGCTATGACTGTGGGTGAATGTCGGCATGTAGATTTGTTCAGGGCGTGACTCTTGTCAAATGTGTAAAATTTCGTGCAGATCTGGGCATTTACAGCCACGTTACTACAACTTCCTGTTTCATGGCGAATCTTCGACGCCACGGACACGCCCATCGACGAAAACGCGCAGATAGCACAACTTTACATCGTCAATGCCTTTAGAAGGCACAGCAGAAATTTTAAGTCGATCCGACTAAATCCCTAGGAGGAGTTCGTTAAAGTACGGAGTCTGTAAATCGTCCAAAAATGGCCGCCAAATTCAAAATGGCGGACCTCCTGTCGAGTTTAGGGTATGGGTTCTTGAGGCTTTTTTGTGCGTCTTGATATGATACACGTCCCCACCAAATTTCGTGCACGTAGGTTGAACGTGGACGAGGGGCTAATTTTTTCCAATTTTCTAGGTGGCGCTAGCGTGCCATTTTGCCCCGCCCATCTGTGAAACCCACAAAATACGAAATTTTTCACCAGTCCTGACATGCGTGCCAAATTTGGTGAGTTTTTGAGCATGTTGCGGCCCCGAAAATGGCACTTACTTTGCAGAAAAAAGAAAAAAAAAAAAAAAAAAAATAATCCTAACAGTTTCAATAGGGTCCTCGCACTGTTAGTGCTCGGGCCCTAATAATAATAATTAAAGCTGCAAGCAGCGATGGGCGGGCCCTCGCACCTGTAGCGCGTCGGGGTGTGAGGCGGCCGCGTCGCATATTTTGCAGCTCAGCCGGTGCGGCTGTAAATTTGCTACGCTGCTTCATTAAAGGTCACTTCCTGTTGCCAGCAGGTGGCGCTATGACTGGGTGAATGTCGGCATGTAGATTTGTTCAGGGCGGGACTCTTGTCAAATGTGTACAATTTGGTGCAGATCTGGGCATTTACAGCCAAGTTACTACAACTTCCTGTTTCATGGCGAATCATCGATGCCACGGACACGCCCATTGAGGAAAACACGCAGTTAGCACAACTTTTCATCGTCAATGCCTTTAGAAGGCACAGCAGAAATTTGAAGTCGATCCGACTAACTCCCTAGGAGGAGTTAGTTAAAGTACGTAATGAGTAAATCATCCAAAAATGGCGGTGAAATTAGAAATGGCCGACTTCCTGTTGAGTTTAGGGCATCGCTCCAAGAGACTTTTCTGTGCGGCTGGACATGGTAGATGTACCACTGAAATTTCATACAGGTCGGTCAAACATGCGACGGGGGCTGCTTCGTTAAAGGCCACTTCCTGTTGCCAGCAGGTGGCGCTATGACTGTGGGTGAATTTCTGAATGTAGATTTTTTCAGGGCGGGACTCTTGTCAAATGTGTAAAATTTTGTGCAGATCTAGGCATTTACAGCCAAGTTACTACAACTTCCTGTTTCATGGCGAATCATCGACGCCACACACACACCCATTGACGAAAACGCGCAGATAGCACAACTTTACATCGTCAATGCCTTTGGAAGGCACAGCAGAAATGTGAAGTCAATCCGACGAAAGCCCTAGGAGGAGTTTGTTAAAGTACGTAATGAGTAAATCATCCAAAAATGGCGGTAAAATTCGAAATGGCCGACTTCCTGTTGAGTTTAGGGCATCGCTCCAAGAGACTTTTCAGTGCGTCTGGACATGGTAGATGTGCCACAGAAATTTCGTACATGTCGGTCAAACATGCGACAGGGGGCTGCTTCGTTAAAGGTCACTTCCTGTTGCCAGCAGGTGGCGCTATTACTGTGGGTGAATGACAGCATGTAGATTTGTTCAGGGCGGGACTCTTGTCAAATGTGTAAAATTTCGTGCAGATCTGGGCATTTACAGCCAAGTTACTACAACTTCCTGTTTCATGGCGAATCATCGACGCCACGGACACGCCCATCGACGAAAACACGCAGATAGCACAACTTTACATCGTCAATGCCTTTAGAAGGTACAGCAGAAATGTGAATTTGATCCGACTAATTCCCTAGGAGGAGTTCGTTAAAGTACGGAGTGTGTAAATCGTCCCAAATCGGTCGCCAAATTCAAAATGGCGGACTTCCTGTCGAGTTTAGGGTATGGGTTCTTGAGGCTTTTTTGTACGTCTGGTCATGCTAGATGTACCACAGAAATTTCGTACATGTCGGTCAAACATATGGCGGGGGCTGCTACGTTAAAGGTCACTTCCTGTTGCCAGCAGGTGGCGCTATGACTTAGGGTGAATGTCGGCATGTAGATTTGTTCAGGGCGTGACTCTTGTCAAATGTGTAAAATTTCGTGCAGGTCTGGGCATTTACAGCCAAGTTATTACAACTTCCTGTTTCATGGCGAATCTTCGACGCCACGGACACGCCCATCGACGAAAACGCGCAGATAGCACAACTTTACATCGTCAATGCCTTTAGAAGGCACAGCAGAAATTTTAAGTACATCCGACTAAATCCCTAGGAGGAGTTCGTTAAAGTACGGAGTCTGTAAATCGTCCAAAAATGGCCGCCAAATTCAAAATGGCGGACATCCTGTCGAGTTTAGGGTATGGGTTCTTGAGGCTTTTTTGTGCGTCTTGATATGATACACGTCCCCACCAAATTTCGTGCATGTAGGTTGAACGTGGACGAGGGGCTAATTTTTTTCAATTTTCTAGGTGGCGCTATCGTGCCATTTTGCCCCGCCCATCCGCGAAACCCACAAAATACGAAATTTTTCACCAGTCCTGACATGCGCGCCAAATTTGGTGAGTTTTTGAGCATGTTGCGGCCCCGAAAATGGCACTTACTTTGCAGAAAAAAGAAAAAAAAAAAAAAAAAAAAAATTAAAGCTGCAAGCAGCGATGGGCGGGCCCTCGCACCTGTAGCGCGTTGGGGTGTGAGGCGGCCGCGTTGCATATTCTGCGGCTCAGCCGGTGCAGCTGTGAAATTTTTCGCTGCTTTGTTAAAGGTCACTTCCTGTTGCCACTAGGTGGCGCTATGACTGTGGGTGAATGTCGGCATGTAGATTTGTTCAGGGCAGCACTCTTGTCAAATGTGTAAAATTTCATGCAGATCTGGGCATTTACAGCCAAGTTACTACAACTTCCTGTTTCATGGCGAATTATCGACGCCACGGACACGCCCATCGACGAAAACGCGCAGATAGCACAACTTTACATCGTCAATGCCTTTAGAAGGCACAGCAGAAATTTGAAGTCGATCCGACTAAATCCCTAGGAGGAGTTAGTTAAAGTACGTAATGAGTAAATCATCCAAAAATGGCGGTAAAATTAGAAATGGCCGACTTCCTGTGGAGTTTAGGGCATTGCTTCAAGAGGCTTTTCTGTGCGTCTGGACATGGTAGATGTACCACAGAAATTTTGTGCCTGTCGGTCAAACATGCGGCGGGGGCTGCTTCGTTAAAGTTCACTTCCTGTTGCCAGCAGGTGGCGCTATGACTGTGGGTGAATGTCAGCATGTAGATTTGTTCAGGGTGGGACTCTTGTCAAATGTGTAAAATTTCGTGCAGATCTGGGCATTTACAGCCAAGTTACTACAACTTCCTGTTTCATGGCGAATCATCAACGCCACGGACACACCCATCGACGAAAACGCGCAGATAGCACAACTTTACATCGTCAATGCCTTTAGAAGGCACAGCAGAAATTTGAAGTCGATCCAACTAAATCCCTAGGAGGAGTTCGTTAAAGTACGGAGTGTGTAAATCGTCCCAATTTGGTCGCCGAATTCAAAATGGCGGACTTCCTGTCGAGTTTAGGGTAAGGGTTCTTGAGGCTTTTTTGTGCGTCTTGATATGATACACGTCCCCACCAAATTTCGTGCATGTAGGTTGAACGTGGACGAGGGGCTAATTTTTTCCAATTTTCTAGGTGGCGCTAGCGTGCCATTTTGCCCCGCCCATCTGTGAAACCCACAAAATACGAAATTTTTCACCAGTCCTGACATGCGTGCCAAATTTGGTGAGTTTTTGAGCATGTTGCGGCCCCGAAAATGGCGCTTACTTTGCAGAAAAAAGAAAAAAAAAAAAATAATCCTAACAGTTTCAATAGGGTCCTCGCACTGTTAGTGCTCGGGCCCTAATTAAAGCTGCAAGCAGCGATGGGCGGGCCCTCGCACCTGTAGCGCGTTGGGGTGTGAGACGGCCGCGTTGCATATTCTACAGCTCAGCCGGTGCGGCTGTGAATATGGTTCGCTGCTTAGGTAAAGGTCACTTCCTGTTGCCAGCAGGTGGCGCTATGAATTAGGGTGAATGTCAGCATGTAGATTTGTTCAGGGCGGGACTCTTGTCAAATGTGTAAAATTTCGTGCAGATTTGGGCATTTACAGCCAAGTTACTACAACTTCCTGTTTCATGGCGAATCATCGCCGCCACGGACACGCCCATTGAGGAAAACGCGCAGATAGCACAAATTTTCATCGTCAATGCCTTTAGATGGCACAGTAAAAATTTGAAGTCGATCCGACTAAATCCCTAGGAGGAGTTCGTTAAAGTACGTAATGAGTAAATCATCCCAAAATGGCGGTAAAATTAGAAATGGCCTACTTCCTGTTGAGTTTATGGCATCGCTCCAAGAGACTTTTCTGTGCGTCTGGATATGGTAGATGTACCACAGAAATTTCGTACATGTCGGTCAAAGATGCGGTGGGGGCTGCTTCATTAAAGCTCACTTCCTGTTGCCACTAGGTGGCGCTATGACTGTGGGTGAATATCGCCATGTAGATTTGTTCAGGGCGGGACTCTTGTCAAATGTGTAAAATTTCGTGCAGATCTGGGCATTTACAGCCAAGTTACTACAACTTCCTGTTTCATGGCGAATCATCAACGCCACGGACACGCCCATTGAGGAAAACGCGCAGATAGCACAACTTTACATCGTCAATGCCTTTAGAAAGCACAGCAGAAATGTGAAGTTGGTCCGACTAAATCCCTAGGAGGAGTTCGTTAAAGTACGTAATGAGTACATCATCCAAAAATGGCAGTAAAAATAGAAATGGCCGACTTCCTGTTGAGTTTAGGGCATCGCTCCAAGAGACTTTTCTGTGCGTGTGGACATGGTAGATGTACCACAGAAATTTCGTACATGTCGGTCAAACAAGCGGCGGGGGCTGCTTCATTAAAGGTCACTTCCTGTTGCCAGCAGATGGCGCTATGACTGTGGGTGAATGTCGGCATGTAGATTTGTTCAGGGCGGGACTCTTGTCAAATGTGTAAAATTTCGTGCAGATCTGAGCATTTACAGCCAAGTTACTACAACTTCCTGTTTCATGGCGAATGTTCGACGCCACGGACACGCCCATCGACGAAAACGCGCAGATAGCACAACTTTACATCGTCAATGCCTTTAGAAGGCACAGCAGAAATTTTAAGTCGATCTGACTAAATCCCTAGGAGGAGTTCGTTAAAGTACGGAGTCTGTAAATCGTCCAAAAATGGCCGCCAAATTCAAAATGGCGGACCTCCTGTCGAGTTTAGGGTATGGGTTCTTGAGGCTTTTTTGTGCGTCTTGACATGATACACGTCCCCACCAAATTTCGTGCATGTAGGTTGAACGTGGACGAGGGGCTAATTTTTTCCAATTTTCTAGGTGGCGCTAGCGTGCCATTTTGCCCCGCCCATCTGCGAAACCCACAAAATACGAAATTTTTCACCAGTCCTGACATGCGTGCCAAATTTGGTGAGTTTTTGAGCATGTTGCGGCCCCGAAAATGGCACTTACTTTGCAGAAAAAAGAAAAAAAAAAAGAAAAAAAAAAAAATTAAAGCTGCAAGCAGCGATGGGCGGGCCCTCGCACCTGTAGCGCGTCGGGGTGTGAGGCGGCTGCGTTGCATATTCTGCAGCTCAGCCAGTGCGGCTGTGCATTTGCTACGCTGCTTCGTTAAAGGTCACTTCCTGTTGCCAGCAGGTGGCACTATGACTGTGGGTGAATGTCGGCATGTAGATTTGTTCAACGCGGGACTCTTGTCAAATGTGTTAAATTTCGTGCAGATCTGGGCATTTACAGCCAAGTTACTACAACTTCCTGTTTCATGGCGAATCTTCGACGCCACGGACACGCCCATCGACGAAAACGCACAGATAGCACAACTTTACATCGTCAATGCCTTTAGAAGGCACATCAGAAATGTGATGTCGATCCGACTAAAGCCCTAGGAGGAGTTCGTTAAAGTACGGAGTGAGTAAATCATCCAAAAATGGCGGTAAAATTAGAAATGGCTGACTTCCTGTTGAGTTTAGGGCATCGCTCCAAGAGACTTTTCTGTGCGTCTGGACATGGTAGATGTACCACAGAAATTTCGTACATGTCGGTCAAACATGCGACGGGGGCTGCTTCGTTAAATGTCACTTCTTCTTGCCACTAGGTGGCGCTATGAATATGGGTGAATGTCGGCATGTAGATTTGATCAGGGCGGGACTCTTGTCAAATGTGTAAAATTTCGTGCAGATCTGGGCATTTACAGCCAAGTTACTACAACTTCCTGTTTCATGGCGAATCTTCAACGCCACGGACACGCCCATCGACGAAAACGCGCAGATAGCACAACTTTACATCGTCAATGCCTTTAGAAGGTACAACAGAAATTTGAAGTTGATCCGACTAAATCCCTAGGAGGAGTTCGTTAAAGTACGGAGTGTGTAAATCGTCCCAAATCGGTCGCCGAATTCAAAATGGCGGACTTCCTGTCGAGTTTAGGGTATGGGTTCTTGAGGCTTTTTTGTGCGTCTGGTCATGGTAGATGTACCACAGAAATTTCGTACATGTCGGTCAAACAAGCGGCGGGGGCTGCTTCGTTAAAGGTCACTTCCTGTTGCCAGCAGGTGGCGCTATGACTGTGGGTGAATGTCGGAATGTAGATTTGTTCAGGGCGGGACTCTTGTCAAATGTGTAAAATTTCGTGCAGATCTGGGCATTTACAGCCAAGTTACTACAACTTCCTGTTTCATGGCGAATCTTCGACGCCACGGACACGCCCATCGACGAAAACGCGCAGATAGCACAACTTTACATCGTCAATGCCTTTAGAAGGCACAGCAGAAATTTTAAGTCGATCTGACTAAATCCCTAGGAGGAGTTCGTTAAAGTACGGAGTCTGTAAATCGTCCAAAAATGGCTGCAAAATTCAAAATGGCGGACCTCTTGTCGAGTTTAGGGTATGGGTTCTTGAGGCTTTTTTGTGCGTCTTGACATGATACACGTCCCCACCAAATTTCGTGCATGTAGGTTGAACGTGGACGAGGGGCTAATTTTTTCCAATTTTCTAGGTGGCGCTAGCGTGCCATTTTGCCCCGCCCATCTGCGAAACCCACAAAATACGAAATTTTTCACCAGTCCTGACATGCGTGCCAAATTTGGTGAGTTTTTGAGCATGTTGCGGCCCCGAAAATGGCACTTACTTTGCAGAAAAAAGAAAAAAAAAAAAATTAAAGCTGCAAGCAGCAATGGGCGGGCCCTCGCACCTGTAGCACGTCGGGGTCTGAGGCGGCCGCGTTACATTTTCTGCAGCTCAGCCAGTGCGGCTGTGCATTTGCTACTTTGCTTCATTAAAGGTCACTTCCTGTTGCCAGCAGGTGGCGCTATGACTGGTGGGTGAATGTCGGCATGTAGATTTGTTCAGGGCGGGACTCTTGTGAAAGGTGTGAAATTTCATGCATATCTGGGCTTTTACAGCCAAGTTACAACAACTTCCTGTTTCATGGCGAATCATCGACGCCATGGACACGCCCATGGACGAAAACGCGCAGAGAGCACAACTTTACATCGTCAATGCCTTTAGAAGGCACAGCAGAAATGTGATGTCGATCCGACTAAAGCCCTAGGAGGAGTTAGTTAAAGTACGTAATGAGTAAATCATGCAAAAATGGCGGTAAAATTAGAAATGGCTGACTTCCTGTTGAGTTTAGGGCATCGCTCCAAGAGACTTTTCTGTGCGTCTGGACATGGTAGATGTACCACAGAAATTTCGTACATGTCGGTCAAACATGCGACGGGGGCTGCTTCGTTAAAACTCACTTCCTCTTGCCACTAGGTGGTGCTATGAATGTGGGTGAATGTCGGCATGCAGATTTGTTCAGGGCGGGACTCTTGTCAAATGTGTAAAATTTCGTGTAGATCTGGGCATTTACAGCCAAGTTACTACAACTTCCTGTTTCATGGCGAATCATTGACGCCACGGACACGCCCATCGACGAAAACGCGTAGATAGCACAACTTTACATGGTCAATGCCTTTAGAAGGTACAGCAGAAATTTGAAGTTGATCCGACTAAATCCCTAGGAGGAGTTCGTTAAAGTACGGAGTGTGTAAATCGTCCCAAATCGGTCGCCAAATTCAAAATGGCGGACTTCCTGTTGAGTTTAGGGTATGGGTTCTTGAGGCTTTTTTGTGCGTCTTCAAAGGATACACGTCCCCAACAAATTTCGTGCATGTAGGTTGAACGTGGACGAGGGGCTAATTTTTTCCAATTTTCTAGGTGGCGCTAGCGAGCCATTTTGCACCGCCCATCCGCGAAACCCACAAAATACGAAATTTTTCACCAGTCCTGACATGAGTGCCAAATTTGGTGAGTTTTTGAGCATGTTGTGGCCCCGAAAATGGCACTTACTTTGCAGAAAAAAGAAAAAAAAAAATAATCCCAACAGTTTCAATAGGGTCCTCGCACTGTTAGTGCTCGGGCCCTAATAACCCTAACAGTTTCAATAGGGTCCTCGCACTGTTAGTGCTCGGGCCCTAATAATCCTAACAGTTTCAATAGGGTCCTCGCACTGTTAGTGCTCGGGCCCTAAAAAAGAAAAAATAAAAAAAAATAAATAATTAAAGCTGCACGCAGCGATGGGCGGGCCCTCGCACCTGTAGCGCGTCGGGGTGTGAGGCGGCCGCGTTGCATATTTTGCAGCTCAGCCGGTGCGGCTGTGAATTTGCTACGCTGCTTAATTAAAGGTCACTTCCTGTTGCCAGCAGGTGGCGCTATGATTGTGGGTGAATGTCGGCATGTAGATTTGTTCAGGGCGGGACTCTTGTCAAATGTGTACAATTTGGTGCAGATCTGGGCATTTACAGCCAAGTTACTACAATTTCCTGTTTCATGGCGAATCATCGACGCCACGGACACGCTTATGGACGAAAACGCGCAGATAGCACAACTTTACATCGTCAATGACTTTAGAAGGCACAGCAGAAATGTGAAGTCGATCCAACCAATTCCCTAGGAGGAGTTAGTTAAAGTACGTAATGAGTAAATCATCCTAAAATGGCGGTAAAATTAGAAATGGCCCACTTCCTGTTGAGTTTATGGCATGGCTCCAAGAGACTTTTCTGTGCGTCTGGACATGGTAGATGTACCTCAGAAATTTCGTACATGTCGGTCAAACATGCGGCAGGGGCTGCTTCGTTAAATGTCACTTCCTGTTGCCACTAGGTGGCGCTATGACTCTGGGTGAATGTTGGCATGTAGATTTGTTCAGGGCGGGACTCTTGTCAAATGTGTAAAATTTCGTGCAGATCTGGGCATTTACAGCCAAGTTACTACAATTTCCTGTTTCATGGCGAATCATCGACGCCACGGACACGCTTATGGACGAAAACGCGCAGAGAGCACAACTTTACATCGTCAATGCCTTTAGAAGGCACAGTAGAAATTTGAAGTCGATCCGACTAAATCCCTAGGAGGAGTTCGTTAAAGTACGTAATGAGTAAATCATCCCAAAATGGTGGTAAAATTAGAAATGGCCCACTTCCTGTTGAGTTTATGGCATCGCTCCAAGAGACTTTTCTGTGCGTCTGGATATGGTAGATGTACCACAGAAATTTCGTACATGTCGGTCAACCATGCGACGGGGGCTGCTTCGTTAAAGGTCACTTCCTGTTGCCACTAGGTGGCACTATGACTGAGGGTGAATGTCGGCATGTAGATTTGTTCAGGGCGGGACTCTTGTCAAATGTGTCAAATTTCGTGCAGATCTGGGCATTTACAGCCAAGTTACTACAACTTCATGTTTCATGGCGAATCATCGATGCCACGGACACGCCCATCGACGAAAACGCGCAGATAGCACAACTTTACATCGTCAATGCCTTTAGAAGGCACAGCAGAAATTTGAAGTTGATCCGACTAAATCCCTAGGAGGAGTTCGTTAAAGTACGGAGTGTGTAAATCGTCCGAAATCGGTCGCCAAATTCAAAATGGCGGACTTCCTGTCGAGTTTAGGGTATGGGTTCTTGAGGCTTTTTTGTGCATCTTGATATGATACACATCCCCACCAAATTTCGTGCATGTAGGTTGAACGTGGACGAGGGGCTAATTTTTTCCAATTTTGTAGGTGGCGCTAGCGAGCCACTTTGCCCCGCCCATCCGCGAAACCCACAAAATACGAAATTTTTCACCAGTCCTGACATGCGTGCCAAATTTGGTGAGTTTTTGAGCATGTTGCGGCCCCGAAAATGGCGCTTACCTTGCAGAAAAAAGAAAAAAAAAATAACCCTAACAGTTTCAATAGGGTCCTCGCACTGTTAGTGCTCGGGCCCTAAAAATAAATAACCCTAACAGTTTCAATAGGGTCCTCGCACTGTTAGTGCTCGGGCCCTAATAATCCTAACAGTTTCAATAGGGTCCTCGCACTGTTAGTGCTCGGGCCCTAATTAAAGCTGCAAGCAGCGATGGTCGGGCCCTCGCACCTGTAGCACGTCGGGGTCTGAGGCGGCCGCATTGCATTTTCTGCAGCTCAGCCAGTGCGGCTGTGCATTTGCTACGCTGCTTTGTTAAAGGTCACTTCCTGTTGCCAGCAGGTGGCGCTATGACTGTGGGTGAATGTCGCCATGTAGATTTGTTCAGGGCGGGACTCTTGTCAAAGGTGTAAAATTTCATGCATATCTGGGCATTTACAGCCAAGTTACTACAACTTCCTATTTCATGGGGAATCATCGACGCCAATGACACGTCCATCGACGAAAACCCACAGAGAGCACAACTTTACATCGTCAATGCCTTTAGAAGGCACAGCAGAAATTTGAAGTTGATCCGACTAAATCCCTAGGAGGAGTTCGTTTAAGTACGTAATGGGTAAATCATGCAAAAATGGTGGTAAAATTAGAAATGGCCAACTTCCTGTTGAGTTTAGGGCATCGCTCCAAGAGACTTTTCTGTGCGTCTGGACATGGTACATGTACCACAGAAATTCCGTACATGTTTTTTTAAACATGCGGTGGGGGTTGCTTCGTTAAAGGTCACTTGCTGTTGCCAGCAGGTGGTGCTATGACTCTGGGTGAATGTCAGCATGTAGATTTGTTCAGGACGGGACTCTTGTCAAATGTGTAAAATTTCCATCCGCGAAACCCACAAAATACAAAATTTTTCACCAGTCCTGACATGCGTGCCAAATTTGGTGAGTTTTTGAGCATGTTGCGGCCCCGAAAATGGCGCTTACTTTGCAGAAAAAATAAAAAAAATAAAATAAAAATTAAAGCTGCAAGCAGCGATGGGCGGGCCCTCGCACCTGTAGCACGTCGGGGTCTGAGGCGGCCGCGTTACATTTTTTGCAGCTCAGCCAGTGCGGCTGTGCATTTGCTACTTTGCTTCATTAAAGGTCACTTCCTGTTGCCAGCAGGTGGCGCTATGACTGGTGGGTGAATGTCGGCATGTAGATTTGTTCAGGGCGGGACTCTTGTCAAAGGTGTGAAATTTCATGCATATCTGGGCTTTTACAGCCAAGTTACAACAACTTCCTGTTTCATGGCGAATCATCGACGCCATGGACACGCCCATGGACGAAAACGCACAGATAGCACAACTTTACATCGTCAATGCCTTTAGAAGGCACAGCAGAAATGTGATGTCGATCCGACTAAAGCCCTAGGAGGAGTTAGTTAAAGTACGTAATGAGTAAATCATGCAAAAATGGCGGTAAAATTAGAAATGGCTGACTTCCTGTTGAGTTTAGGGCATCGCTCCAAGAGACTTTTCTGTGCGTCTGGACATGGTAGATGTACCACAGAAATTTCGTACATGTCGGTCAAACATGCGACGGGAACTGCTTCGTTAAAAGTCACTTCCTCTTGCCACTAGGTGGTGCTATGAATGTGGGTGAATGTCGGCATGTAGATTTGTTCAGGACGGGACTCTTGTCAAATGCGTAAAATTTCGTGTAGATCTGGGCATTTACAGCCAAGTTACTACAACTTCCTGTTTAATGGCGAATCATTTACGCCACGGACACGCCCATCGACGAAAACGCGTAGATAGCAAAACTTTACATCGTCAATGCCTTTAGAAGGTACAGCAGAAATTTGAAGTTGATCCGACTAAATCCCTAGGAGGAGTTCGTTAAAGTACGGAGTGTGTAAATGGTCCCAAATCGGTCGCCAAATTCAAAATGGCGGACTTCCTGTCGAGTTTAGGGTATGAGTTCTTGAGGCTTTTTTGTGCGTCTGGTCATGGTAGATGTACCATAGAAATTTCGTACATGTCGGTCAAACAAGCGACGGGGGCAGCTTCGTTAAAGGTTACTTCCTGTTGCCAGTAGGTGGCGCTATGACTGTGGGTGAATGTCGGCATGTAGATTTGTTCAGGGCGGGACTCTTGTCAAATGTGTAAAATTTCGTGCAGATCTGGGCATTTACAGCCAAGTTACTACAACTTCCTGTTTCATGGCGAATCTTCGACGCCACGAACACGCGACAACTTTACATCGTCAATGCCTTTAGAAGGCACAGCAGAAATTTTAAGTCGATCCGACCAGGGGCGCAACTACCCAGTTTCGGAGGGGTATGCAGCAACAATTTTAGCGCCCCCCCCCCCCCCATAACCCCCCCCCACCCCCCCACCCCCCCCCCACCCCCACCCCCCCAAAAAAAAAAAAAATAAAATAAAAATAAAATAAATGTAATGTAAGTGTGCTGTGGAGTAGGAAGAAATGAGAGCTAACATAAAAAAATAAGTGCCAAATTGTCGTTTATTAACACAATTAAACTATTCAAACTAATAGCTACTCCACCTTAATGAACCCCCCCCCCCCCCCCTAAGAAAACTATAAGCTCCATTGTAACAGCAATAGCAGTGTTTCTCACAGGATTTTAGGTAAAACTGTGGTAGGTGGACCTCTGTTTCTCTAGGGGGGTTCGGGGGCATGCTCCCCCATAAGAAAATTTTGTGTTCTGTAATGTTACATTCAGCAGACTGGTGCACTTTGAGAGTTCAAAATTAAAAGCTCCAACCCATATTCAGGGTGCAAATTAAACAGAGAAAATTTTGATCCTCTTTTAGTTAGTGTCTGTATAAATTACACTACTACAAAATAATAGTTATAATATTAATCCCATGATAGTAATTGCCATAAAGGCTATTGTAAAACAAATGCACAGAAAAATAAAGGAAACTTTCATAATTAGTTTTGCACTAATTTCTATACTTGAAGGATACTTGCGCATAATGACATATTTCATGGGCCAGTGTGTCAGAAAAAAAAAAACTAAAGCTGACTTTTTTTGACCAATGCATTCCACCAGCACAGCGCCGCCAATTAAGCAAAAAAACAAAACAAAAACAAACAACAAACAAACAAATGGGCCGCCGATGTATGAGTTTTGTGGGCCGTTAAGACAAATAAATTAAAAAAGGATGAAATGTATTGTCTGAAAAGCACGTCGGCCCAGCGGGAATCTCAGTTCCGATGGCCACCGAGATATAGATAGCCATGCCTGGATGTCACATTTTAAATCCTACCTGTTGGATTTCAGCAATGCATGCAGTTATTTAGCTGCTGTCGCATCAATTGACATGCCATCTCCTTTTCTCTCTTTCTTTTTCTATTTTGAGCACCACAGCATTTTGTTTTATCCATCTTTTTCGACGACAACTAACTACTCGTACCTGCTCGCTCAGAGCTCACGGCGCCCCCGCCCGCTCACGATATTACCCGCCCCCTTCTCCATGAGGGCGCCTACTCTAGCCTGGCTGTTAGTCCTCTAAAATTTTATATAACATTGAAGGAATGCAGAAATGATTTAGAAACGCACAACGGCAGCTACATATAGAAATAGCTGCCGTTGTAGCATATATATATATATATATATATATATATATATTTTTATTTTTTTACCATCGCTTTGGCGCCCCCCATTGTGCTGCGCCCCTATGCGCCGCATATAGCGCATACCCACTTTTTGCGCCACTGGATCCGACAAAATCCCTAGGAGGAGTTCGTTAAAGTACGGAGTCTGTAAATCGTCCAAAAATGGCCGCCAAATTCAAAATGGCGGACCTCCTGTCGAGTTTAGGGTATGGGTTCTTGAGGCTTTTTTGTGCGTCTTGATATGATACACGTCCCCACCAAATTTCGTGCATGTAGGTTGAACGTGGACGAGGGGCTAATTTTTTCCAATTTTCTAGGTGGCGCTAGCGTGCCATTTTGCCCCGCCCATCCGCGAAACCCACAAAATACGAAATTTTTCACCAGTCCTGACAAGCGTGCCAAATTTGGTGAGTTTTTGAGCATGTTGCGGCCCCGAAAATGGCACTTACTTTGCAGAAAAAAATAATAATAATAATAATAATCCTAACAGTTTCAATAGGGTCCTCGCACTGTTAGTGCTCGGGCCCTAAATAACCCTAACAGTTCCAATAGGGTCCTCGCACTGTTAGTGCTCGGGCCCTAAATAACCCTTACAGTTTCAATAGGGTCCTCGCACGGTTAGTGCTCGGGCCCTAATAAAAAAATATAGCTGCGAGCAGCGATGGCGGGCCCAAGCCGGTGGCACCGCAACCCCTGGCTCCTTTAGTTACCTAAAGGCACCGGGGTGGCGGTGCCGAAGGCTTTGGCCCTTTCATGATTAAATGTTAAGACGGCTTGCCATAGTCTGTCATTTTGACTAGTCACAATTATGTTACAGATATCTTAAATGATAATACAAACTATCCAAAATGTAATTACGACTAGACAGAAAGACATTGTTGATATCTACAATGTTAATTTCCGGATAGGCAAACTTAGCTTTTAAATGTTAAAAGGGCTTGCCATACACGGACGTAGGCTCAGAGAGAGTATTCAAACCAAAATATCTGACTTCCTCTTGGTCTGAGCTAATGACTATGAATTAGAAAGTTGTCTGGCTTGAGGAGTACAATGTATATAACGATTTTTGTAACTGTAGATAAAAATAACAACCCCACTTTTGTCAAAAGGTGGCGCTATTTAGTCCCTGCACCATGCCCGTTTCTGAAACTTTGCACATGTCTACTGGCTAATAAATGTGATGTGTCTGTTGAGTTTCATGCAATTTCAAGCATGCTAAGAGTCTCAAAAGCATCCTAAAATAATTTCAAAGTTTGAAGCTTTGCCACGGCAACAGTTTAAAAGATATCAAGAATCCATTCCCAGGTCTACATCTACCGTATGTTTACATTATACAGATGAAGTTTTTCATCTGTTTTTCATCATTATACAGATGAAGTTTTTCATCTGTTTACATTATACAGATGAAGTTTTTCATTCATATTATTACATGCAAGCGTGTTTGATTTATGGACCAAGTTTTCGGACCCCGTTCCAGGGGGCGCTGTCTAGCCCCCCTGCCACGCCTAGGTACCATCTTCAGCCCGGGCCTGATGGCTGTGGGATATGACCTGTGTGCAAAGTTTCAAGAGTTTTCAAACCCGATAAGGGCCTCAAAAGCCATTAAGAGTCTCAAAATCATCAAAAAAAAAAGAATTTTAAAGTTTGATGCGTTGCCACGGCAACAGTATCAAAGATATCAAGAATCCATTCACAGGTCTTCATCTGCCATGTATTTACATTATACAGATGAAGTTTGAAGCAAATCGGGTAAAAATAAGAGGTTGATTTCAAAGCATTTTGAAAGTGACACACTTCCTGCTGCCAGTTGGTGGCGCTATAACTTTGACTCGAAATAGTCTAATCCATGTGATCGTCCTCTTACAGCGAACACACTGATGAAGTTTCATCAAGATATGTTAATGTATGCTGAAGTTATAACACACTTCCTGTTTCACGTTTCTCGCCATAATTTCGTTTCCTCGCCACGGCCAAACCGTTTGAGATATCAAAAATCCCCTCACAAACTTTCATCCTCAATGTCTTGACTTCTTGCACACCGAGTTTGGTTGTGATTGGTAAACACATGCGTTGTAATTTGATGTATTTCTCCTAGGACAACTATTCAAACAACCCATAATTCTCAACTTCCATTTTAATTGTCGTAAAACTTAGAGCACGAAAGTTGTTTGGCCTGATGTGATCTATAATTGTACCGAGTTTCATATTAATTCACGCAAGTGTGTTTGATTTATGGACAAATGTTCGAATCCCAGTCCAGGGGGCGCTGTCGAGCCTCCCTGCCACGCCCGATGACCAGCTTCAGCCCGGCCCTGATGGCCATGGGTTCTGACCCGTGTGCAAAGTTTCAAGAGTTTTCGAGGATGTTAAGGCCCCCGAAAATGCCAGAGAAGTCGCACACAGCAAATAAAGGGTTAAAATTAACCTGACAGGCGCCCCTCCTCTCACTCACACAGAGAGACACTGAGAGACTGGCAAAATTCTAAGATTTTCTCTACATTCAAACAAAGATATCTGACTTTCTGTGGGTCCTAGCTAATGAGTGTCAATTAGAAAGTTGTCCGGCTCGAGGAGTACAATATACATACCGATTTTTGTAACTCTAGTTAAAACTAACAACCCCACTTTTGTCAAAAGGTGGTGCTACTGAGCCCTCACCACGCCCGTTTCTGAAACTTTGCACGTGTCTACTGGCTAATAAATGTGATGTGTCTGTCGAGTTTCATGCGATTTGAAGCATGCTAAGGGTCTCAAAAGCATCCTAAAAGAATGGTAAAGTTTGATGCGTTGCCACGGCAACAGTTTCAAAGATATCAAGAATCCATTCACAGGTCTACATCTGCCGTATATTTACATTATACAGATGAAGTTTGAAGCAAATCGGGTAAAAATAAAAGGGTGATTTCAAAGCATTTTGAAAGTGACACACTTCCTGCTGCCAGTTGGTGGCGCTATAACTTTGACTCACAATAGTCACATCCATGTGATCGTCCTCTTACAGCGAACACACTGCTGAAGTTTCATCAAGATCAGTTAATGTATGCTGAAGTTATAACACACTTCCTGTTTCACGTTTCTCGCCATAATTTCGTTTCCTCGCCACGGCCAAACCGTTCGAGATATCAAAAATCCCCTCGTAAACTTTCATCCTCAATGCCTTGACTTCATGCTGACCGAGTTTCGTGCCGTGTGTTTGAATTCTCTAGGAGGAGTATTGCACATTCCATTGCGAGCGTTTTACAAACAAACCTCAATAGCCGACTTCCTGTTGGGCTGGGGTAAAAAGTAATAGTTTGAGGTATATATGAACGATGAGATCAACATGTGTACCGAGTTTCATATTATTACATGCAAGCGTGTTTGAGTTATGGACCAAGTGTTCGGACCCCGTTCCAGGGGGCGCTGTCTAGCCCCCCTGCCACACCCAGGTACCATCTTCAGCCCGGCTCTGATGGCTGTGGGATCTGACCTGTGTGCAAAGTTTCAAGAGTTTTCAAACCCGTTAAGGGCCCCAAAAGCCGCTAAGAGTCTCAAAATCATCAAAAAAAAAGAATTTTAAAGTTTGATGCGTTGCCACGGCAACAGTATCAAAGATATCAAGAATCCATTCACAGGTCTTCATCTGCTATGTATTTACATTATACAGATTAAGTTTGAAGCAAATCGGGTAAAAATAAGAGGGTGATTTCAAAGCATTTTGAAAGTGACACACTTCCTGCTGCCAGTTGGTGGCGCTATAACTTTGACTCACAATATTCACATCCATGTGATCGTCCTCTTACAGCAAACAAACTGCTGAAGTTTCATCAAGATCAGTTAATGTATGCTGAAGTTCTGACACACTTCCTGTTTCACGATTATCGCCATAAGTTCGTTTCCTCGCCACGGCCAAACCGTTCGAGATATCAAAAATCCCCTCGCAAACTTTCATCCTCAATGCCTTGACTTCATGCTGACCGAGTTTCGTGCCGTGTGTTTGAATTCTCTAGGAGGAGTACTTCAAATTCCATTGCGAGTGTTTTATGAACAACCCTAAATAACCGACTTCCTGTTGGGCTGGGGTAAAAAGTAATAGTTTGAGGTATATATGAACGATGAGATCAACATGTGTACCGAGTTTCATATTATTACATGCAAGCGTGTTTGAGTTATGGACCAAGTTTTCGGACCCCGTTCCAGGGGGCGCTGTCTAGCCCCCCTGCCACGCCCGGGTACCATCTTCAGCCCAGCCCTGATGGCCGCGGATTCTGACCCGTGTGCAAAGTTTCAAGAGTTTTTGAGCATGTTAAGGGCCCCAAAAGTGCCCAAATAGTCGTATAAATAATAATAATAATAATAAATATAGCTGCGAGCAGCGATGGCGGGCCCAAGCCGGTGGCACCGCAACCCCGGTTCCTTTAGTTACCTAAATGCACCCGGGTGGCGGTGCCGAAGGCTTTGGCCCTTTTATGATTAAATGTTAAAACGGCTTGCCATACTCTGTCATTTCGACTAGTCACAATTATGTTACAGATATCTTAAATGATAATACAAACTATCCAAAATGTAATTACGAATAGACAGAAAGACGTTGTTGATATCTACAATGTTAATTCCGGACAGGCAAACTTAGCTTTTAAATGTTAAAAGGGCTTGCCATACAGGGACGTAGGCTCAGAGAGAGGCTCACCATATTCAAACCAAAATATCTGACTTCCTCTTGGTCCGAGCTAATGACTATGTATTAGAAAGTTGTCCGGCTTGAGGAGTACAATGTATATAGCGATTTTTGTAACTGTAGATAAAACTAACAACCCCACTTTTGTCAAAAGGTGGCGCTATTTAGTCCTTGCACTATGCCCGTTTCTGAAACTTTGCACATGTCTACTGGCTAATAAATGTGATGTATCTGTTGAGTTTCAAGCAATTTCAATTTCAATTTCAATTTGACTGTTGAAAAGAAGTGCGCCGATTAGATACTCAGGATCGGTATCGGCTCTGACACTGCCATCTTTGACGAGGCTGATTCAAATTCTATATTGTGCATATATACTATTCTATGTTAGGCACAAAGGCACAAAAACTTTCTAAAGTACCATAAAGTTTTTGTGTACTGTATTATTAGTGTTCTGAAGCTATTATGTGATATAGAAATTAATATTTAAGTCATTAAATTCAAGAACACAAACTTTTCCCTCTCTGCGCCTGTCAGTCATTCTCCATTCAGCATTCAAACAGCACGTCACATTCGGTTACAGTCAATGATGAAACGATCTTCAAGATGATTGAATGTTAATCCTATTATACTGGATCTTTAAGATAAAGGTCTAAAGGTCTATATTTTCGAATGAAGAAACTTTTTCTTGCTGGACTGTAACTTAACCGTGTTACTTTCTACCGGGTGTCGGACGCTGTCGGTTAGATCACAACACTAGAGTCAGAGCACTATAATTGTTCTTCACGCACACAGTAACTGAAATTTAAAACCTTTAAAAGAAAAGGCTCAATAAACTATTGCATAGATAGATAATGTATAATACACTGTTCATAAATATGTATTTCCTTTGTGCTTTGAACTTTTCAATACGGACTCACTGCGCTGTAACTTCATGTGGCTTCAAGCACATCATTCTCCGCTCGGGATGCACATAAGTGCTTTGTGCTGCACCGTATTGGAGCCGTAATATCATAATGCAGTGACGTAATGACAGATTATTAATTGCCTTTCAATTATATGTTGCTGCGTCATTAAACATCTGTCCTATGCATTTCAAACATTTATAGCAGCCATGGCTATATTTTTTTATGATTTTTGTTATCTTGTTTTTCATGAATGTATTTTTCAAAAATAAGAGCAATGTGTATTATCTATTATTAATATGGTTTATAATAGCATTTTTGTCATAGATTATGACAAAGTAATCATATGATCCACCAGCGAGGAACCAGCAGAACAGAGTGAACATTCTTTCTGTTTAGTTCAATCCTACTTAATAGGAATTTATTTAAAATGCTCGCTCTACTCCACACCATTAATGTCTTGTGCGGACATCCGTATTTCGACTTTCGGTTTTAAGTAAGCGATTTAAAAGCTCCCAAGTCCCAGCGGAGTCACACGTTGATTAACCGGTGGGAATATACACAATAGGCCTACCTGATATTGAACACAAGAGGGCAGTATAGCACTACGTATGACTCAGATTATTATTTTTTTATGAATTTTACAACAATTCTGGCTGTTTTTGAACGTAAACATAATTCTTAAATGAAAAAAGGAAAAATTGGGGAAGTTATAATATTTGTATAATTTAATTTAGAAACAAATGATGTATAATTACATTTTTAGAAGATATGAGGCTTTTAGTGTTTACTTTTTTGACATTACTTTAATCTTTTGCCATAGTTGCACATGTCTACTGGCTAATAAATGTGATGTATCTGTTGAGTTTCAAGCAATTTCAAGCATGCTAAGAGTCCCAAAAGCATCAAAAAAGAATGTTAAAGTTTGATTCGTTGCCACGGCAACAGTATCAAAGATATCAAAAATTCATTCACAGGTCTACATCTGCCGTGTATTTACATTATACAGATGAAGTTTGAAGCAAATCGGTTAAAAATAAGAGAGTGGTTTCAAAGCATTTTGAAAGTGACACACTTCCTGCTGCCAGTTGGTGGCGCTATAATTTTGACTCACAATAGTCACATCCATGTGATCGGTCTCTTACAGCGAAAACACTGCTGAAGTTTCATCAAGATCAGTTAATGTATGCTGAAGTTATAACACACATCCTGTTTCATGTTTTTCGCCATAATTTTGTTTCCTCGCCACGGCCAAACCGTTCGAGATATAAAAAATCCCTTGGCACCTTTTCATCCTTAATGTCTTGACTTCACGCTGATCGAGTTTTGTCGAATTTGGTTCAGTGCTCTAGGAGCAATACTTTAAATTCCATTGCATGTGTTTTAAACACAACCCTAAATAGCCGTCTTCCTGTTGGGCTGGGGTAAAAAGTAAGAGTGTGAAGTAGGCTATATATGAAACGATGAGATCTATATGTGTACCAAGTTTCATATTATTACATGCAAGTGTGTTTGATTTATGGACCAAATTTTCAGACCAAGTTTATTGACCAAGTTAATCTGATTAATAAACTAATTATATAAAACTATTGTCAATGCACTACAATTAAACTAGTTATATGTCTTTACTTATAAAAAACAAAAATAAAAACTTATTTAAAAAATACCAGGCTTGAGAAATGTATTTTCTTTATGCAGGTCATACACACAGCAGTGAAATGGTTAAGCCCCCTCCCCCTGCACACACACACACACAGGCACACACACACACACAGACAGCCAAAGACAGCCAAAGACAGCCAAAGACACAGAGACATGTAGGCTCAGAGTGACCATATTCAAACAAAAATATCTGAGTTTCTGTGGGTCCTAGCTAATAAGTGTAAATTAGAAAGTTGTCCGGCTCGAGGAGTACAATATACATACCAATTTTTGTAACTCTAGTTAAAACTAACAACCCCACTTTTGTCAAAAGGTGGCGCTACTGAGCCCTCACCACGCCCGTTTCTGAAACTTTGCACATGTCTACTGGCTAATAAATGTGATGTGTCTGTCGAGTTTCATGCATTTTGAAGCATGCTAAGGGTCTCAAAAGCATCCTAAAAGCATCCTAAAAGAAGGGTAAAGTTTGATGGGTCGCCACGGCAACAGTTTCAAAGATATCAAGAATCCATTCACAGGTCTACATCTGCCGTATGTTTACATTATACATATGAAGTTTGAAGCAAATCGGGTAAAAATAAAAGGGTGATATCAAAGCATTTTGAAAGTGACACACTTCCTGCTGCCAGTTGGTGGCGCTATAACTTTGACTCACAATAGTCACATCCATGTGATCGTCCTCTTACAGCGAACACACTGCTGAAGTTTCATCAAGATCGGTTGATGTGTGCTGAAGTTATGATACACTTCCTGTTTCACGTTTCTCGCCATGATTTTGTTTCCTCGCCACGGCCAAACCGTTCGAGATATCAAAAATCCCCTCGCAAACTTTCATCCTCAATGTCTTGACTTCACGCTGACCGAGTTTCGTCGAATTTGGATCAAAGCTCTAGGAGGAGTATTAAAAATTCCATTGCGAGTGTTTTACGAACAACCCTAAATAGCCGACTTCCTGTTGGGCTGGGGTAAAAAGTAAAAGCACGAGGTATAGATGAAACGATGAGATCAACATGTGTACCGAGTTTCATATTATTACATGCAAGCGTGTTTGATTTATGGACCAAGTGTTCGGACCCCGTTCCAGGGGGCGCTGTCTAGCCCCCCTGCCACGCCCGGGTACCATCTTCAGCCCGGCCCTGATGGCCGCGGGTTCTGACCCGTGTGCAAAGTTTCAAGAGTTTTTGAGCATGTTAAGGGCCCCAAAAGTGCCCGAATAGTCGTATAAATAATAATAATAAATATAGCTGCGAGCAGCGATGGCGGGCCCAAGCCGGTGGCACCGCAACCCCGGTTCCTTTAGTTACCTAAAGGCACCGGGGTGGCGGTGTCGCAGGCTTTAGCCCTTTCATGATTAAATGAAATGTTAAAACAGCTTGCCATACTCTATCTGTCGTTTCGACTAGTCACAATTACATTACAGATATCTTAAATGATAATACAAACTATTCAAAATGTAATTAAGACTAGTCACTTTTGTCAAAAGGTGGCGTGTTGATATCTACAATGTTAATTCCGGATAGGCAAACTTAGCTTTTAAATGTTAAAAGGGCTTGCCATATAGGGACGTACAGTAGGCTCAGAGAGAGGCTCACCATATTCAAACCAAAATATCTGACTTCCTTTTGATCCAAACTAATGACTATGAATTAGAAAGTTGTCCGGCTTGAGGAGTAAAATGTATATACCGATTTTTGTAACTGTAGATAAAACTAACAACGCCACTTTTGTCAAAAGGTGGCGCTATTTAGTCCCTGCACCATGCCCGTTTCTGAAACTTTGCACATGTCTACTGGCTAATAAATGTGATGTGTCTGTTGATTTTCATGCAATTTCAAGCATGCTAAGAGTCTCAAAAGCATCCTAAAATAATTTTAATGTTTGATGCGTTGCCACGGCAACAGTATCAGATATATCAAGAATCCATTCTCAGGTCTTCATCTGCCATGTATTTACATTATACAGATGAAGTTTGAAGCAAATCGGGTCAAAATAAAAGGATGATTTTAAAGCATTTGGAAAGTGACACA
This sequence comes from Pimephales promelas, assembly GCF_988280905.1. NCBI lineage: Eukaryota > Metazoa > Chordata > Actinopteri > Cypriniformes > Leuciscidae > Pimephales > Pimephales promelas. Next base: position 9,621,168 of record NC_142775.1, read on the forward strand.
CTTCCTGCTGCCAGTTGGTGGCGCTATAACTTTGACTCACAATAGTCACATCCATGTGATCGGCCTCTTACAGCGAACACACTGCTGAAGTTTCATCAAGATCAGTTAATGTATGCTGAAGTTATAACACACTTCCTGTTTCACGTTTCTCGCCATAATTTTATTTCCTCGCCAAGGCCAAACCTTTCGAGATATCAAAAATCCCCTCGCAAAATTTCATCCTCAGTTTCTTGACTTCATGCTGACCGAGTTTCGTGCCGTGTGTTTGAATTCTCTAGGAGGAGTATTGCAAATTCCATTGTGTGTGTTTTATGAACAACCCTAAATAACCGACTTCATGTCTAGCTGGGGTAAAAGTAAGAGTGTGAGGTATATATGAAACGATGACATCAACATGTGTACCGAGTTTCATATTATTACATGCAAGCGTGTTTGATTTATGGACCAAGTTTTTGGACCCCCTTCCAGGGGGCGCTGTCTAGCCCCCCTGCCACGCCCGGGTACCATCTTCAGCCCGGGCCTGATGGCTGTGGGATCTGACCTGTATGCAAAGTTTCAAGAGTTTTCAAACCCGTTAAGGGCCCCAAAAGCCGCTGAGAGTCTCAAAATCATCAAAAAAAAATAATTTTAAAGTTTGATGCGTTGCCACGGCAACAGTATCAAAGATATCAAGAATCCATTCACAGGTCTTCATCTGCTATGTATTTACATTATACAGATTAAGTTTGAAGCAAATCGGGTAAAAATAAAAGGGTGTTTTCAAAGCATTTTGAAAGTGACCCACTTCCTGCTGCCAGTTGGTGGCGCTATAACTTTGACTCACAATAGTCACATCCATGTGATCGGCCTCTTACAGCGAACACACTGCTGAAGTTTCATCAAGATCAGTTAATGTATGCTGAAGTTATAACACACTTCCTGTTTCACGTTTCTCGCCATAATTTTATTTCCTCGCCAAGGCCAAACCTTTCGAGATATCAAAAATCCCCTCGCAAAATTTCATCCTCAGTTTCTTGACTTCATGCTGACCGAGTTTCGTGCCGTGTGTTTGAATTCTCTAGGAGGAGTATTGCAAATTCCATTGTGTGTGTTTTATGAACAACCCTAAATAACCGACTTCATGTCTAGCTGGGGTAAAAGTAAGAGTGTGAGGTATATATGAAACGATGACATCAACATGTGTACCGAGTTTCATATTATTACATGCAAGCGTGTTTGATTTATGGACCAAGTTTTTGGACCCCCTTCCAGGGGGCGCTGTCTAGCCCCCCTGCCACGCCCGGGTACCATCTTCAGCCCGGGCCTGATGGCTGTGGGATCTGACCTGTATGCAAAGTTTCAAGAGTTTTCAAACCCGTTAAGGGCCCCAAAAGCCGCTGAGAGTCTCAAAATCATCAAAAAAAAATAATTTTAAAGTTTGATGCGTTGCCACGGCAACAGTATCAAAGATATCAAGAATCCATTCACAGGTCTTCATCTGCTATGTATTTACATTATACAGATTAAGTTTGAAGCAAATCGGGTAAAAATAAAAGGGTGTTTTCAAAGCATTTTGAAAGTGACCCACTTCCTGCTGCCAGTTGGTGGCGCTATAACTTTGACTCACAATAGTCACATCCATGTGATCGTCCTCTTACAGCGATTAAACTGCTGAAGTTTCATCAAGATCAGTTAATGTATGCTGAAGTTATAACACACTTCCTGTTTCACGTTTCTCGCCATAATTTCGTTTCCTCGCCACAGCCAAACCGTTCGAGATATCAAAAATCCCCTCGCAAACTTTCATCCTCAATGCCTTGACTTCATGCTGACCGAGTTTCGTGCCGTGTGTTTGAATTCTCTAGGAGGAGTATTGCAAATTCCATTGCGAGTGTTTTATGAACAACCCTAAATAACCGACTTCCTGTTGGGCTGGGGTAAAAAGTAATAGTATGAGGTATATATGAACGATGAGATCTATATGTGCACCGAGTTTCATATTATTACATGCAAGCGTGTTTGATTTATGGACCAAGTTTTCGGAGCCCGTTCCAGGGGGCGCTGTCTAGCCCCCCTGCCACGCCCGGGTACCATCTTCAGCCCGGCCCTGATGGCCGCGGTTTCTGACCCGTGTGCAAAGTTTCAAGAGTTTTTGAGCATGTTAAGGGCCCCAAAAGTGCCCGAATAGTCGTATAAATAATAATAATAATAATAAATATAGCTGCGAGCAGCGATTGCGGGCCCAAGCCGGTGGCACCGCAACCCCGATGCCTTTAGTTACCCAAAGGCACCGGGATGGTGGTACCGCCGGCTTTGGCCCTTTATTGCTGCTCACAGCTATATTTATATTTAATGTAAAGCCGATGGCACCGCCACCTTGGTGCCTTTAGGGTTATTCTGTACGACGTGTAAAAACGTAACCCCCGCTTTGACTATCAAAAAGAAGTGTATTGTAGAGCTTGCATCAATGCAGACTCGATGCGCTGTGCGCTGTAACTCTATGTGGCTTTAAGCGCATCATTCTCCACTCGGGATGCGCATAAGCGTTTTGTGCCACACTGTACTGAGCCTTTCATATCATAATGCAGTGACGCAATGACAGATTATTAATTGCCTTTCTTGTTCTGTTCCATCTATTATATGTTGATAATAGATAGGACAGAGCACTAAAAACCTCAAACAAAGCACTAAAAACTTAAGCTGTTTGCTGTGTAGTCTGAGAGTGAGCTGTTTGATTTGCACCCTCTTCCTCTTCACTGTCCTCCATAAAAACCAGCTATTTAGGTCCATGTTGTTCTAGAAAGTTTGTATGTTGCTGCCTCAATTAACATCTCTGCTATACATTTAAAACATGTCTATATCTAAAATAATTTATCTTTTTGATTTTTGTTATCTTGTTTTTCATGAATATTTTACAACAATACAAAGAGCAATGTGTATTTTCCACTAATATAGTTTGTAATGGCTTTTTTTGTCATAGATTATAATCATATATTTTTTGGATTTGTTATTTATCTTTATAATGAAGTTGTCTGTATTAAGTAGATTGTGTTTAACACACACAAGAGTGATTTAGTTCAACACATAGTTATAGAAATTCTACTTTATCTAAATAAAACCCTGCACTTTATACACACACACACACACACACACACAAATACATGTAAATAAAAATACAAAAAAAAACATCAAATGTGTTTTTAGTCAGAGTATTATTTTATACAGAAACAAATATTTGTAATTCAGATAAGAATGAAGTTAGTGTTTTAAAATCTTAAGGAAAACAAATATATTGAAATATAGCACATGAATTTTAAATTCATTCAACTTCAATTACAAATACAATCTTACTTTTATTTAAAGAAAACTATACATTTAAAAGATGGGGGTTATATGCCTATTTTGTCATTTAAAAATATTGTTATGCAAAATTGTTATGCAAAAAGACAAGGACTTAGAGACAAGGACTTGTAGGAAAAATCGCAGCCAGCCACACACACACACATAAACACAGACAACAGCCCTCCCCTCCCCACACAGACACACACACACACCTACCCACCCACACACACACACACACACACACACAGACACACAGAGAGAGAGAGAGAGAGAGAGAGAGAGAGAGAATCGCAGGGGAAATAAATCCATTCAAACTACAATATCTGACTTTCTGTTGCTCGGAGCGAATTACTTTAAATTGGAAAGTTGATCGGCTTGACGAGAACAATATACGTGGTAAGTTTTGTAACTGTAGGTAAATTGAGCAAAGTTATAACACACTTTATGTGTCCTTTTTTAGTCATAAAATTCATTTCCTCGCTACGGCCAGACCGTTCGAGATAACAAAAATCCGTCCAGAATTGAGCATCCTCAATGTCTTGACTTCATGCACACCGAGTTTGGTTGTGATTGGTAAACACATGCGTTGTAATTTGATGTATTTCTCCTAGGACAATTATTCAAACAACCCATAATTCATAATTCATAAATAACTTCCATTTGAACTGTCATAAAACTTAGAGCACGAAAGTTGTTTGGCCTGATGTGATCTATAATTGTACCGAGTTTCATATTAATTCATGCAAGTGTGTTTGATTTATGGACAAATGTTCGAATCCCAGTCCAGGGGGCGCTGTCGAGCCGCCCTGCCACGCCCGGTTACCAGCTTTAGCCCGGCCCTGATGGCCATGGGTTCTGACCCGTGTGCAAAGTTTCAAGAGTTTTCGAGGATGTTAAGGCCCCCGAAAATGCCAGAGAAGTCGCACACAGCAAATAAAGGGTTAAAATTAACCTGACAGGCGCCCCTCCTCTCACTCACACAGAGGGACACTGAGAGACTGGCAAAATTCTGAGATTTTCTCTACATTCAAACAAACATATCTGACTTTCTGTGGGTCCTAGCTAATGAGTGTCAATTAGAAAGTTGTCCGGCTCGAGGAGTACAATATACATACCAATTTTTGTAACTCTAGTTAAAACTAACAACCCCACTTTTGTCAAAAGGTGGCGCTACTGAGCCCTCACCACGCCCGTTTCTGAAACTTTGCACATGTCTACTGGCTAATAAATGTGTTGTGTCTGTCGAGTTTCATACAATTTGAAGCATGCTAAGGGTCTCAAAAGCATCCTAAAAGAAGGGTAAAGTTTGATGCGTCGCCACGGCAACAGTTTCAAAGATCCACAGCTATCGCGGATCACAGCTATATATATATATATATATATATATATATACTGTATATATACATATGAAGCCGGTGGCACCGCCACCCTGGTGCCTTTAGGTTTATTGTGCACGACATGCAAAATGTAACCCTGCTTTGACTGATGCAAGCTCTACAGCACAGTTTATAGTAAGAAAGAATATAGTAAGAAAGAAAAGTAAGCTGTTACTCTGAGATGGTTTGGGAAACAAACATTCATCATGTCGCATTGGTTTTAGTTACTTGTCCTCGAACAGAGCCCTAATCTGTTTATATTTCAGTTACACATTCTACATTGATTAAAAAAGAAAAATCAAATGTGTTTTTAATTCATACAGAAATAAAATATTTATAATTCAGCTGAGAATAAAGTTAGTTCAAATTTTAAGAAAAACAAATATATGATCTGAAATATAGCACATTCATTTTTAAATTCATTCAGGTTCAATTACCAAAAATACAATCTTAATTTAATTTAAAGCAAATAATAAATCTAAAATATATGGGTTATATGCATATTTTGTAAAAAAAGAAAAAAAAAAGAAAGAAAGATATATATCCAAAAACACAAGGCCTTAAACTTTAACAAGGGTGCAACTCTTATCACTACAACAAACATAGTCACACACATAAGTCAAGTCACTTACATTTTATATGCAATATTGACTTTTTAGATGCAATATTGACTTTTTTCTGTTTCAGCAGAGAAAATAGTTAAACAAAGATCACAGCGACCCATCGCGCATCTCAAAGCAATGTGTTTTCTCATTACTGAATGATTCAGCATTTTGAATCCATGACTCGTTCATTAAGACGGTCATCTGGCGACACCTTATGGTGATTTAGGGTTATGTTTAAAAGTATCGTTCTTTACAGCGATTTTTAATTGACTCCTGTTAAACCAATCTCGTAACATTATTGTGTAACCGATTTAATTTGATCAGCCTTACCTAGGGTAACAGCCCTATAGTGTCTTATTATTCTAAATTATTAAATTTATTGATCAAATTTACTAATGAAAAATGAAGCATACATTTATTAAGACTAGGCTGCCCTGCAGATATTAGGCTACAATATGCAGATTTAAATATACCATTTATCAAATAATCTGTTTATTTTTAGGTTACACATTACATTGTTTAAAAAATAAAAATCAAATGTGACCCGCTCTGGCGAAATGAGTCGGAAGTTTCAACCTTCCATTTTAAGATATGGGCCGATTATGTGGAAAAACCATGAAATAACAAAAAAAAAAAAAAAAAAAAAATTTCAAAATTTCAAAGAACAGACATTCAAAAATAATCTCACAGGGTTTCGTAGTCGAGATAATTGAGTAAAGGTATTTAAATAACGATTAAAGTTGTCAAAGCTTTAAATTCGCTGAAATAAACATTGCTCTTCTCAACTCCCCTCGTCACCTCTGAGCATTTCCCGGGTATCCCCTGAAACGTTGAACTCACTGGAGGCTTCTAACCTAAACTGCGTGAGTATATTTATCTGCAAGAAGAATATAGCCTATGTAAGGCTGTAACGATCGCGACACTCAGATCCACGAACCTGTGTCGCGGTGTGAGAAGACAGAATCACGACACCGACACGTCCCTTCAACTCCCGAAGTTATCCTTCACGTCCAGACCCAATGCTAGCTACAACATCTTTAAATTACTATTAGTATTATTCGAAGTTAACATTATAAAATACGTAGACTTACACCACAAAACTTAAATTATTACTATTTTTTTTTTAAAATTGGGCAATTTCAGCATTATGGAGGAGATCCAATTCCCAGATAATTAAATATTTTAATAAATTGGCCTATGTGAACCACACTGCACAAACCAAAAGTAATACTCACCCGATGAAGAAGGGTTGACTCTCTCCAGAACATAAAATCTTTATTTTATTTTCCGTGTTCGCATTTATGAGGAAAAACAATCCGAACGTGACCGTTCTCTGGAAGCAGCACTAAAACTTTCACATAGCTTAAACATGCAAGCACAAAGCCTTTCTTTAAAGTAAATTTCGTTTTAAAATAATTATCTTAATTTAAATCAATGTTTCATCAACCAATTACTAGGATTTAATAATAAGAAATAAATTGCAGACAATAGGCTAGGCCTAATCACGACGCGGAGACGCACGGCACGTGAACTGAAGCTTGTCTCATGAACCGAAAGTCAGCGTATAAGGTATCCTCACAGACATATATATTGAAATGTCTACTTTTAAACACAACCATTCAAAATGAAAGAAAACAGACTGCTCTCTGCTTATGTGGGCTAATCCGTATGAAAACTGAATTTCTCTCTGACTCCTCTTTAATCTTTCTGATTTTAGAACATTTTTGTAAAAGTGACTTTTTAATTATTTATTTCAAAAAAATTAAAAATAAGTTGAGTTTCAGCCTCGTTAAATTGCATTTATATATGTTAATCTATTTGGTCAAATTAAGCTATATAAAATAAATAGTTTATCCCTTAAAATGCTATGGATTTTGAAAGATATCAAAAAAAAAAAAACGGGCAAAAAAACTTTAAAAGCGATTTTCTTAGGTTTTCAATTGGAAAAAAAAGGGCAGACGACCAGAATTCAAATCTGTATATCGTTACAACCATTCAAGGTATGACCAAGGTATCATTTGAAAGCTTACAGTGTCCTCTTTCCATTAATATCAAAATCTCAATTTTTAAATTTGGGTCACTGTGACTAATTTTGCTGGATCAGGTCGGTCACAAATGTGTTTTTTATTGTAGTATTATTTTATACAGAAATACATTATAATTATATATAATATACAAAATATAACCGTGGGCGCGATTAAACAGTGTTACAATAAAACTCAACATTGTGTTTTTTAAAAATAAATTCAAATAATACAAATCCCGAAATTGCGCTAATTTTAAAATTAAACTAAAACTCATGGCTGCACAAGCATTCATAACTGTGCGCGCCAACAGCGAGGAACCAGCAGAACAGAGTGAACGTTCATTCTGTTTAGTTACTTAATAGGAATTTATTTAAAATGCTTGCTCTACTCCACAACATTAATGTCTTGTGCGGATATCTGTATTTTGACTTTCGGTTTTAAGTAAGCGATTTAAAAGTTCCCGAGTCCCAGCGGAGTCACACGTTGATTAACCGGTGGGAATATACACAATAGGCCTACCTGATATTGAACACAAGAGGGCAGTATAGCACTACGTATGACTCAGATTATTTTTTCTTCTTCTGAATTTTAAAACCATTCTGGCTGTTTTTGAACGTAAACATAATTCTTAAATGAAAAAAGGGAAAAACTGGTTTAATTATAATATTTGTATAATTTAATTTAGAAACAAATGATGTATAATTACATTTTTAGAAGATATGAGGCTTTTAGTGTTTACTGTTTACTTTTTTGACATTACTTTAATCTTTTGCCAAAGTTGCACATGCCTACTGGCTAATAAATGTGATGTATCTGTCGAGCTATCTGTATCTATCTGTTTCAAGCAATTTCAAGCATGCTAAGAGTCCCAAAAGTATCAAAAAAGAATGTTAAAGTTTGATTTGTTGCCACAGCAACAGTATCAAAGATATCAAGAATCCATTCACAGGTCTACATCTGCTGTATTTTTACATTATACAGATGAAGTTTGAAGCAAATCGGTTAAAAATAAGAGGGTGATATCAAAGCATTTTGAAAGTGACACACTTCCTGCTGCCAGTTGGTGGCGCTATAACTTTGACTCACAATAGTCACATCCATGTAATCAGCCTCTTACAGTGAACACACTGCTGAAGTTTCATCAAGATCAGTTAATGTATGCTGAAGTTATAACACACTTCCTGTTTCACGTTTCTCGCCATAATTTTGTTTCCTCGCCACGGCCAAACCGTTCGAGATATCAAAAATCCCCTCGCAAACTTTCATCCTCAATGCCTTGACTTCATGCTGACCGAGTTTCGTGCCGTGTGTTTGAATTTTCTAGGAGGAGTATTGCACATTCCATTGCGAGCGTTTTACAAACAAACCTCAATAGCCGACTTCCTGTTTGGCTGGGGTAAAAAGTAAGAGCGTGAGGTATAGATGAAACGATGAGATCAACATGTGTACCGAGTTTCATATTATTACATGCAAGCGTGTTTGATTTATGGACCAAGTGTTCGGACCCCGTTCCAGGGGGCGCTGTCTAGCCCCCCTGCCACACCCAGGTACCATCTTCAGCCCGGCTCTGATGGCTGTGGGATCTGACCTGTGTGCAAAGTTTCAAGAGTTTTCAAACCCGTTAAGGGCCCCAAAAGCCGCTAAGAGTCTCAAAATCATAAAAAAAAAGAATTTTAAAGTTTGATGCGTTGCCACGGCAACAGTATCAAAGATATCAAGAATCCATTCACAGGTCTTCATCTGCTATGTATTTACATTATACAGATTAAGTTTGAAGCACATCGGGTAAAAATAAAAGGGTGAGTTCAAAGCATTTTGAAAGTGACACACTTCCTGCTGCCAGTTGGTGGCGCTATAACTCTGACTCACAATAGTCACATCCATGTGATCGTCCTCTTACAGCGAACATACTGCTGAAGTTTCATCAAGATCAGTTAATGTATGCTGAAGTTATAACACACTTCCTGTTTCACGTTTCTCGCCATAATTTCGTTTCCTCGCCATGGCCAAACCGTTCGAGATATCAAAAATCCCCTCGCAAACTTTCATCGTCAATGCCTTGACTTCATGCTGACCGAGTTTCGTGCCGTGAGTTTGAATTCTCTAGGAGTAGTACTTCAAATTCCATTGCGAGTGTTTTATGAACAACCCTAAATAACCGACTTCCTGTTGGGCTGGGGTAAAAAGTAATAGTTTGAGGTATATATGAACGATGAGATCTATATGTGCACCGAGTTTCATATTATTACATGCAAGCGTGTTTGATTTATGGACCAAGTTTTCGGACCCCGTTCCAGGGGGCGCTGTCTAGCCCCCCTGCCACGCCCGGGTACCATCTTCAGCCCGGCCCTGATGGCCGCGGGTTCTGACCCGTGTGCTAAGTTTCAAGAGTTTTTGAGCATGTTAAGGGCCCCAAAAGTGCCCGAATAGTCGTATAAATAATAATAATAATAATAATAATAATAATAATAATCCTAAGGAAAACAATAGGGCCTTCGCCCTTTCAGGGCTTGGGCCCTAATAATCTTTAGGAAAACAATAGGGCCTTCGCCCTTTCAGGGCTTGGGCCCTAATAATCGTTAGGAAAACAATAGGGCCTTCGCCCTTTCAGGGCTTGGGCCCTAATAAAATAACCCTAACAGTTTCAAGAGGGTCCTCGCACTGTTAGTGCTCGGGCCCTAATAACCCTAACAGTTCCAATAGGGTCCTCGCACTGTTAGTGCTCGGGCCCTTAAAATAACCCTAACAGTTTCAATAGGGTCCTCGCACTGTTAGTGCTCGGGCCCTAATAATCCTAACTGTTTCAATAGGGTCCTCGCACTGTTAGTGCTCTGGCCCTAAAAATAACCCTAACAGTCTCAATAGGGTCCTCGCACTGTTAGTGCTCGGGCCCTAATAATCCTAACAGTTTCAATAGGGTCCTCGCACTGTTAGTGCTCGGGCCCTAATGATGAGTCCAATCAAATAGAACACAATAATGACAGACTACAAGGGTCAGATACACTGCTTCCTGAAGAAGAGAAATCTGAGTAATGGTGGCCAAGTAAATCCAATAGTGTCTCAGTGGGTGGTGCAAGTGGCATCAGCTAGTCAACTGATTTGATTCTATACAGACTTTAGACAATCTTCAAACCTGGAGTGTGTTTCCATAGCATCACCTACTGACGCAGCATCAAGTGAACCTATGAAATTATACTCCTGTCTTGAAATCTTACACAAAAATGTGTATACAATAAAATTATTACTAAATATGTTTCTTGTTAAATGCAAGTAAACAATTCAAACAAGCAAAATGCCTCGTTCTTACATTAATTTTCATGCATTAATGTGATTTTACACCAAAATCCCTTCATGTAATACCTTTGTTATCAGCGGCAATAAATCCCAAAATATTCTGGTGACGTAACATTATTGTCTGATAAATCTCAGCCTCACGAAACCAGGAGCGTTCATCTCGTGATGAGAAGATCTTCACAGCGACATCCTCCCCCCTCCATTTGCCCCTCCACACTTCCCCGAAGCGCCCCTTTCCAATGCTTTCCTGGAGGACAATGGTTCGAGCAATCGTTCTCTGGACCAATAAAGGCAATCCTGAGAGAATAGCACATAAACTGTCAGCTAAAGGGTTAACAACAGATATATGTCCATACACCTGTTCAAATCTCACTCACTGCAAAAAAAAAAAAAATGTATATTTATGATGATTAATTAAAATCATTAAATCATATCTAGCCCTTCAAAAATTATGTAATTTACTCATCTCATGTGATTCAAATATACACTGTTTCAAATTATTATCAAGTGATATATCAGCAGGTTTTAAGAAACAATAAACTAGATTTTACTTTTTCAAAAGAAAGTGCTTGATTTATTGAAAAATTGTTTGCCAGGTTAGCTATGTTAAATAGTTTACCAGGTATTCTTAGTTAAATGGAAAACTTAAAGAGACTGTTCCACATTATTAAATGGATATATATATATATATTTTATTTTTTTTTTTGGAAATAGGCTCATTTTACAACTCATAACAAAACAAAACATAGAAGTAATCCAAATGAATCCAAATATAACTCTTCTCAGATAAATATGACTAATCTCATATGATGTCATACAAAGGGGTGTATGAAGTGTATGAAGAACAGATGGAAATGTACATTTAGCATGCAGGCACTTTTATCTAAATCAACTTAGTGTGTTTATCATTTTTATGCAAGTCAATATTTTGATCATATTTTTTCCAAGCACATTTTACCAATTCCAAACCACATCAATCTTAATATCTACAATTAATGTTGTATATAATTGTTTATAAGTGATATATAATTGCTTATGTTCAGGTAAAGTGGACAGGTAAAAGTGGACAAAAAAGAGTTTTAACTCATACTGAAAAGTCAGAAATTAATAAATGCCCATAAGAGGAATACTAGAGGAAAAGTACATAAGAGGAAAATAAAGGTGTGATAAATGGACAGCAAAATGCTCATTGGAGCAGCAGGGTCACACACACACCCACACACACACAAAAACAGGTTAAGAAGAAAAGATGCATGTTAACTGCAAAAGACATTAGTTGCTGGTGGTTTCAATTATTTTCCTTAATAATATTTTTTTTGGTAACACTTTATTTTGATTCATGACAGCGCAGTCTCATCCCAAGACGTCATATAACTGACGTCTTGGGACGTCTTTTGACCATACGTCAACATCCAATGGTTAGATGACGTTATCGGATCCTAACCCTACCCCAGACCTAAACCTACCCCTAAACCTACCCCGTCACCTAAAGGTAAAATGTAAAGCTAAAGCGTCAGTTGTATGACGTCCCAGGATCGTCATGTAACTGACGTTAAAGGGTACCCTAAAACGGCGGATGTTGACGTATGGTCAAAACACGTCCCAAGACGTCATTTATATGACGTCTTGGGATGAGACTGTGTTTTTCATGAGATTCATGTCACTTTTACAATTTTGGAGCTTGACAACATTTGTTCTTATTCACTATTATACAGAAAAGAAATATTAAAAATTTCTCCATTTGTGTGAAGGAATAAAGAAATTCAACTGGTTTGGAATCACATGAAAGTGAGTAAACAATGGAATAATTTTCATTTTTTGAGCAACCTATTCATTTTGCATATTCATGTTATAAAGAAACACATATGATAACTAACATTTGGGTTTTTTTTGTTGTTGTTGTTTTTTTTTTTTTGTGCACAGCCAGCTCTCACCTGAACCAGAGCCAGAGGTGCTCATGTCATAGATGAGCTCTTTCAGGCATTTGTCAGGTGACACCAGAGTATGGTCATCCAGGGGTTCCTCTGGATCCTGTTTGTGGACTTTAATGTGTGTGCATCGCAGGTTTTGTACGGCACACATTCCCAGAATGACACCTATACACACCAGGCACGACGGCACAAGAATTACTGCTGCTAGTTCCAGCTGACTCCAACCAGACCCATCAGGTGGCGGCTCTAGACCAACACACACACAAATTTGTTTCAGTATATGAATGAGGACATCTCATGCAACATTTTTTTTATGATGATGAATCTATCTATCTATCTATCTATCTATCTATCTATCTATCTATCTATCTATCTATCTATCTATCTATCTATCTATCTATCTATCTATCTATCTATCTATCTGCCTGTCTCTCTGCCTGTCTCTCTGCCTGTCTATCTATTTATACCAGTCATTACTAGATTAAAAAATGCCTATTTCGAAGTCTGTTATATGAATTGTTTGAAAGGCAGATTAGTTTGAAAATGTATTACACAAACCATACTAGCCAGAAGGTTTGCTCCATGTTTTGTGTTTGTAGCTCTAGGAGGAATTTAGGGCCTCAGAATAATAATACCTGTAACTTAGATAAAATTTATTTTGTCATGGCAAACTTTGACATTGGCTTGTAAAAGCTTAGCTCAAAAGTTTGAAGTAGTTTTACAGTTTTTCTCGATTGTTTACACACATTTTCTGGTACTTGAGACACAATGACCACAACATGTAACTCATTCACCAACCCCCTGAGCCAATTCTACTGAACTACAAGCACAATTCCTGCTTTACACTCAAATTGCAGTTCTAAAACACACTTTTTTCAAAACACTACACACAAGTTCTCTGCATTTGGCACAGTTTTCATGCAGAAAATCTCTTGTTTTCATGAGGAACACACTGCCATTCAAATATTCACACTGACTCGTCACATGGGCAAACACCCGTCACACAGTTTTACAATTAGTGATCAGAGCTTTAGCATAAAATACCAAAACCAAAGAGAGGATGCAGCATAGATATTTTTTTCTTTCTTTTTTTACTGTAACAGCATAAGAAATTCTGTTGTTTTGTATGTAGACCACTGTATGTGCAACTGTGTGTTGGTTGGGGTGTACAAAATGTGGGATCTATCTCCCATTGATTTTGTGGGAAAAATAAAATATATTTGTTACCGTGTATTTGTGTGTTCTGGGTCTAAAAAGCAATATTCTCAAATATTTTACAACACACTTATGTATGTAATGTCTGTAGTAAGTGTAACACTGAACAAAAAAGGCCTAAGTCATTATGATGAATGGAGAAGAAGTGTTTTCCATTCATCATAGTGTTTTACATTGAGCACATCAGTGTTCAACTGGTTCTTATAAATGTCTATTCATATGATGGTTTGTGTGTGTCATTTGAAAACAAAATACCATTTTGAGAAGAAATAACATTGTTTTGAATGTAAAGTTTCATTTTGCAGGAGAATTGAGGGGTTTTGCCAATTGTGTGAGTGTTTTTAGATTTGTGTGTAGAGTTCTGAGAATATGAGGCATTCTTTCAGAAAATGTGTGTAAACAATCGAGAAAAACTGTAAAAGCTTGAAGTCTGAAGTGGTTATAAAAGCTTGAAGTGTGACGTAGTTTTCAGTTTGAAGGAGTTGTAAAAGCTTTGTTTTAATTTTGAGACAACCTCTAAAACCACCATCCTCCTGACTAATGCTTACTACTGTACCTAATGCCACTGCATGAGGACAGTCGTGACCTCAAGACCTTTATTACAACAAACTATTCCATTTTTGTTGTGTTCCTTACGGATTGGCTTCAGAGACTGCGGCCTGAAAATTACCTGAACAACATTATCATCCACGGATGTGACAGCATGACAAAGCACTTGAAGCTGCTGGTTCGCAGCTTCCGGTAAACCAGTCTGCTGTTCTTAGGTCATACTGTGTTTCAGCTCAATGACTAAACTGTTAAGTCCCACCCTGCTTCTCTCCAGCCAGTGCCGCTGCCAGATGGACCATGGCTGTGGATATAGTCAGGCCATTTAACACAGATGCATCCGACTGCAGGTTTGCTATAACATTAACTCATTATTACAGCAAATTGCCTTAGATCTCCTTTACTCGCACTGTCACAACGGGTTCTGTGATTTCTGTCATCAGTCTTAAGCAGCCATGGGTCGTTACTTTGAGTGTTGCAGCCATCGAGTGTTGTTACTGATAACAGTGTTCAGTTTATGTCCACTGCCTTTTCTGTATTTCTGAAAGGAAGGAATATTTGTCACCATTGTTCCTCTCTCTCTACTACCTAGCAGCTAATGGTGCTGTAGAGAGGTTTAACTGTGTGCTTTGCATTTCTCATGTGCTTTATTATTTAATAAGTCAAGTCACCTACATTTATATAGAGCTTTACAGTGATCAAAGGAAATTAATTTAACTGTAACAAAGTTCAGGGAAGAAGGAGGCAGGAACCGGATAATAATCAAAAATAAAACTTTATTTAAATAAAATAAACAAACAAATTACCTGCCAGCATCCCCTCACGGACGACTGCTGGCTTACCAAATAAAATATAAAATACAAACAAAAGCAGGCCTGTTCCTCTCTCGCTCATCCACTCCGTCGCTCCCCCTTTATGGCTCCGCTCCTTCGTAAAAGATGCGAGACCGATGTGCTTCACAGGTGCTGCTCATTAGCAATCGCACCTCGCGACTTTCTCTCACGTCCCTCGGCCGTCCTGCTCACCACAGTAACAAAGATTGTTTTGGCTGTACATCAGCTCAAGAAGAGAGTCACTGTCCAGCTTAAGTAATTTTTTGAATAATTCTTTTCTTTTATAAGTGATATAACATCATGTAAATACAATATAAATCATTAGTTATTAACTTAGGGGCCATTTACACGACACCGTTATCTACTGAAAACTTTTATTGCGCTTTGCCCATTCATTAACACGAAAACAGCGTTTTGTTGGCCGGAGAACGCAAATTCAAATGGGAAGCATTTTCATAACGTTTTCATCTGTACAGAGGAAAAATTCAAAATTTATCTTGAAAAAATAAACTTTTGTCATATCGATGATGCCTTCGTAGGGGACAGACTGTTGAAACTTCAGAGATGCGTTGTGGTCGTGTCTAGGCTAAGGTCCTTCATCAGATCTGGATACGAGCCGGATCCACCTGACTACGGTAAACCTCAGGATAAACAGAGAGACTAATATTAGATAGATGCCATTCTCTTATGATATAGCGAGTACATCTTATGGGAACTATTCCCGGTTCCAGTTGACCTAATTTATGTAGCCTAAAATCATTTTACATCGTTTATATAATATAAATAATATAAATTGATAATGTTTTATTTGTGTGCCAGGCTAAAGACATATGTTTTTAGTCTAGATTTAAACTGACAGCGTGTGTCTGATTCCCAAACAATCTTAGAAAGACTGTTCCATCCAGAGTTTATTTGTTAAATAGGAAACCCAGATAGCAAACTGACAATGAATCAACGTGGAAATATGACATCGAAACAACGTTGATCTGACATTGTTTTGCTCATCGAATTAACGTTGAACCAACGTCAGACGCGTCATTCTTTCAAAACTAACGGAAAATCAACTTGAAATCAACGCGTTGTTTCAACGTTATGAAAGCAAACCAATTTTCGATTTTCATTCAGCTTTGAAGAATGCCGCGTCTGACGTTGGTTCAACGTTAATTCAATGAGCAAAATCAACGTTGTTTCAATGTCATGAGAGACGTCGTTTCCACGTTGATTCAATGTCAGTTTGCTATCTGGGAAAGGATCTACTGCCTGCAGTTAATTTTGATATTCTAGGTATTATCAACTGACCAGAGTTTTGAGATTGCAGTAGACATGAAGGACTATACTGTGTTAAGAGCACGGGCGATTCTAGGATTTTCATTTTATTTTATATAAGATAATACATTTTTATTTTATAAAATAAATATAGGTAACACTTTAAGTTTAGGGTCTAATCCTCACTATTCACTAGTAGCTTGTTAAAATGCATATTACTAGCATATCGGCAGGGTTTTATAATCACTAAGGTCCTGAAAGTGAGTTACGGGGTCGAGAGAAATTCCCCAGGGAAAATTTTTATTTCTCTGATCTACATATGTACAAAACCAAAAAATTGGATAACTATAGCTGTAAAACCATGTCAGTGGGCAGTAGATTGTCCCCTTTCGTAGTCACTTCGAGTTACGTCAGAAGTGACGGAGATTGGGGGTTTCGCATAGAAAGCCAATCCTCTTCGAGTATTTAATCACGAGCCAATGGCATGCAATGCCTTGGGGCTGCGGAAATTTGCATAGCGTACTCCGCCCTACTCCGTGAGTATAAAAGGAGGAAGTGAACGCAACCGCAGTATGTTTTCGCTTCGGAGCCAAGAGACTTCTTCACTCCTAAGCCATTCTCACTGACAAGACTCTTCGAGACGAGCTCCTCTTCAGTGTTGGTGTGACGGCGGTACCCAGCGAGACTCTGCATTGCCTGCGATCTGAGCAGTGGTCTGCCAGACTTTGCGCTTCTCCCTGGACGCCTCAGCGCTGAAAGAGTGAATTTCCTCCTCTCTATTTGAAAGAGCTACACGTGGCACGTCTTTTTAAAGATGGTTCGCCCGTGTTCTTCTGGATGCGGTCGATTCATGTCGTCCTCTGATGGTCACGATCGCTGCTCTGTTTGCCTGGGCATTCAGCATGCAGCAGTAGCGTTCGTGGATGACTCATGTTCCTTTTGTGGGGATATGACCATCTCTACACTGCGATCGAGACTCAGTGATCTGACTAAAATGAGAGTCCCCGCGTCCGCTACTCGTTCAGCTTCTTCTTCGAGAAGCTCTTCGACTCGCGGACAGGGTGATCTGACGGTGACGGTGTGGAACAAAAACCCGACGAGAGATCCTCGGGCCACACCCCCCGCCCCAGTGTCAGAGCCAGCGAGCGCTGCTTCGATTCAGGCGTCTGCCTCTTCGCAGGTACCGTCTGTTTCGGACAGACGATGCCATTTTAGTGCTTTTAAATTATTTGTATAAACACCTGGAAGGTTGTAAAACACCTGCTCGCGTTTTATTTGCTGACTTTTCATCAGCATTCAATACAATTCATCCACAAATTTTAGCAAATTTTAGTTTCAAAAAAACAGAATTGAGCATTAAGCCCTGCAGTGTGAACGTAGCCAGAGACATGACAGATTTCTCTTTATGAAGCTGAAATTCTCTTCTTTTAAGTAAAGTAATTTATATAAAAAGCAATTATTCTCAGTTAATGTAATCTGTATGAAAATAGAGAGATGTCTGTCTTTTTCCTGTCACCTAATTATAGCGTATGACGTGTTAATGTGACCACGCCCACTGAGAGCGTGTGCTATTCAAACGTTAATGTTGAGGCAACCCATGAAAATGCCCACATCAGAACGCCCTAACCTTTATCTCGTCTTTCTGCGCAGTGAGGAATAATAGCAGAGGTGGGGGACTCGAGTCACATGACTTGACTCGAGTCTGACTCGAGTCACAATTTTCAGGACTTGTGACTTGCTTGATTAAAGTACAAAAATGACTTGACTTGACTTTGACTTGAGAACAAGTTACTTGAGACTTGACTTGACTTGAAGTGGAAGACTCGACAATGACTTGAACATATAATAAACAAACAGCAATACAGTTAATTAAAATATATATTATGACGTCAGCATCAATATATCGGCATCTGTGCCTTTACGCTGCTCAATTCAAACCGCGCCAAACGGAAGTTCCGGGAGTCTCACGCATATTGATAGCGTCTCCCTGATGCCCGCAAATGAGTTAAAATCTCCCGGAATCTAGAGCGAGATACTGCGCGTATAACATACATAGCGTGCGGCGTGTGCACGGCAGAGATATGGGAAGCCAAACAAACCAAAAGTGGGACGAGACAGCGGGGCTATACAGAGCTCGTGCCGCGCAGACATGTCATCTGCACGGTTCAATGATCCGAGCCGCGCAGCCGATTCGTCAGCGCAGCGCGGACGTGTTTCCTAGCGACACTCAATAGTCAGCGCTGTACTGACCAATTTAAAGCAACGCAAACCATATGCTACATACTACATGCAAATAAATGTACAATAAAGAAACCCCTCCTTCCTTACAAAGAATTGTTCTCTACTGAAGTTTAGGAGTTAATTATGGAGAATTCCATAATTAAAACAATCATTTGTTAATATTTATGTAAATTTAATATATAATATACATAATATTATTTAATATGTAATATTTATTAAATATAAAATATGTTAATATAACATATTACCATTTTTATTTTATATTTATTTTAAACATATTTTAAATATGTTAATATAACATATATTAACCCCCATTATTTTATTTTCAGATATTAATGTAGCACAGATATGCATATGATTAATATAGCAAATGTAAGATACATAATATATGTATAAAAGTTCATCTTTTCTGTGCAAAAATAAATATGTATCGAAAAAATTTACCTCTATTTATTTTAGTAGTGTGACTTGACTTTACTTGAAACTTATCAGGACTTGACTTGACTTGCTTAGGGTGAACCCTTGACTTGACTTGACTTGCTTGATTTATCTGAACTGCGACTTGAGACTTGACTCGAGACTTGATGGTTAAGACTTGAGACTTGCTTGGACTTGACCATGTGTGACTTGTCCCCACCTCTGAATAATAGACTACTAGTAATCCTGGAAAAGTTAACTCAGTTATCTGTTTCATTTCGAGAACCACGTATTCAGCTGATGTAGTAAGTAATTTATTTAAGCACTTTGTTCTAATCGCGTTATTGAATAGTGTCTGTAAACTGCACAAAGACTGTTTAAATATTAAATGTGTGTGAATGAATGGATGAATTCACAGACACGTGCGCTGTGTGTTCGTTCATTCACTCTCGCTCCTACATTAGTAAGACTATATTAGACTACTGACATTTGTTCTATACACAAATCCGCCACGAACTCTATGGGCGCCGCCATCTTGTCTGCCGCCATTACTGCGGGCCTGCGAAGTGTGATGGTGACAGCCCTCTAATGATATTTCAATGAAAGCGGATCCTGCTTATGAAATAAAATGTCTGGTTTACATTGGGTACCTGGTAGATGATGTCAGGCAGTGGCCAAAACTTACAGATAAAGATAATTTATTGACAACATGTGTTAATGTAAAAATGCGTCAGCCTAATGTAATGTAATTAAGACGTGTATTAATTTATGACAACAATAAAACCGAACGCTGTCATAGATGTGTTGCTAATATTATGTTCACATGCCAACTGTCCCGATTAAACTGCCCTACAAAGGCAAAATGCACTAACTACGCAAACAAAGAAACAGAGAAAAAGGCCTTTAAAGTTTTTATACCAGCCAGTCAAACATATTATGGATAGATTATGTGGTAATGCATCTCCGAAACGAGACATAATTTAACCCAGATATTTTTTCACAAGAAAGAACACATGTCATAAAGCCCATTACAAGTCTTAACTCATTTTTGACCAAATGTGTAGTTACTGCGCTTTGCCTTTGTAGGGCAGAATAGACTGCTACTGATCTAACCACTGACTACACCAGCAACACGACATTTGAGAATGATCACGACACAGGTGATAATCCATCACAGCCCACACGCGCATCAGACCATACAAACTCAACATCCAGCCACGCAAGAAAACATTAAATATTACCGAGGTAATAAAATGCTGATGTGATTTGCCCAAGAAACATTTCTGATTATTATTAATGTTTTCTTTTTAAAAAGTCAGGATTCCTTGATGAATAGAAGATTCAAAGTAGATTTTTCCAAAATAAAAAATCTTTGTAACATTATAAATGTCTGCGTTCACTTTTTGATTACTTTAATGCGTCCTTGCTGAATAAAAGTAGTATATTACTTTCTTTAATTTTTTTCAAATGTAGCGTATGTTACAAAAGCATTTTATTTCAGATAAATGCTATTATTTTGAAGTATGATTGATTTGTGTAATGTGACTTTTTTGTGTGATCTTAAAATCCGATTTACAATTAAATTGTACATAAATAGGTTAAGCAAAACAAACGTTTAAACTTTTGTGTTTAAAAAAAGAAAAATTTAAACGCATACTAACCTGAAATGACATATACTGTTTGATACAGTACAAATATTTTGAGTGTCTCTTATTTTCCTGTAAAGAGCAACACTTGTCCCACATTTTTCTCTGAAGTTGGCTATTCACAAGTTGCAGATAACTATTAGCCACGACCAGTTGCAGCAATAAAATACATGTTCTTACATTCAATATTATTTTATTAATAATCTGGCATGCGCTGAGCTTCAGAACCTAAATTACAGGGCATTGATTGAAGGTCAGAATTACACGAGCTCCGGATGGATTGGCCAGATACTGCATACCATCGCAGATGAGCTCATCACATTAAAAGGTGTCGGGAGGTTTAATACAGAGAACAATACAGAGAAAATTGTTAAAACAGCCAACCACACAACACGCTCTTCCCGGCATCACTGGACATATGCACAAAATAACTAAATAAAAACATCTAACATCTGCTATAGCCGCCTACGAGAACAACGCTACTTCCGCAGCAGCAAGGCCCGCAGTAATGGCAGCGCTGTGTTACTTCCGTGTTTCGCCGGATTTGTGTATACAGATCTATAAAACCAAAAAGACTGTTCAAATATGAATCGGGTGTCTGGGTGTGTGAACAAACTAACTAACACACAGCAACACACATACTGTTACAGACAAAATAGATTATAAAGTTTTTACTGTAGAATAGACATCAAATAAGCTTTAGTTGGACAGTTTCTGCTCATATGTTAAATATATAGTATGTTTTGTCAAAATAAAATAATCAACTGTTATCCAATGCAAGCTAATGCAATGCAATCAAAATAATGAATCATTAACTTTGAAATATGTATGATAGAATGTATTGGCCTACCTTAAAAATAATACTTTATTTGGAAAGAAAATTATTTTCAAGATGTTTCCAACTCTAACTTTGAACCAATTCTATACAATGGCCCATATAACCTATTTGACCTGGATTTTGTCCTTCCAAATTTTTCTTGTGACACCTGAATGAAAGGCTCATTATTGTGCGGGTCAGGTAAGAGTCACCTAATTATTCATGATGGGGCTGGACATGATGGGGCATTCGCATATTGCCTTGGCAAACAAAAAATATTTTTCACAAGTAATGTGGATGCATATTTAGTATGTGTTTTGTGGCCTTATTTCAGAAACTTTCATTTTTTATTTTTTTAATAACCACGCATAAACAATATTCTCTCAAAAATACAAACATGTACATACATGTTGCTCACATATTATTGATAGACCAAAGAGATGTGTTTTTATTCTAGATTTGAACTGACAGAGCGTGTCTACTCGAACAATGCCAGGAAGACTATTCCAAAGTTTAGGTGCTAGAGAGGAAAAGGATCAACTGCCTGCAGTTGATTTTGATATTCGAGGGATTATCAAATGACATTTTGACCCCATTTACACCTGGTATTAAAATACGATCTGTATCCAGATAAGTTATCCGGATAATAAGTACCGATTCCATTTACACCTGGCCACATAAATGTGTTTTTGCAAAATGGATATAAATTCGATCTTCAACTTTAATGGGTTGCACGCCACCAAAAGCAAAAGATATGAGCTGCATTTTATTGATCATCAGCTAGTTTCCAAATCAAAGACATCAATAAGATAGAGTGGCAACAGCCCTGGTAAGAAAATTTCGTTTCTTTACTTGAAGATGATTGTAAGTTAAGCGTCTGTGACTTACTTTCACATTTATTTGCGATGTTTGCCCGTTGGCTTGATGAATAGCTAGACGCTCAGCTGCTCATCTGCGGTGATGCGTGTCGCAGCAGTAGTGCAGTCTTATCTGTATGACAGTATGACATATAGCCTATATAACATGCTCTCACTAGTTTATTTTTTTAGAATTTTTGGGAGGAGTAAAATATACATATGTGGTTTCAACAACCAGATTGCGTTTACACCTAGTAAAGATCCGAACACAATGCGAGCCAGACTACCTCCAGATGTGGTCAGGCAGATCCGATCACAATCCGATCACAACGCATTTACACCTTGCATTAACATGTGTTTTTATTATCCGGATAACTTATCTGGATACAGATCGCATTTTAATACCAGGTGTAAATGGGGTCTTTGAAATTACAATAGATGTGAAGGACTATAAGGCGTTAAGAGCTCTCTCAAGTACAGGGGAGCTAAACCATGAGCTATGTCACTGCTGCTATTGAGTTCAGATGGACTCCTGCAGGACTGCTTCTGAGTGGACATCACCAAGGCAGAAACACTGTGGTCCGGAAGGCATCTGAAAGAATGTCATACTCACCGGAATGCTGCAGAGTAGTGCCAAACCAGACACCGTCCCATAGATTATGTATCCAACGGTGAGCTGTAGATGGCTTTTTGTAGCTGAATGATAAAGATTCTGAGGCAATGGCATCCAGCTTCAGTAGATTTGAGAAAGGATGGGATAACCCTCAAAGCAACATCTTCGATGACGCAGTGTCGAAAGACTGACACAAAAGGGAACCAGTTTACTTCTGGACAACAAGAACGCCTTGTGGTGTCCAGCAAAAACATATCTGAAAAGGCTTTAAGTATTGGGTCAAAACGTGCTGTTATGAATGCATTGGAATATGTACCATAAGCAGCTCTGCAAACAATGTGAGTTCAAATTTTACTTAAAGTTGCCCTTATCCAGTGGGCCATGACCTCACCACATCTGTACAGGGTCATCAGTGACAACACCAATACCAGTGAGGTATTTCAAAACACTTTTGCATGCCAGTCTACTAAAACAGTCTGTAAGTAAGCACATTTGGAACACAAAATGGACATTACCCAATAAAGGAAAATTTACAGAGTATCTGCAGAGATAAATGGAAAGCAGAGGGTCTCAGCCCATACTTCAGAGAGGCGTTTTTGATAGATGAGCTTCTCTGCACCAATGAACAGCAGACAGTTTCAAAAGTTTTCCCTCTAACATCAGTTAGATGATGCTATCTTATCCTAACCCTACCCCAGACCTAAACCTACTCGCGTCATATAACGTTAAAGGTAAAGCGTCAGTTGGATGACGCCCTAGGATTGTCATCTAACTGACGTTAAAGGGTACCCTAAAACGTTGGATGTTGACGTATGGTCAAAAGCATTGGTTAGATGATGTCTTGGGATGAGAATGTGTTGATTCAGGATATACTAGACCTTTGGTGTTTCACGTTAGGTATTATTTTGCCAATCAACAACAATCAAGTCAACAATGCCTTTATTTGCTGTCCTTGAAACACAAAGTGGTGTTTCAAACTCTGAGTAAGGAAAAGACAGAAACACTTTCTGTGAGGAATCTTAGTGAAAGGAGGAGGGACTGACTCCGTTGCTATGTATGACCCAATCTTTTGAAGACTGTGATTGGTTTGTTGTTGTGAAGGGCTTAAGTTTCACAACACTTGACCTACAACCTGATGAACTGCAGCACCATTAACTGTGAAAATGGATTTGCACAACAACAAGAGAGATGGAACACTCTGTCCGCTGGCCAAGCCTGGAATAATTTCTATAGAAAATAAGCCAGCCAGTTCTTTGTTTGGAAAGAAACATAAGCAATGTCTTATGCACGAGCAGAAAATGGTAATGGACTTTCTATTTCAGAGAGCTTCAATTAATCAATAAATAAAAAATAAATGTAATAGGAAATACATAGTCAATAAAAAATAAATACATGTAATAAGAAATGTATTTAAAATTTGTGTGGACTTTTACCATAAACTGGAACTACTCCTAAAAGACATAATTATGTGAATTCTCTTTTCAAATCACCTTTATATAACACTTATATAAAAAAAAAAAAAACGACATTATTAACTAACGACAACGACATTAACTATTTGTTTTCTTCTAGGTGGGCCTTAGAGTGAGTTCGCATAGTGTAATAAAAAGCGCAGCTCACGTTCTGACTACGTTTGTCTCATATATTTTTGAGACATTTTCAGTTTTGTTCAAGGTAAATAAATGTGATGGTTTTATAATAATGGTGATTATCTCTCAGGTGGACACCCAATCTAATATATGTTAAATCTTACCACGTCATGTCAACAAATAGAAAAAGTCAGCCAGCTCTTTGTTATCATGTTAATTATTGTTCCTTTAGCCCCAACAGTAGCGGCGCAATTTAACCCATCTACCATACTTTTACATATTCTCCCATTATCGATAAACCGTTGCTTTAAAGCTGCAGTCCGTAACTTTTTTGGGTTAAAAATTATCCAAAAGTAAATTGAGCAAGTACATAACTAGCCAGTGTTCAAAACTGTCTGCTTGCTCAATTCAAAGCGTTAAGCTTGTAATAATGTTTTTATTTCCAGTGGTACTGGTGGACTTCCGTGGGAATTTCGAGCATGTCTTTTTTTCATTGCGTCACATCTGTACACAAAAAGAAGTCTCGGCTAGTAAAAGCTATATTGTATGAGGATGTTGAAGGTGGAGATTTATAGCCTTTTCTCACAGCACTTGATATAATTAAACTTTTCAATTTGAAAGCAGTTCCAGAAAGGTTCAAACCAGTGACAACTGGAGATTCACTTAAAGTAAAATGCTAAAGACTTCAGAGTGGCAACAGAAAAAAAGAGACTGCAACTGGGCCCATGTGAAAACAAGGATAAATATCGGAAGGGCTTTTGAAAGGTGGCGTAAACTACGTATTTTAAGGAGTTCAAAGCAAACACAGAGATGGCCTTTTTTCTGCTGAAAACATAAGACATTTCAATAGTTCAATTATGTAACAGTAGTGATCTTGTTCGCTTAATTCATACAGTTACTGAGTACTGAACTATAGGTAGCCCTAATACACATTGAAAGTAGTAACGCAATGCTGATGTTGTTAACATTAACAAATTGAGAACAAAGTATAATTTGCTTATTTTGACGTGATATGATAAGCGATTATTAGATTAAATCAGCGCGATTTTCTGCAATGCTTTTTTTCCCTTAGTTGGTCCGAACAAAAAGTTTCTTGTTCAGATGACATTTACCAGTGAAAATTCTTGTTGGTCATACTTCCAAAAAGTAGAATCTGTGATTCTGAATGCAGTGTCCACACCGGGCAAAGTGACTGACAGCCGCATATTCTCCTCAAAACACTGGATTCATCCACGCTGGGCCGTGCCGAGGCACAACCCACATAAAGTTGATCTAAAAATGTTTTTCCAAGGAGGAAAAACTACAGACTGCAGTTTTATAAATATGATCTCAGATTATATATTTCTTGTTACTACTGTATATATACACTCACCTAAAGGATTATTAGGAACACCACACTACTACTGTGATTGACCGTGGCATTAAAACAAAGCCCATTTGGCACTAAGGGGCCTAAGTGTGTCAAAAAAAAACATCCCACACACCATTTACACCACCACCAGCAGCCTGCACAGTGGTAACAAGGCATGATGGATCCATGTTCTCATTCTGTTTACGCCAAATTCTGACTTTACGGCAAATTCTGACAAATTCTGACCATCTGAATGTCTCAACTGAAATCGAGACTCATCAGACCAGGCAACATTTTTCCAGACTTCAACGGTCCAATTTTGGTAAGCTCTTGTGGTAGCCTCTTCTATTTGTAGTGGAGATGAGTGGTACCCGGTGGGGTCTTCTGCTTTTGTAAGCAATCCGCCTCAAAGTTGTGCGTGTTGTGGCTTCACAAATGCTTTGCTGTATACCTCGGTTGTAACAAGTGGTTATTTAAGTCAAAGTTGCTCTTCTATCAGCTTGAATCAGTCGGCCCATTCTCGTCTGACCTCTAGCATCAACAAAGCACTTTCACCGATAGGACAGCCACATACTGGATGTTTTCCCTTTTCACACCATTCTTTTATATCTAAAATATACACTCATGTCTATATTACTAACAGAGCCCTATCGCTCTACACTGGCCAAGTGGGGACCTGAACAATGTCTAGCTATCCAACAGGGGACTCTCATAGCCTGCACTGGAACTGTGTGTGTGTGAACAGGGAAGTGAACTGGCAGTGTGTCTTCATTATGTAACTTGTATATATAATATATATAAGTTATATATATATATAAATTTATATATATATATTAGGGGTGGGCCGTTATCGGCGTTAACGTGCTGCGTTAACGTGAGACTCTTGTCGGGCGATAAAAAAAATATCGCCGTTAATTTATTCCCACAGTTGAGTTGGGAGCTAAATATACCACGCAAGCTATGATGACTTTCACTTTGATATTTTAGCGCAGATATAGTCGATTTGTACCGTAAGGGCCATTTAAAACCAATATATTGAAACGTCTGTTTATCCAGACATTAGGAAAATATCAGAGATGCATTTTATATTTAATATGAGGGAAATACACATCCGTAAAAAGGGTCGCACTCGCACACCGAACGAGAAGCGCCGCGCCACGTCTGGGGCTGTTTACACCTGGCCACTTCATGCGTTTTCTCAGATCGGATAGCTAGCCTATCTGATTTATCAAAACGATTCAATTTAGGCTACACCTGGTCACATACATGTGTTTTTACAAAACGGATGTAAATCCGATCTTCAATTCCCCCACGCTATGCGGATTTAATGAAGTGCACGTCACCGAAAACAACAGATGAGCTGCATTTTGATCATCGGCTAATTTCAAAATCAGCAAAGACAGCAATAAGAGAGAGCGGCAACCTGGTAAGATCATTAAGTTTCTTTACTTTTAATGAAGATGGTAACGTTAGTGTTAAGTGTCTGCGACTTACTTTCACTTTGATTTGCGATAGATTGTGGCGCGCTGGCTTGATAGGCGTTCAGCTGCTCATCTGAGGTGATGCGTGTCGCAGTAGCGCCGTCATATCTGACTAAAATAACACGACATATGGCCTATAACACGCTCTCACACGTTTATTTTTTAGCATTTTTGGGAGTAGTAATTTACATATGTGGTTTCAACAACCAGATGCATTTACACATGTCCAGTTTCGTCTGGAATGTGGCCAAGACTACCTTCTGATGTGGTTTGAGTGATCGGAGTTTCGGAGGGCATTTACACCTTTTCAAGATCGGATACAGAAAACGTATGAAGTGATTTCAGAGCATCCGTTAACTGAATCTCACCTGAAAATCCAATAACATCAGCAAATGTCATTCAAGCAGCTGATTTCTGTATTAGGCTATGCATTACTTTCATCAGATATTTCATCCCTCTATTTATTTGTAGGACTATTGTAAGAAAAAGAGCTTCCCGGACACTACAAAATAACTCATTTCGTGTTACATAGAAGAAAAGTAGATCAAATGGGTTTAGAATTAACCTTATGAAAAAACAACAACAACAACAAAAAACAACTGATTTAGTTATTATTTCGTGCTGTTTAAAACTAGGGTTGACAATAGAATAAAATAATTATGATTACTATCATTATTTATATGAACATTCCAGTGTTAAATCTTGTATAAAACATATTTAGGCCTAATTACAAACTACCTACGAGGTTATTAGTGGGTATAGCACACGCCTTGAATTCAAATGAGCCATTTTAATCTAGATTAATCTAGATTAAAAAAAAATAATCTATGCCCACCTCTAATATATGTATATATTGCATACATATTGTAATATGCATATTGTGATCTCTGATGCCTGTGTGAATATTTATACATATACAGTTGTGGCCAGAATTAAAGGGATAGTTCACTTTGAAATTAATTTTTGATATGTTTTAGCTTACATCAAGGGCATCCAAGATGTAGGTGTCTTTGTTTCCACAGTATTTTCAATTTTGACATTTTTCAGTCAAACCGTTGTTGTCTATCAGTCATACACTGGAGGCAAAGGGGGTCCTCCAAAAAGCATGCACAGAGAAGTCAAAATTAAACATAATTTAATGACTCGTAAATGTAAGTACACATTGATGGCCTAAGACCCGAAACGAGCGTTTTTTGTGAGAAAACGAACAGTATTTATATCGTTTTTACCTCGTGTAATCCAAGTGATCTGAATCAGTTGTTCAATGTCCAACTGAACCGAACTGAATCAGTTCAATGTTACGCCGGAAGTGATCGCTTGCGTGTGACGTCACTCAATATTTACGCGGAGATTTCGGAAGTTTTACCTTTTACTAAACATATTTAGATATACCGAAATCGTCTTCCATTGTGGTTTCCCGTTTATCTAAATATGTTTAGTGAAAGGTAAAACTTCCGAAATCTCTGTATAAACAAAGAGTGACGTAGGCCCGCAAACGATCACTTCAAACGCATGCGCAGACCGAAGCGCCCGTGCCGTCAGATAATTTTGTCATGGCTATGATTACTGTCACAGTCTGCGTCTGCACCATCCTGTCTGCGTCTCCTGCACTACACTTCCCATGATCCTCTCGTCTGCACACCTGAACTCACTCCCTCATCAGCCTCCCGTTCAGCGTCCTGTTTCATCTGTTTCACCTGTTTTCACCCCATTATGTTTGATTCCTCTGTGTATTTAGTTCCCTCAGTTTTACTCTGTCTTTGTCGGTCGATGTCTATTGATGTTTATTATGAACCCGTGTGGTGCCCGTGTTCCTGTCTGACTGCCTGTTTATATATATATTAAAAACCCGTTCTTCCCGACACTCCGGTCTCCTCGTTCCTCTGCCAGAGCCACACCGTGACAGATCGACCGACCACAAAGAAAAGGAGATGGACCTCGTTGCTGCATTCAATCTGCTCTGCTTAGAGCAGGGGAACCGCTCACTCGAGGACCACTTGGCGGATTTCCTCTCCCTCGTCCCAGCCACATCTTTCCCGGACGACAGCCTCTGCAGCTTCCTATATGCTGGCCTCAACACCGCCACCAGAGAGCTGTTGTCCGGGGAGGGTCCTCTGTGGAACTTCGCTGCCTATGTGGAGTGGGTGCTGGTGTCATGTGGATCTTCCTTCACCGTTGACGACGGCACCAGCCCCACTCCAACGCCCGAGATCTCCTCATCGCTGGTTCCGCCCAGCTCCATCCAGCCCGAGCTTTCCTCATCGCTGGTTCCGCCCAGCCCCATCCAGCCAGAGCCCGAGACCGTCCAGCCAGAGCCCGAGACCGTCCAGCCAGAGCCCGAGACAGTCCAGCCAGAAACCGAGACCGTCCAGCCAGAGCCCGAGACCGTCCAGCCAGAAACCGAGACCGTCCAGCCAGAGCCCGAGACCGTCCAGCCAGAGCCCGAGACCGTCCAGCCAGAGCCCGAGACCGTCCAGCCAGAGCCCGAGACCGTCCAGCCAGAAACCGAGACCGTCCAGCCAGAGCCCGAGACCGTCCAGCCAGAGCCCGAGACCGTCCAGCCAGAGCCCGAGACCAGGATCCCACCCAGCCTCCCTCTCCCACCTCCTCCCGTCATGCATCCGTCAGCCCTTCCGTCTGCCAGCTCCCCTGACCCAACCTGGTCGTGGGATCCCCGGTTTTCGCCTCCCAACTCCTCCACATGGACACTTCCTCGGCCCCCGGTCCCATTGGTTCCCCCGTGGCTCATACCTCCCTCGGCTCCTCCATGGCCCCTCAGTCCACCAGCTCGGCCAGGCTCCCTCTGTCCTCCGGATTCCCTTCACTCCCTCGTCATCCTCCCCTCACCTATGGACTTCCTTCCTCTGGCTCCGCCCCGTTATGTCACCCCTCCGGTTCAGTTGGACTCCTCACTCCCTCCAGTCATCCGTCCGCCCTCACTCCCTCTGCCCTCACCGTGTCCCTCCGTGCCCCTGTCGTCACCTTGGTCACCTGAGCCTGTGTTATCACCATGGTCCCTTGATCCCTCGTCAGCACCTTGTCTCGTCAGTCGCTCAGCTTCACCTTGGTCTCCTCTCCCATCGGCTCCGCCCTGGTCTCGCCCTCTATCTGCTCCGCCCTGGTCTCGCCCTCCATCTGCTCCGCCCTGGTCTCGCCCTCAGCCTGCTCCGCCCTGGTCTCACCCTCAGCCTGCTCCGCCCTGGTCTCGCCCTCAGCCTGCTCCGCACTGGCCACGCCCTCAACCTGCTCTGCCCTGGCCACGCCCTCAGCCTGCTCCGCCCTGGCCACGCCCTCAGCCTGCTCCGCCCTGACCACGCCCTGCTCAGCCCTCGGATCGTCACAGTTCTGTCACAGTCTGCGTCTGCACCATCCTGTCTGCGTCTCCTGCACTACACTTCCCATGATCCTCTCGTCTGCACACCTGAACTCACTCCCTCATCAGCCTCCCGTTCAGCATCCTGTTTCATCTGTTTCACCTGTTTTCACCCCATTATGTTTGATTACTCTGTGTATTTAGTTCCCTCAGTTTTACTCTGTCTTTGTCAGTCGATGTCTATTGATGTTTATTGTGAACCCGTGTGGTGCCCGTGTTCCTGTCTGACTGCCTGTTTATACTGTATATATATTAAAAACCTGTTCTTCCCGACACTCCGGTCTCCTCGTTCCTCTGCCAGAGCCACACCGTGACAATTACAAGAGGTAAAACGATATAAGTACTGTTTGTTTTCTCACACAAACCGCTGGTTTTGTGTCTTAGGCCATCAATGTGTACTTACATGTACGAGTCATTAAATCATGTTTAATTTTGACTTCTCTGTGCATGCTCTTTGAGGTGAAACGATTGAGGACCCCCTTCACCTCCAGTGTATGACTGACAGACAACAACAGTTTGACCAAAAAATGTCAAAATTTAAAATGCGGTGGAAACAAAGACACCTACATCTTGGATACCCTTGAGGTAAGCTAAAACATATCAAAAATTAATTTTAAATTAAAATTTCACATTATAAAATACATGTTTTTCTCCAAAACAGGACACAATTATTCATACCCTTTTATTAAATACTTTTTTTCAACCTCCTTTTGCCAAGATAACTGCTCTTATTTTTCTGCTATAATGCCTGATGAGTTTCGAGAACACGAGATCAGAGACCATTCCTCCATACAGAATTTCTTTCCCAGATCTATGTTGATGCTGCTTCTCTTCAGTTCAGACCACTCATTTTCTATATGGTTCAGGTCAGGGTCTGGGACAGTCATGGCAGAAGCTTCATTTTGTGCTCCCTAACACATTTTTGTGTTGATTTTGATGTTTGTTTTGGATCGTTGTCCTGATGGAAGATAAGATTAAATTGAGATTAAATTAAGATTAAATTGTACACATGAGGTACTTTTTATTGTTGTGTGCACCAAACCCATCTAGTGTGTTTGCTGCCAAAAGCTATTTTTTTTAGTTTCATCTGACCACAGAACCCTGTGCTGTTTGAAGATCCAGACATGTCTTAACACTGAATATGCTGGAGTTTGTTTTTGGATGAGCGAGGAGCATTTTTCTTAAAAACCTCTAAAACAACATGTGGTGATGTAGGGGTTGTTTGATTTTTTTAAATAGGCTTTCTGACCCTAAGACTCAACTAATGTCTGCAATTCTCCATCTGTGATCCTTGAAGAGTCTTTGTGCTTCCTCATATTTAAACTCCTGTGATCATGACATACTTCTTGACAGGCTGGAAAACTGGGTGGGGCTTTCTGGGATAGTCCTAAAATGGTTCAGGTCATACTTAGAAGGGAGAGGTTATTATGTGAGTATAGGGGACCATAAGTCTGAGTGGACATTCATGACTTGCGGAGTCCCTCAGGGCTCGATTCTTGCGCCACTCCTGTTCAACCTGTATATGCTCCCAATGAGCCAAATAATGAGAAAGAACCAAATCGCTTACCATAGCTATGCAGACGACACACAGCTCTGCTTAGCCCTATCGCCAAACGACTATAGCCCCATTGACTCCCTGTGCCAATGCATTGATGAGGTAAATAGTTGGATGTGCCAAAACTTTCTTCAGTTAAACAAGGACAAAACTGAAGTCATTGTATTTGGAAACAAAGATGAAGTTCTCAAGGTGAATGCATACCTCGACACTAGGGGTCTAACAACTAAAAATCAAGTCAGGAATCTTGGCGTGTCTCTAGAGTCAGACCTTAGTTTCAGTAGTCATGTCAAAGCAATGACTAAATCAGCATACTATCATCTGAAAAATATTTCAAGAATTAGATGCTTTGTTTCCAGTCAAGACTTAGAGAAACTTGTGCATGCTTTCATCACCAGCAGGGTGGATTACTGTAATGGCCTCCTCACTGGCCTTCCCAAAAAGACCATAAGACAGTTGCAGCTCATACAGAACGCTGCTGCCAGGATTCTGAGCAGGACCAAAAAATATGAACACATCACACCAGTCCTCAGGTCTTTATACTGGCTCCCAGTTAAATTTAGGATTGATTTTAAAGTATTATTACTGGTATATAAATCATTCAATGGGTTAGGACCTCAATATATTGCAGATATGCTCACTGAATATAAACCCAACAGATCACTCAGATCATTAGGATCACATCAGCTAGAAATACCAAGGGTTCACTCTAAGCATGGAGAGTCTGCTTTTAGCTATTATGCCAGCCGCAGCTGGAACCAGCTTCCAGAAGAGATCAGGTGTGCTCCTACAGTAGTCACATTCAAATCCAGACTCAAAACACATCTGTTTAGCTGTGCATTTACTGAATGAGCACTGTGCCACTGTACGTCTGACTGTTTTACTGTACTGCTTTAATACTGCTCTGACTGGAAGAGATTTTGATGGAGAGCGGGAGAGTCTTCACTCCGATGAGGCGAGTGAAGAAGTAAATTACTTATACTGCTGAGAGTATAAGAAGTCGCTGAGAGCGTCTTTAAGGGTAATGGCAGCAGAAACACGCTCTGTGGGGGCCCCGCTGGGCATTACTGGTGTAGCACCACCCCAGCAGAGTACGTCCCTGGGCTGGAGGTCCAG
Organism: Pimephales promelas; assembly: GCF_988280905.1. Taxonomy (NCBI): domain Eukaryota; kingdom Metazoa; phylum Chordata; class Actinopteri; order Cypriniformes; family Leuciscidae; genus Pimephales; species Pimephales promelas. The sequence goes on from NC_142775.1 coordinate 9,654,638, forward strand.
TTGCACCATAAACCAGCTCAATCTCTTCCATCTCATATAGGGGTATACTGGAAGAGATTTTGATGGAGAGCGGGAGAGTCTTCACTCCGATGAGGCGAGTGAAGAAGTAAGTTACTTATACTCATGAGAGTATAAGAAGTCGCTGAGAGCGTCGTTAAGGGGAGAAAAGTGCTCTGTGGGGGCCCCGCTGGGCATTACTGGTGTAGCACCACCCCAGCAGAGTATGTACAACGGTCTACGTCCCTGGGCTAGAGGTCCAGTAGCACCGTAAACCAACTCAATCTCTTCCATCTCAGATAGGGGTATACTGGAAGAGATTTTGATGGAGAGCGGGAGAGCCTTCACTCCGATGAGGCAAGTGAAGAAGTAAGTTACTGCTGAGAGTACAGGAAGTCCCTGGGCTGGAGGCCCAGTAACATCATAAACCAGCTCAATCTTTTCCATCTCAGATAGGGGTATTACTTTATTTTATTTTACTTTTACTCTTAACTGTTTTTATTTATATTAATTGCATTTACTGAATGAGCACTGTGCCATTGTTCGTCTGACTGTTACTGTACTTCATTTTATTTTTGATACTGTATTTTATTTTTATTATTATGATTTTTTTTTATTCTAAACTGTTTTAATTATTCAGATTTCTTTTGATTATTTTAATTTCTTCCATGTAAAGCACTTTGAATTGCCACTGTGTATGAAATGTGCTATATAAATAAACTTGCCTTGCCTTGAATCAAGAAGTCATGACTGGACAATTTCATGTTCCTGTCACCCTGGTGTGCTAAAAAAGGTAAATCTTAATATGAATATACTTCATAGATATTTTATTCATAAAAAAATTCTAGAGGTATGAATAAATGTGGCCAACATGTTTTGGAAAAAAAAAACGTTTATTTTATAATGGGATTTCTCCCCCATTTTCAATTATTTTACTCCACAGGAAGGTTATATTTTTGCTAATTTTTTGAATGATTTTTCTTGAAACCCTTCCAAACCTTTGTGGTGATGTAGGGGTTGTTTAATTATTTAAATTTTTATAGGCTTTCTGACCCCAAGACACAACTAATCTCTGCAATTCTCCATCTGTGATCCTTGAAGAGTCTATGGCCACTCAAACTTTCATCCTTACCGTCCATTAAGGCAATATAGACACATGTCCTTTTCCTGGCAGATTCGTAACATCTTTATTTGTTTGGAACTTCTTAATTATTGCTCTGATGGTCAAAATGGGGATTTTCAATTCTTTAGCTATTTTCTTACAGCCACTTTCTATTTTGTGATGCTCAGCAATCTTTTGCTGCACATCAGAACTATATTCTTTTGTTTTACTCATTGTAATTAATGATTAAGGGAATTTGGCATTTGTGTTTCCTCATATTTAAACTCCTGTGAAACAAGAAGTCATGGCTGGATGATTTCATGTCACCCTGGTGCTAAAAAAGGTAAACATTAATGGGAATATACTTCAGAGATATTTTACTCGTAAAACATTCTAGGGGTACCAAAAATGATGACCAACATGTTTTGGAGAAAAACTCATAATGTGATTTTCCCCCCACTTTCAATTATTTTACTTCGATGAAAGGTCAGATTTTTGGCAATTTTTTAATGAAAGATCAAAAGGATAAATGATGCAGAATTATTTTTTACAGCCAGTTTTAATTTAAGTGCCATTAATTCTGAGCACAACTGTAGTTAATATAGGTTACAGGATCATTTAAAAAGAAAAACTGGCAATGGGACTGCTCTTCCCAGGAAAAAAAAATCCATGTTGATGGTAAATTAGTTAATCTGAACCATCTGAATCTACCATCTGAATGTCGCAGCAACCAAGTCTCATAGATCAGGCAACATTTTTCCAATCATCTTTTTTCCAATTTTGGTGATCCTTTGTAGCCTTAGTTTCCTGTTCTTAGCTGACAGGATTGGCACAGGTGTGTGTTCTTCTGTTGCTTTAGCTCATCTGCTTCAAGGTTTGATGTGTTGTGTCTCCAGAAAAGCTCTTCTTGGATGTATCAAGTGTTTGTTTGTTTGTTTGTTTGTTTGTTTGTTTGTTTGTTTGTTTGTTTGTTTGTTTGTTGGTTTGTTTGTTTGTTTATTTGTTTCAACAGAGTTACTATTGCCTTTCTATCAGCTTGAACTATGACAAATCTCCTCTAACTTCTGGCGTCAACAAGGCATTTTTGCCCACAGACCTGCTGCTCACTATATACATCTCTTTTTTTGGACCACTATAAACCCTAGAGATGGTTGTACATGAAAATCCCAGTAGATAGGTAACTGAAATACTCAGACCAGCCTGTCTAGCACCAACAACCATGCCAAGTTCAAAGTCACTTATACCTTTCTTCCTCATTCTGATGCTCACTTTGAAATTCAATGGTCATCTTGGCCATGTCTATATGTCTAAATGTATTCAGTTAGATATTTAGTTAGAATTAGATATTTGTGTTAACAATAAGTGGCCAAGGAGTGTACAAAACAACAGGAAAGAAAATATAACTGCAATTGCAATTTTTAAACAATGTTCCATAACTCAGAAAGGACATACAAACGAAATGAAATTGTCCTGAGAGAAATTGTCCTCCACTCCCTGTGCCGGCAGCTTATTTACATTTAAAGGGCACACCGTAAAACAGCACGTTTTTCTGAGCCCCAAAAAATGACAATTTAAACATGCTGTAAAAAAATGATCTGTTCGGTATTTTGAGCTGAAACTTCACATACACATTCTGGGGACATCAGAGACTTGAGAAAGGGACATAATATGGGCCCTTTAAACCAGACGCGAATTGCGCTGCTCTTGGTAGATTGAGTTGGTCATTATGGAAATGATCTGGCTGTGTTCTTTAATTTGCATGCGTCTGTAGATCACCCCCCGAACTTTCCACTCCCATCAGTGGTTTTTTGGAATCACACACTCACGCTAATTTGCCCTATGCATTAATCTGTCCCTTAGTCTTTTATATTTGTGAAAGTGACATAATTTTGGTCCAAATGTAATAGTAGCAGAAAGCCCCATATTGTTGACAACTAATAAAAATATTGGAGTCCCCGAATGTGTTATTTTTTTATTATTTTTTTCCTGAAATGGTCAGGCATAAAGGGCACCTTTTCCTAACAATGGTCCATTAATCCATCCTCTACTCTGGTGCACCAGTCTCAAGCCAACTGTTAAACCCGGAACACACCAAGCCGACGGTCGGCAGTCTGGCAGATTTTGTGCGTCGGCCAACTAAGTTTCCTCGGTGTTATACGCACGGTTCCGTGCCTTTGGCTGAAAATAGTTCTCGTCGACTTTGTTTCGCCCCGATTCGACATGTGGAATCGGCGTTGGGCCGTTGGGGCAGCCCGTTCTCATCCTTTAGCGCCACATAGAACGCTATATGACAAAACGGTGCTATACTGGCACCCTTTATCGTTAATATTCACGCGAACCCAAGGCGTCATACATCCTTTAGCGTAAGATCAGACTACCCTACCCTACCCCACACCTAAACCTAACCATCACAGCGCGTGTTATATTAACGATAACGGGTGCCATGTGCGTAGTATAGCGCCGTTTTGTCATATAGCGTTCTATATGACGCTAAAGGATGAGAATGCGTTGGTTGGGGAAAGAGAGAACTCTGACTCTTTCACTAAGCTGAAAAGCCAGTCAGTGCACGAGAATAAAAGCAAAACAGCAAGCAAAGAAGTCAAAACGGTAAAGATAGAAGGCTGTTCTTATGTTACGTCATCTTACCTAACGCCTGTGATGAGAAGACCAACGCCTGTGAAGAGACGACTCAACGCCGGCGATATGTTATGGAGCCGTTTTATATATAAACAATATTTATATTTAATATATATATATATATATATATATAAACAATATGAATGTTAGCCAGAGGAGAACTGGCCCCTGACTGAGCCTGGGTTCTTCCAAGGTTTTTTTTCTCCCAAGGTTGCCTTGCTTTTGGCTTGCTTAGTTGGGGATATTTAATATTTAATATTTAACAATATTATTGATCTGTGTTGTACTACTTTCATGTTATCACTGTGAAGCTGCTTTGATACAATCTGTATTGTGAAAAGCGCTACATAAATAAATGTGACTTGACTTGACTTGACTTACCTGAGTGTTCCTTGGCGAATATTTCAATATTAACGTGAGCGGAGTGGAATAAAGAAAGTGGATTGATATTCAAAATGGTAAGCACGCGCTGCTTTGTTTACATTATGTGTATCTGCAGCCGGCAGCGTCGGTTTTCCTTTTTGAATGACGAATATAGACAAATATATCTGCAGAAATAGACAGTTGGCTCATTACGCGCAGGCGCAGAACGCACATTCTAGCTGACAGTCGGCTGCAATTCTCTCGGTGTGTTCAAGTGCAGCTTTTTACCTCGATGAGAGCGGACGAGAGGCGACAACACAGTCGGCTTTCATCAGCGCTAGTTCGTTGGCGTCGGCTTGGTGTGTTCCGGGCTTGAGACAGCCGCCGGAGGATACAAACAGTATTAATAACTCTCAGGCTGCCCGATAATTACCCAAGCAGCCTTGTTATATCATACACTATCACTGAGCAAAGAAAGATTTGCTATTCAGTAAACAAAAACACTCCAAACCAAACACACACTAAAACAATTACTGTTAAAGGGGGGGTTGACTGCGATTTCACTTTTTTCATTTTAACTAGTGTGTAATGTTGCTGTTGGTGCATGAACAGTATCTGCAAAGTTGCAGCGCTGAAAGTTCAGTGTAAGCAGAGATATCATCTTTTAAAAACCAGGAAGTGTAAACGCCTACAAAAACGACTCGATTGGGACTACAGCTGGGTTATGGTACGTCACTAACCCACACATTAGCATCAACCACTCCCTCCGGAATATGCAGAAAAGGGCATGCGCATATTTCAGACCATTTCAGCAGCTCCAGCTCGTTGATTGTGTTATGTTCACGCAGCTGTCAGGTCTTATGTCTTTGAGCTTCCCACAGACGCTGTACTTCGTCAACAATGGATACTGTTTATGTTTGATTATGTTCCTGAAAATGACGATCGTAATCTAGCTCTCTGTGCTGCGCATTTTACGTAAGACAGCTTCCAGAATCTCCAACACCGGATTCAACAACTAAAACATGAAGCAGATCCAACTTTAAAACCAGAGGCAGCAGTTGTTGGGCCACAACCTGTAAGTAGGCTAAGACAATCATTTTAAATGTATTTGCATGTATAATTCCAGACGAAGCTGTTGTATTTTATTTTTTTCAATAAAGCCAGCACTGGCTTTATTGCCACTAGGCTATTAGTTATACTATTTTGTGTCTACGATAAACGCGTACAAAGATTAATTTTTTATAAGTACTAATGTTGTAAATGTATTTTTCATGTATATATGTTTTATGACGTTATTTTCGATTTGATCGAGAACGTAAACTTGCCAATGCTGTTTGAGTATAACATTAGTAGCCAGTCAGTTGCTATTGTTGCCAGTCAGATGCTATTGTGTAAAACAAACGTGTATAAAGTTAAACAAAATGTGGCAAATTATCATTCAGAAACGTTTATTGAGAGCCATGCATGTTGAGGTTCTGCTTCACTCTCTTCATCGCGGCTTACTCGGTCTGATTCTGCCTCAAACTGATACTGCAGTTCGACACATATTTACATCTGGACCGGAGCTCATGACGTGCCTGTTTCGCCCCTAAAGATAATGGGCATTAACTTTCCGGACAATGTAAGGGACAGTTTAGCCAATCACAACACACCGGGGCAAGCTAACCAATCTGAGCCCACTACGTGTTTCTGAGGGAGTGGTTTCATATAATCAGGAAGTCAACCGCTCGTTCGAGGACAGAGGAGAGCGCGGCTGACAATAAACGTGAAGTTTATGAAAAATAAGACTTTTTAAAAACGAAAAACCACGAATACATGTTATATTGCACCCCATGAACACAATCATGCAAAGAAAAAAAGCAGTCAACCCCCCCTTTAATAATGTTTAATTCTAGGTCACTTTAGTTCAGAATTAGAACACTATATGGGAGATAAAAATGGCCTGTCATACCTGCATTGAAGTGCAGCGTCTCATTGTTGCAGAAGTCTGTAAAGCAGCAGTTGCGTTTATAGACGTTTCTGGAGCTGTGGCAGAACACCTGACCCTTGAGCTCTGATGGGGACACACAGGACTTCACTGCCTCCTCCTTCCCATTTATGAGCATCACTGAGTTCCAACACGCTCCTTCTGCCTCTGTCTCACAAGTGTGGTTCACACACAAGTGACATACACACTTTAAGGCTGAGAGAAAAGATTTATAGATTAATATTTGGCATGGGAAAAGTCACTGTCACACCTTTTAGAATTAAACTCTTTTTCTTTAGGCACGGTAAAAACAGTATTGTCATTGATATGTATGACACAATAAATCATAAATATCGGGTGTACCACATCCAATTAAATAGCTGAATTTGAAGTGTAAGGATATACAATTAAGGCAATAAAATGCTAATAAATTAAATTAATTTAACTGCTGCAAGTGGTCATTAATAATGTATTTATTAATAAATAAGTTATTTTATAGCATGAATAATTTATACTCATGTGCTGAAAACAGCAAAGTACTCAATCTTTCTTTTTTTAAAATGCACAAATACATTTGTATTTATTTTTATTTATTTTGTAATTATTTTTTTATTGTATTAATTATTCAATTTCAGCATGGTGAAATATCACATTTTATTTCCCAGAATCCCCTAATTTGTCCAATAGATAAAGCTACCGAGCAATACAAAATATTGTGCAGTGCCTGGTTGACAGTCGCTGCATATGCTTCCTCTGGATTCCAATAGGAATGCAAAACTCTATTTTTAATGACGTTCCAGCTGATGAGGGTAAAACCGTCTGTTTCGCTTCATTTCACTGAGGATTGCTTTGTAAACAAGACTGGATTTGCAGACCGATTAAGAGTAAAGAACGGTGCCGTGCCTTCTATATATGATCTGACAGGAATGATGCAACACACGGACTCCAGGGGCCCGTTTCAATAAGGAGGTTCAACCAACTCTGAGTTAAAGCTTGAACTCAGAGTTGACTTACCCTGAGATGGGAAACTCTGAGTTTTCGGTTACAGAACAGCTGAAATGAGTTAGTTCAATCAACTCTGAGTTGACTGACTCTGAGTTAAGCGCTTGCACCACAACTATAAAAAGCCATTATCAATGGAGCACAGATATTATGAGTCACCATGGCAACAGCGCCAGACAAAAAGAGGTGTTTGGTGTTATTAATTACCAAGTAATCTAAATATTGTAATTTAATTAAAGGGATTACTCTTAATTCTTCTGTAATTTAAAATAAAATACGATGCAATTACATTAAATAGGCTACTACATAAACCAATTAAGTATAAAACAATAGTGGATTTAACATACATTTTTAAAAGGTATATTTTTTATGTAACCTTCTCCCTCTACACACTTTGATCAATTCAAAAATAATTCATGCAATTGTATATTGTGAATTTGAAAGAATTAAAAGTGCAGTTTCTTGTCTCTCCTCTTTGTATTAATCAAGTGGTTGAGGTTGAGATTTAGCAATTAGTAATATGTAGACCAATACTTTCTAGAGATAGTAGCCTGATTATTACATTAATCTAACTACACCGTTGAAGATGTCAGTTAATAATTCATAACTATTTTAGAGTAACTTACTGTTATAATATAGAGGTGAAACTGGAAGAATGTTATTCAACCTAAAGTAGGCTACTATTACTTTGATAAAATTTTACCTAAGTAAAAGTAAAAATACCAGTCTAAAAATCCACTCAAGTAAAAAGTAGTTAATTTAAAACATGAGTAAAAGTTGCTGAGTAACTTGTGGGGGTGGGGTGGGGGACTCCCCCATGTGGGGAGAGTTGAGAAACATCTCAGAAAATATCACGGTTTATGGTTTTAAACAATTATTAAATATATAAACTGCATTCTTAAATTACGGTTATTATTATCATCAGTTAAAATGACAGTTAAATAAATTAAACATTTGTTCAATAAAACATATCAACTAACTTCAATAATTGATTATGAATAAGATTAACATCTTATTTTTTATCATTAATAACTTATTAAATTATGTTTGAAAAATAAGTGAGTTCTATTAAATGTTTTTTATTCAATTTTTTTTAATGATTTAATAGAAATATATTATCAAAAACGGTGGTAATCAAATAAAAGTTTAGCAAACGTTTTAAATCCTTTTATTTTTTGGCAAAGTGCTACAAAACAGATTTAGTCAATTAAACCATGGACAAACAATATATATTCCTTAAAGAATGTGTAAATACATTTTAGTATTATTGTTGGTGTTTAACAGCACTTCCTCTTTTAAAAAAGGGGAGGAGACCGCAAGAAACTCTGAGTTTACTGAAGAAAACCTGCCCCCGACCAGGTTAGGTTCACGGAGTAAGTTACCATGGTAACTGACTCTGAGTATAAGTTACCTCTCTTTCAGAAATGGGCTTGACTTACTCTGCTGTCTCAGGTTTAACTTACCTCCCTTTCTGAAACGGAAAACCCAGAGTTTCCCTCATTTCAGGGTTAACATACTCAGAGTTTTACATACTTACATACTTTACATACATACTACATACATAACATACTAGTTTTACATTACAGGGTTAACATACTCAGGCCATTTTACAACATTGGACGTTTCCAAACCAATTTCCCCCACATACACAGATGAGGTGAGTTGAAACTCATTATAATATGCAAAACTGTTATCCACTCACAGCAGTGGGCGTTTACTTCTAAGTCTTCAGTGTGAGACGCCCATAAAAACCGAGCGTTTCTGAGCTGGGCTCAAAACTAGGGTAGAAAATAGCCTATTACTTATTCATTTTGATGTTTTTGAATGCAAAAACCAAGCAAACGTCATAAGTTCACCTCAGACAACAATATAAAAAGCCAGTTCATGACCCCTTTAATCAAAACAAATCATTTCTCCCTTACATCAAGCAAGACATGAAAGCTTCAATGTCAGCAGAAAAGCTAAAAAAAAAAAAAGCAGCAAATTCACGAGGATTGTCTCCAACCTGTATTTCCTGACATTATACCTGTTCTTTGTGTGGGCAAAATTACAATTTCTAGCAACGCAACATATATTTCAGTTCAATCATAAGAATAATAAGTACTGTCAAACTTCCAGGTAGAGGCCATTCTTAGACCAAGTTCTATCAGATTCTATCAGAAATACTGACGCTATATATTTTTATAGCGTAATACAGTATAGGCCTAACAGGCAAACTGGTGAAAGGCTTTAAAAGATATGTATAAAGATGAAAAAGTTACTGGTATTTTTCTGCCAGACATTGGGACATTATTCAGTGATTTTATGGAAATTTCTGTTAACCCTTAAACACAACACAATGCGCCATTTAAAATACAGGTAAACACTGTGAGTCATGTCATCATCTCCTGTTACTGGGTTTCACATGTGATAAATGCAGGGATATAGTTGTATAGTATACACTGACTGAGAAGATTTAAGAACTAGAGACACGCATCGAAACTTTAATTAGGGATGGTAAGATGGTAAGACGTCATGGTTGGAACAACAGGCTAGAGACGAGGCTCCGTCAGAAAAAAGATTAAAAAACGGTGACAACTTTATATATATATATAAAGCTTTCAGAGTGTAAAATAGTCCGTGAACAAAATGACAACTACATCGAAAACAAGAGGACAAGGAAAAACAGGACAATTGAAAGAACCAGACAACAAACAACTAAGCACAAACAGCGATTGCTTAGATGCTACTAGCCGCGAGGAACAGGCAGCACGCGATTGTGAAATGTCTTTGATACAAGAAATAAGCAAAATTCGCGAGGAAAACAGCCAGGGGCATAAACGAACAACAAAGACCCTTGAGCGTTTGGAAAAGTCTGTGATAGATATTAAAGAGCAGCTTGGAGACCACCAGCAGAGGATCGGTGAGCTGGAGGGGAGAGTGAGTGAGGTGGAAGACGCTGGGGCTGGGCAGCAGCGCGTCATACGGTACCTGTTTCAATGTGAAAAACAACTCACAGCGGTTTGTGATGATTTGCAAAACAGGGTGAGGAGAAATAACCTTCAAATATTTCAAATACCAGATAAGAGTGAACACAGAGATGAGGTCGGTGGGGTTTGTGAAATCCCTGCTTTCCAAAGTATCGACATCACCACCTGATTTAGACATTAAAATTGAGAGAGCGCACCAAAGATATTGTTTTGCAGCAAGCATGGAGCCAAGGAAAGGGGATGTTTCAAGATAAAAGGATTTTCTTCGATCAAGACTACTCTCCTGAACTACAAAAGAAGCGGGCTAAGGTTCACACAGTCATCAAGCAATTAAAGCAGAGGGGCATCCAGGCAAAATGCCTGTATCCAGCATGACTGAAAGTCAAGATGGACTCGGGAGAAAAAACGTTCCCCTTGTTGACAAACGCAGTGGAATCTTTGAGAGAGATGGGGTTAGTAGAGGTCCAGTGTGGAGAGAAAGAGCGCATTGAGGAGAAAATAACTGAAAGATGGAACAGCAGCACGAAGAGGAGGAGAACCAACATGTTGGCGATGGCGGACTTGAAGGCTATGATTCAGGATGAAGAGGAGGATGAGTAGTCGAAGGTATATGACACTTGTGAATTTCTGTGTGATTTTAGATATGGGCTGCTAAAGGGACACACAATGTTGAGTGCATATAAACACAGGCCCGGTTCTACGGGGGTGCTTGAGGGTGCTAAGCACCCTCAAACAAAAGTGAAAGCACCCTCAGATTATTTTGCCGACAAAAGAAACACAGACGGATTTCAAACTCATACAAATAATAGGTTACACAAACTAAATCAATTAACGTGATTTTTCAAATCAGAATTTATTTCAGTATTTCAGTATTATGTTTAATGCATTAAATTGGTTGTGCCCTTTCGCGATCGTAATACCCACAGGTGACGCTGCCTGTCTTTGTTTGCGTGTGTGCGTCCCGCTCAGGAAATTCGTTAGCGACGGGGCTGCCTTTAGCCAATAAAATGTCTCTATATAAATCGGAATGAATAGAGAGTCTCTGCAACGGCGGTAGATTGAAGTGCGCGCAGTGCGCGTCCGAGTGAAGGTTGCGCGAGACACAAGAGAACTGTATCCATGAAACTGACAGCAGTGGCAAATAGTGCTCAGCTTGATTTCAAAAACATCAAATTTAACCAGTAGCTACATGTCTTAATTAAGAGCGAACTAAATGAATGCTCTAGTTAACTGGAGATGTTTTATCTGTAGTAGGTAAATCTGTTCCTCAATATTTCCAAAAGTGGTGGGTACAAAATTACTAATGACGAAATCTGGTGGGGATCGACATCGAGTGACCAGCATTTAATCTTTAAACGAGCTGTTTCGTTTAAAAAGGACTGATTCATTGTCGTCAGAAACTAAATGTCTAAAATGTACGTTACTTATATTAACTTATTTATTCAAATGCAGAATAAAATCAGTTTCAATACTTCACACATTTGCATATAGGCTACTGCTGTTTTTTTGGGGAAAAAGTAACATTTCTTAAATGAAATGATATGTAAAGGACAAAAACTCATACAGGGATATGCTACTCGATCATGGATATCGAATATTGTTTAACATTTGAGCACTCTCACTATTTTCAAAAGCACCCTCAGTGATTTGGTTCTAGAACCGGGCCTGTATAAACAATGTATAGGCTGAAAGCAGTAAAAACATTATAAAAAAAAAAGAATTGTCACAAAGGGTTAAATATAAGGGGGGGAAGTTCTGACGGACTCTTGATGTCTAAATGAGTGGTTTTCACTCACTAAGACCACTTTTACATGTTAGTGTAATACTGGTCGTTTTTGCACACTGGGTGCTTTTCACCACAGAGGGACTAGGTCACCACTCTCTGTCCCATTATATGTATTAACAACGCGTTAGGATGAGAACGGGCTCGTATTAATATATGTATTTTTTTTTATTTTTTTTATTTATATATGTATGTGTGTATGTGTTTTTTTTCTTTTCCTTTTCTTTGTTGTTCTATTACCTGCCCCAGATAATGTATTATCGTTATGTTTTGTGAAAAATTCAAATAAACAAAAAGTTAAAAAAAAAAATAAAAAAAAAGGGTTGGTAAGAATGCAAGGGCTGGGCTCTAGATATTATTTTGGATGCCACTAGCAATCCCCGTACATTGCTCGGTTCTGGTTGCAGCGTCCCCGCTGGAGGCAGCCTCCAGCAACTGGGTGATTGTGAGACGGCATAGTCGCAGGACAAAACACAGCTGTTTCGTTCCGATAAAAAATATCAAACAGCTATTGCCGTTAATATTGTTAAGATTCATATGCTGATTCTTGATATCTGTGTTAGTTTTGGTAATGAATTACATTTTCTGAAAAATCCTTCATACTTCATCTGATAGTCATAACATTGCTAGTTCTTATGTTGTAGAATATAGTTTTTAATACAATTAATAATATAATCAGAGAATAGACTCTGAATGAGATCAGTGAATCTAGTCATTAAGTTATGATTGTCATCATCAAACCTTGACCATCATCACCCGATAATACTTTTCCTTGAATTTTGTGCCATAACAAATGTTACATAAACACTCAATTACAGCAGCCAAAGAAAAACTTGTACTCAAAACGTCAAGGGTCAAAAGCCCAACTAAAGCAAACTCTGCCAACATGGTGACCTTAACCCTCTCGGGTCGGCAGGGGTTCCCAACCTTTTTTGTGCCAGGGACCGGCATATTCATAAAAAAAATTCCAGGGACCAGCTGTCAATTTGAATACCTCAATTTTAAGATGCATCATTTGGATTCGGAACATATCACTGTGCAAAACAGTAACAGGATATAATTTATTTGCATATAATGAACTAGGTGGCAACAAAGGCTCCTTGCATACCAATCTTTTTAAACTTTCAGAACGGTTCACAAAAAGTTGATCTTTTCTCCCATTCAATTAGGTCTACTTCAAAAGCAACTCACATAGCACTAACTCACTAGCAGGTGCACGTTGGAACCCCAACCCCCGGCCGCCCCCTAAATTCACATAAGAATTCAATAAGGATTATGCATTAGCATGCATTGTGCATTATCATGCAATTTATACATTATCATGCAATTTATTATAAATCATGTGCATTATCATGCAATTTATCATAAAATTAGTTTTTACATGCATTTGATACGCAGAAAACTTAATAATTGGTCAGAATTATGTCTGACCCATTCCAAATGTTTTCCGATATATGGTGACCCAAGCACTGATGGACCAAAGAGTGCACATTTCGACATGTGCAAAAAAAAAATCTCAGAAAATGCATTTTAATACTAATATATTGAAAAGGCTGTTTATATACTCCATTAATAAAGGAGTTCAGACAAAGGAAACATATCAGTCGACATGCGTTTTTATATTTAATATGAGGGAAATAGACATGCATGCGTGACACAAAAAATCATTAACTTTTAGGTAGCAAAATATTTTTTAGAAAATTCTACTAGACTAACATCACTCATAAATCCTGAAATTTCACACATCTCTTGAGTTTTATTAAAAACCTTTAACTTTTAGGTAGCTAAATATTTTTTAGTAATTCTCTCAATTACACTAGGGTTAGATTTAATTGAAGGTAAATTGGACACTGACGCCCACAGACGTGAAGTGAACGAGGCTGTCCGGTACTGTCAGAAAAAGTTAACTCTGTGGCGATGCATGTGCAAAACTAATCATAAAGTCAACCAGGATACATAACACAGCCTACTAGGCCTATATAGTAACAGTTTCAGAATACAATAGCAAACACACCGTGATTTGGATGTTTTGTGAAGTGCCGCTGCAGTTTTGACGGCTTCATTGCTTGATTGGAGAGTTTTTCACCTCAAATTACACACAACGAATTTGACGCCACGGAATCGCCTGTTGTCGTGAATCCATACCTAATGTCTATATTTCAAGTTGGTCATCGCCTTTCCTTTTACCGGAACTGTCCGCAATGAAATTAGCCATTAAAGTCTGCTGAGCCCGCTCATCTCTCCGCATACTTCTGTCACTTCAGCTGCACGCACCCATGCACGCACCGCGCTCAGTCTGTTTAGATAGGCTATGACGCGTTGCTAAGCAATCGGAAGGCGCTCAAAGAAACACGTTTTAATATTCCACTTATTTGTATTTATTTATTGTTTGTGTTTTGGATTAAATAACATGACACGTTTTAAAAGCATCTTAAAAAGACAAATATTATTATGGAAAAAAAAATAATAATTCTGGGAATATTTCAAGGCCCGGTACTAACGTGTTCACGGACCGGCACCGGTCCGCGGACTGGGGGTTGGGAATCACTGGGCTATTGCACCGGCACAACAAGCTTTTCTTATCAGTGCAAAAGAGACTCAAATTACTCTTTTGATTTTGATCTTACATATCATTAGATCTTGTTAAGTGTGTATTTTTTTATACAAAAAAGTTAGTAGTAAAGTAGTAAAGGGCTAGTAGTAGTGTGTTCTCATTGGCTACTGAGTTTTTGATTGACAGCTTCTTGACCTGGAAGTGAAGACGTCAGTATTGTGTTTACATGTGTGGACATGAGCGTCTGTAAGCACAGCTTTCTATTGATAATAATGACCCTATTGTTCCATAAGGTGGATCCATGCGGAGAAAAGTTATGGGCGAATATCATTTTCCAATATTGGAGAATTTGTTTGTGGAAGTTTGACAATTTCACAGGAATTTTGGTCACCTCAAAATCACATTGCAAAAGAAAATCAAGCCCTCCTACTTTTTTAAATAGATGTCTGGGTATGTGAAACCACATAGAATCTGGTTGCGACAGAAATGTTTTTAACCAGTTAATCTTGAAGGTCCCGAACATAGCTTCAAAATCCAAAGCTTTAATCCCACCCATGTCATACTCTTTAACAAGCTGTGATTTCTTAATATAGTGAGTTTTATTTTTCCACAGGAATTGGAAAATGATTGAGTTGGCTTTCTTAACATTGCCAGATGAAACATACAAGGAATGACATGGATAAATTACTTTTGAAATACCTTCTGTTTTAGATAGAGTAACTCTGCCAAAGATAGTGAGGTCTCTGGTAAGCCAGCGACTCAAAGCTTTCTTCGCATCTATTAATCGGTTAGAGAAATTTACATCTTCCCTTCTGATAGCATTTTTAGATAATACTATTCCTAGATATTTCACTTCAGATTTGACCTTGATTGAAGAGATGATGGAGTCTGTTGATGAGTGAATGGGAAGTAGCTCACATTTTTTAATATTCAAAGTCAATCCTGATGCTTTAGAGAAGATCGAGACTGAATCAAGGGCAACATCAACCATGGATTTATCCCTTAAAAGGACTGCAGTGTCATCTGCAAATTGACTAATTTTAAATTCCTTGTCAAATATTGAGATTCCTTGCAAATGGGGGTTTTGATTAATGAGCATTATAAGTGATTGGGTGGCTAGGATGAACAGTTTGGGAGAAATCGGGCACCCTTGTCTAATACCGCGGAGCACCTCAAACCTAGGAGTCATACCAGGATTCAGAGACACAGAACTATATATGTCAGTATAAAACATCTTAATTATTTTACAAAATTTTCTCCCAAAACCTAAAAAATCCAAGACTTCGAGTAAAAAGGCATGTTCGACGGTGTCAAATGCCTTATAAAAATCTAGAAATAAAATAAAGGCATCGGTATCAATGAAATCTCGATAGTCAATCATGTCTAGTAACAATCTGGTATGATTATGTATGTTTCTACCCTTTATGAAAGCTGATTGACACTCATCAATAATATGTGATAATCCCTCATTTAGACGATTAGCATAGACAAGCGCCAATAATTTATAGTCGTTGCATAACAAGGTAATTGGTCTCCAACAAAATTATCCAACAAAAGATTATCTTTGTTAGGTTTGGGGATAAGAGTGATGAGGCCGTGTTTCATAGTGGGAGAAAGATTACCTTTTGAAATACAATCTAAATATGCATTATAGAGCATTTCCCTGATATCACTCCAAAAGGAAGATAGAAACTCCACGGTTATCCCGTCTATTCCAGGTGATTTCCCCTTAGACATCTGTCGAATTGCCAAGTCTAGCTCCTCAATTCTTAACTCATCTTCCATGAGATGTTTAAAATTATCATCAATTGTCCTTTTAAAACCTATTATTAGGGGCCAAGCACCGAAGGTGCGGAGGCACCTATTGTATCTGTTCCGTTTCCTATTATTAGGGGCCAAGCACCGAAGGTGCGGAGGCACCTATTGTATCTGTGCCGGTTCCTATTATTAGGGGCCAAGCACCGAAGGTGCGGAGGCACCTATTGTATCTGTGCCGGTTCTTATTATTAGGGGCCAAGCACCGAAGGTGCGGAGGCACCTATTGTATCTGTGCCGGTTCTTATTATTATTAGGGGCCAAGCACCGAAGGTGCGGAGGCACCTATTGTATCTGTGCCGGTTCTTATTATTATTATTATTATTATTATTATTCTTCTTCCGACTGGGCGTCTATGGCAGCCCATAGACCGGTTTGCGGGAAAGTTGTTTTGGTTTGACATTCTGATAGAGGACAGTCCCAACTTTAAATACACCAATTTTGGTGTCTCTAACTCATTCCCTCTAGCGCCACCAACTGTCCAAAGTTTCACTTTTATTATGCTAATAACTTTTGAACCGTAAGGCCTATCAACAAAATTCTTTTTTCCTCTTGTTCCTGAGCTCATGCCGATTCGATCGCACCCTATGACGTCATTTTCCGTCATAAAAAAACGGCCGCCATTTTGAATTTTCCAAAAAACCTACTTTTGCGAACTCGTCCTAGACGGTTTGTCCGATTTTCACCAAAATCGCACCGGATCATCTCCAGGCAGTGCTGACAAAAAGTTATGGAATTCAAGATGATTCGAATAACCGTTTTCGATTAACGCGTAAACAAAATTTACGTAGCGCTTGCGAAAACAGACGTATGGTTGTATCTCCGCAACGCTTACTCGTTTTCAGACCAAACTTGGTACGTGTCATCACAAGCATGACCTGAGGCTACGTGCTGCGTTTCGGCGCAGTGCCACCTAGTGGTCCGGAGATATGAAAAATGGCTATTTTTGCTCGTAACTTCTGAACGGTTTGTCCAAAAATCATAAACTTCATCTCGTTAGATTCAGGGCATCATGCCGAGTCGACCGATATCCAATTTTCCCAGATCGGCCATTTTGGCTGTCGGCCATTTTGAATTATGTGCTAAAATGCTGTATTTTTTGAACGCATGAACGAATTGTTACGAAACTCGGTATGGGTCATCAGTACGATGCCCTGAAGGAGCCTGAGAAGTTTCGAAACAGCGCCACCTAGTGGTGAATTGTTTTATTCAAACGCTTATAACTTTGGGTGTGGTACACTTATTTTCACGGGAGTCATATTTTTGAGGTCCTGAATCGTTGCCGAGTCCAACGATACCAAATATGTCGGGTTTCGTCTCACGGATGGCGTAGCGTAGCGATTTAGCGCGAAAAAAACACTTGGCGATATCTTCAAAACCGCTGTTCCGATCGAGACGAAACCACCGCCAGAAACACGGAATCATAGCTTGTTAACTATACGCTAATGCCCAAATGCGAAAATATTGATAGTAAGGGGTAGTAAAATTCAAACAAAGTCATGTGTCAGTCATTTTTTACGTGTTTTTTCATATAAATGTTTATAACATGGAAGCGAATTGAGATATTTTCACCAAAATTGACACACATATGTATGGGGTCACTCTGAGGACACATAAAAAAAATTGTGGGACTGAGCCTCTTGGTGGCGCTATAATAGAACAAAACGTGAAATTCCCATTGACTTCAATAGAGTTTTGTGAAATAAAATGCTATGCTAAACAAATGCATTGGTGTAATATTACAAAACTCAGTGTGTGCCATAAGCAGCATGCCCTGAAGGTACTCAAAAGATTTTGAGACAGCACCACCTGTTGGTCAAAAGTCATAATTAATTTCTGAAAACGCTAATAACGTTTGAAAAAAAATGTGCCTATTGCAATGAAACTGATCTTAATTGATTCCTTGGGTTATGCTGAAAACATAGATATATGGTTTTGCATAATCAGCCAAACTTCCTGTCCGCCATCTTTATTTCTTTGAAAAACCTTCTTTTTCGAACTCCTCCTAGACCGTTTGTCCGATTTTCACGAAAATTGAATCGTATCATCTCCAGACGGTGCCGAATAAAAGATATGGATTGCGTGACGATAGACAAAACCGTTTTCGTATACCACAGCATCAAATTTGAGGCATGCTGCCAAAATGACTATTTAGGCTTTATCTCTGCAATGCCTTCACATTTTGACACCAAACTTTGTATGTGTCATTGTCACCTCACTCTGACCACATCACATCTATTTCGTAACTGCGCCACCTATTGTTCGAAAGTGATAATCCATTAAATCATCTTATAAGTTAATGTTTATGTGATTTTCTTAGCCATTTGCCCAAAGTTCGCTCAAAATGCCCTTAATTGCTCCTTGCTGCAGTTGGTCTGCCACTCCTTGCCATTTTGGCATATGTTGCCGCTTATTGCGCTTGGCCCCGGTAATGGCTGCTTGCAGCTATATTTAGGGGCCAAGCACCGAAGGTGCGGAGGCACCTATTGTATCTGTTCCGTTTCCTATTATTAGGGGCCAAGCACCGAAGGTGCGGAGGCACCTATTGTATCTGTGCCGGTTCTTATTATTATTATTATTATTAGGGGCCAAGCACCGAAGGTGCGGAGGCACCTATTGTATCTGTGCCGGTTCTTATTAGGGGCCAAGCACCGAAGGTGCGGAGGCACCTATTGTATCTGTTCCGGTTCTTATTATTATTATTAGGGGCCAAGCACCGAAGGTGCGGAGGCACCTATTGTATCTGTGCCGGTTCTTATTATTATTATTATTATTATTATTCTTCTTCCGACTGGGCGTCTATGGCAGCCCATAGACCGGTTTGCGGGAAAGTTGTTTTGGTTTGACATTCTGATAGAGGACAGTCCCAACTTTAAATACACCAATTTTGGTGTCTCTAACTCATTCCCTCTAGCGCCACCAACTGTCCAAAGTTTCACTTTTATTATGCTAATAACTTTTGAACCGTAAGACCTATCAACAAAATTCTTTTTTCCTCTTATTCCTGAGCTCATGCCGATTCGATCGCACCCTATGACGTCATTTTCCGTCATAAAAAAACGGCCGCCATTTTGAATTTTCCAAAAAACGTACTTTTGCGAACTCGTCCTAGACCGTTTGTCCGATTTTCACCAAAATCGCACCGGATCATCTCCAGACAGTGCTGACAAAAAGTTATGGAATTCAAGATAATTCGAATAACCGTTTTCGATAAACGCACAAACTAATTTTACGTAACGCTTGCGAAAACAGACGTAAGGCTTTATCTCCGCAACGCTTCATCCTATTCAGACCAAACTTGGTACATGTAATCACAAGCATGACCTGAGGCTACATGCAGCGTTTCGGCGCAGCGCCACCTAGTGGTCCGGAGATATGAAAAATGGCTATTTTCGCTCATAACTTCTGAACGGTTTCTCCAAAAATCAAAAACTTGGTCTCGTTAGATTCAGGGCGTCATGCCGAGTCGACCGATATCCAATTTTCCCAGATCGGCCATTTTGGCTGTCGGCCATTTTGAATTATGTGCTAAAATGCTGTATTTTTTGAACGCATGAACGAATTGTTACGAAACTCGGTATGGGTCATCAGTACGATGCCCTGAAGGAGCCTGAGAAGTTTCGAAACAGCGCCACCTAGTGGTGAATTGTTTTTTTCAAACGCTTATAACTTTGGGTGTGGTACACTTATTTTCACAGGAGTCATATTTTTTAGGTCCTGAATCGTTGCCGAGTCCAACGATACTAAACATGCTGGGTTTCGTGTTACGGTTGGTGTAGCGTAGCGATTTAGCGCGAAAAAAACACTTGGCGATATCTTCAAAACCGCTGTTCCGATCGAGACGAAACCACCGCCAGAAACACGGAATCATAGCTTGTTAACTATATGCAAATGCCCAAATGCAAAAATATTGATAGTAAGGGGTAGTAAAATTCAAACAAAGTCATGTGTCAGTCATTTTTTACGTGTTTTTTCATATAAATGTTTATAACTCGGAAGTGAATTGAGATATTTGCACCAAAATTGACACACATATGTATGGGGTCACTCTGAGGACACATAAAAAAAATTGTGGGACTGAGCCTCTTGGTGGCGCTATAATAGAACAAAACGTGAAATTCCCATTGACTTCAATAGAGTTTTGTGAAATAAAATGCTATACTAAACAAATGCATTGGTGTAATATTACAAAACTCAGTGTGTGCCATAAGCAGCATGCCCTGAAGGTACTCAAAAGATTTTGAGACAGCGCCACCTGTTGGTCAAAAGTTATAATTAATTTCTGAGAACGCTAATAACTTTTGAATAAATTTGCCTATTGCAATGAAACTGATCTTAATAGATTCCTTGGATTATGCCGAAAAACATAGATATCAGGTTTTCCATAATCAGACAAACGTCCTGTTCGCCATCTTTATTTCTTTGAAAAACCTTCTTTTTCGAACTCCTCCTAGACCGTTTGTCCGATTTTCACGAAAATTGAATCGTATCATCTCCAGACCGTGTCGACTAAAAGTTATGAATTGCACGATGATAGACAAAACCGTTTTCGTATACCACAGCATCAAAATTTAGGCATGCTGCCAAAATGACTATTTAGGCTTTATCTCTGCTATGCCTTCACATTTTGACACCAAACTTTGCATGTGTCATTGTCACCTCACTCTGACCATATCACATCTATTTCGTAACTGCGCCACCTATTGTTCGAAAGTGATAACCCATTAAATCATCTTATAAGTTAATGTTTATGTGATTTTCTTAGCCATTTGCCCAAAGTTCTCTCAAAATGCCCTTAATTGCTCCTTGCTGCAGTTGGTCTGCCACTCCTTGCCATTTTGGCATATGTTGCCGCTTCTTGCGCTTGGCCCCGGTAATGGCTGCTTGCAGCTATATTTATTATTATTATTCTTCTTCCGACTGGGCGTCTATGGCAGCCCATAGACCGGTTTGCGGGAAAGTTGTTTTGGTTTGACATTCTGATAGAGGACAGTCCCAACTTTAAATACACCAATTTTGGTGTCTCTAACTCATTCCCTCTAGCGCCACCAACTGTCCAAAGTTTCACTTTTATTATGCTAATAACTTTTGAACCGTAAGGCCTATCAACAAAATTCTTTTTTCCTCTTGTTCCTGAGCTCATGCCGATTCGATCGCACCCTATGACGTCATTTTCCGTCATAAAAAAACGGCCACCATTTTGAATTTTCTAAAAAACGTACTTTTGCAAACTCGTCCTAGACGGTTTGTCTGATTTTCACCAAAATCGCACCGGATCATCTCCAGGCAGTGCTGACAAAAAGTTATGGAATTCAAGATGATTCGCCTAACGGTTTTCGATAAACGCACAAACTAATTTTACGTAACGCTTGCGAAAACAGACGTAAGGCTGTATCTCCGCAACGCTTCATCCTATTCAGACCAAACTTGGTACATGTAATCACAAGCATGACCTGAGGCTACATGCAGCGTTTCGGCGCAGCGCCACCTAGTGGTCCGGAGATATGAAAAATGGCTATTTTTGCTCGTAACTTCTGAACGGTTTGTCCAAAAATCATAAACTTCATCTCGTTAGATTCAGGGCATCATGCCGAGTCGACCGATATCCAATTTTCCCAGATCGGCCATTTTGGCTGTCGGCCATTTTGAATTATGTGCTAAAATGCTGTATTTTTTGAACGCATGAACGAATTGTTACGAAACTCGGTATGGGTCATCAGTACGATGCCCTGAAGAAGCCTGAGAAGTTTCGAAACAGCGCCACCTAGTGGTGAATTTTTTTTTCCAAACGCTTATAACTTTGGGTGTGGTACACTTATTTTCACGGGAGTCATCTTTTTGAGTTCCTGAATCGTTGCCGAGTCCAACAATACTAAACATGCTGGGTTTCGTGTTACGGTTGGTGTAGCGTAGCGATTTAGCGCGAAAAAAACACTTGGCGATATCTTCAAAACCGCTGTTCCGATCGAGACGAAACCACCGCCAGAAACACGGAATCATAGCTTGTTAACTATACGCTAATGCCCAAATGCGAAAATATTGATAGTAAGGGGTAGTAAAATTCAAACAAAGTCATGTGTCAGTCATTTTTTACGTGTTTTTTCATATAAATGTTTATAACTCGGAAGCGAATTGAGATATTTTCACCAAAATTGACACACATATGTATGGGGTCACTCTGAGGACACATAAAAAAAATTGTGGGACTGAGCCTCTTGGTGGCGCTATAATAGAACAAAACGTGAAATTCCCATTGACTTCAATAGAGTTTTGTGAAATAAAATGCTATACTAAACAAATGCATTGGTGTAATATTACAAAACTCAGTGTGTGCCATAAGCAGCATGCCCTGAAGGTACTTAAAAGATTTTAAGACAGCGCCACCTGTTGGTCAAAAGTTATAATTAATTTCTGAGAACGCTAATAACTTTTGAATAAATTTGCCTATTGCAATGAAACTGATCTTAATAGATTCCTTTGGTTATGCCAAAAACATAGATATCAGGTTTTCCATAATCAGACAAACGTTCTGTTCGCCATCTTTATTTCTTTGAAAAACCTTCTTTTTCGAACTCCTCCTAGACCGTTTGTCCGATTTTCACGAAAATTGAATCGTATCATCTCCAGACCGTGCCGACTAAAAGTTATGAATTGCACGATGATAGACAAAACCGTTTTTGTATACCACAGCATCAAAATTTAGGCATGCTGCCAAAATTACTATTTAGGCTTTATCTCTGCAATGCCTTCACATTTTGACACCAAACTTTGCATGTGTCATTGTCACCTCACTCTGACCACACATCTATTTCGTAACTGCGCCACCTATTGTTCGAAAGTGATAACCCATTAAATCATCTTATAAGGTAATGTTTATGTGATTTTCTTAGCCATTTGCCCAAAGTTCTCTCAAAATGCCCTTAATTGCTCCTTGCTGCAGTTGGTCTGCCACTCCTAGCCATTTTGGCATATGTTGCCGCTTCTTGCGCTTGGCCCCGGTAATGGCTGCTTGCAGCTATATTTATTATTAGGGGCCAAGCACCGAAGGTGCGGAGGCACCTATTGTATCTGTGCCGGTTCTTATTATTATTATTATTATTATTATTCTTCTTCCGACTGGGCGTCTATGGCAGCCCATAGACCGGTTTGCGGGAAAGTTGTTTTGGTTTGACATTCTGATAGAGGACAGTCCCAACTTTAAATACACCAATTTTGGTGTCTCTAACTCATTCCCTCTAGCGCCACCAACTGTCCAAAGTTTCACTTTTATTATGCTAATAACTTTTGAACCGTAAGGCCTATCAACAAAATTCTTTTTTCCTCTTGTTCCTGAGCTCATGCCGATTCGATCGCACCCTATGACGTCATTTTCCGTCATAAAAAAACGGCCGCCATTTTGAATTTTCTAAAAAACCTACTTTTGCGAACTCGTCCTAGACGGTTTGTCCGATTTTCACCAAAATCGCACCGGATCATCTCCAGCCAGTGCTGACAAAAAGTTATGGAATTCAAGATGATTCGAATAACCGTTTTCGATAAACGCGCAAACAAATTTTACGTAGCGCTTGCGAAAACAGACGTGAGGCGGTATCTCCGCAACGCTTACTCGTTTTCAGACCAAACTTGGTACGTGTCATCACAAGCATGACCTGAGGCTACATGCTGCGTTTCGGCGCAGCGCCACCTAGTGGTCCGGAGATATGAAAAATGGCTATTTTTGCTCATAACTTCTGAACGGTTTCTCCAAAAATCAAAAACTTGGTCTCGTTAGATTCAGGGCATCATGCCGAGTCGACTGATATCCAATTTTCCCAAATCGGCCATTTTGGCTGTCGGCCATTTTGAATTATGTGCTAAAATGCTGTATTTTTTGAACGCATGAACGAATTGTTACGAAACTCGGTATGGGTCATCAGTACGATGCCCTGAAGGAGCCTGAGAAGTTTCGAAACAGCGCCACCTAGTGGTGAATTGTTTTATTCAAACGCTTATAACTTTGGGTGTGGTACACTTATTTTCACGGGAGTCATATTTTTGAGGTCCTGAATCGTTGCCGAGTCCAACGATACCAAATATGTCGGGTTTTGTCTCACGGATGGCGTAGCGTAGCGATTTAGCGCGAAAAAAACACTTGGCGATATCTTCAAAACCGCTGTTCCGATCGAGACGAAACCACCGTCAGAAACACGGAATCATAGCTTGTTAACTTTATGCTAATACCCAAATGCGAAAATATTGATAGTAAGGGGTAGTAAAATTCAAACAAAGTCATGTGTCAGTCATTTTTTACGTGTTTTTTCATATAAATGTTTATAACTCGGAAGCTAATTGAGATATTTTCACCAAAATTGACACACATATGTATGGGGTCACTCTAAGGACACACACAGAAAATTGTGGGACTGAGCCTCTTGGTGGCGCTATAATAGAACAAAACGTGAAATTCCCATTGACTTCAATAGAGTTTTGTGAAATACAATGCTATACTAAATAAATGCTTTGGTCTAACATTACGAAACTCAGTGTGTGCCATAAGCAGCATGCCCTGAAGGTACTCAAAAGATTTTGAGACAGTGCCACCTGTTGGTCAAAAGTTATAATTAATTTCTGAGAACGCTAATAACTTTTGAATAAATTTGCCTATTGCAATGAAACTGATCTTAATAGATTCCTTGGGTTATGCCAAAAAACATAGATATCAGGTTTTGCATAATCAGACAAACTTCCTGTCCCCCATCTTTATTTCTTTGAAAAACCTTCTTTTTCGAACTCCTCCTAGACCGTTTGTCCGATTTTCACGAAAATTGAATCGTATCATCTCCAGACCGTGCCGACTAAAAGTTATGAATTGCACGATGATAGACAAAACCGTTTTCGTATACCACAGCATCAAAGTTTAGGCATGCTTCCAAAATTACTATTTAGGCTTTATCTCTGCAATGCCTTCACATTTTGACACCAAACTTTGCATGTGTCATTGTCACCTCACTCTGACCACATCACATCTATTTCGTAACTGCGCCACCTATTGTTAGAAAGTGATAACCCATTAAATCGTCTTATAAGTTAATGTTTATGTGATTTTCTTAGCCATTTGCCCAAAGTTCTCTCAAAATGCCCTTAATTGCTCCTTGCTGCAGTTGGTCTGCCACTCCTTGCCATTTTGGCATATGTTGCCGCTTTTTGCGCTTGGCCCCGGTAATGGCTGCTTGCAGCTATATTTATTATTATTATTCTTCTTCCGACTGGGCGTCTATGGCAGCCCATAGACCGGTTTGCGGGAAAGTTGTTTTGGTTTGACATTCTGATAGAGGACAGTCCCAACTTTAAATACTCCAATTTTGGTGTCTCTAACTCATTCCCTCTAGCGCCACCAACTGTCCAAAGTTTCACTTTTATTATGCTAATAACTTTTGAACCGTAAGGCCTATCAACAAAATTCTTTTTTCCTCTTGTTCCTGAGCTCATGCCGATTCGATCGCACCCTATGACGTCATTTTCCGTCATAAAAAAACGGCCGCCATTTTGAATTTTCCAAAAAACCTACTTTTGCGAACTCGTCCTAGACGGTTTGTCCGATTTTCACCAAAATCGCACCGGATCATCTCCAGGCAGTGCTGACAAAAAGTTATGGAATTCAAGATGATTCGAATAACCGTTTTCGATAAACGTGTAAACAAAATTTACGTAGCGCTTGCGAAAACAGACGTGAGGTTGTATCTCCGCAACGCTTACTCGTTTTCACACCAAACTTGGTACGTGTCATCACAAGCATGACCTGAGGCTACGTGCTGCGTTTCGGCGCAGCGCCACCTAGTGGTCCGGAGATATGAAAAATGGCTATTTTTGCTCGTAACTTCTGAACGGTTTGTCCAAAAATCATAAATTTGGTCTCGTTAGATTCAGGGCGTCATGCCGAGTCCACCGATATCCAATTTTCCCAGAACGGCCATTTTGGCGGTCGGCCATTTTGAATTATGTGCTAAAATGCTGTATTTTTTGAACGCATGAACGAATTGTTACGAAACTCGGTATGGGTCATCAGTACGATGCCCTGAAGGAGCCTGAGAAGTTTCGAAACAGCGCCACCTAGTGGTGAATTTTTTTTTTCAAACGCTTATAGCTTTGGGTGTGGTACACTTATTTTCACAGGAGTCATCTTTTTGAGATCCTGAATTGTTGCCGAGTCCAATGATACTAAACATGCTGGGTTTCATCTTACGGTTGGTGTAGCGTAGCGATTTAGCGTGAAAAAAACACTTGGCGATATCTTCAAAACCGCTGTTCCGATCGAGACGAAACCACCGTCAGAAACACGGAATCATAGCTTGTTAACTATATGCCAATGCCCAAATGCGAAAATATTGATAGTAAGGGGTAGTAAAATTCAAACAAAGTCATGTGTCAGTCATTTTTTACGTGTTTTTTCATATAAATGTTTATAACTCGGAAGTAAATTGAGATATTTGCACCAAAATTGACACACATATGTATGGGGTCACTCTGAGGACACATAAAAAAAATTGTGGGACTGAGCCTCTTGGTTGCGCTATAATAGAACAAAACGTGAAATTCCCATTGACTTCAATACAGTTTTGTGAAATACAATGCTATACTAAACAAATGCTTTGGTCTAACATTACGAAACTCAGTGTGTGCCATAAGCAGCATGCCCTGAAGGTACTCAAAAGATTTTGAGACAGCGCCACCTGTTGGTCAAAAGTTATAATTAATTTCTGAGAACGCTAATAACTTTTGAATAAATTTGCCTATTGCAATGAAACTGATCTTAATAGATTCCTTGGGTTATGCCGAAAACATAGATATCAGGTTTTGCATAATCAGACAAACTTCCTGTCCGCCATCTTTATTTTTTTAAAAACCTTCTTTTTCGAACTCCTCCTAGACCGTTTGTCCGATTTTCACGAAAATTGAATCGTATCATCTCCAGACGGTGCCGAATAAAAGTTATGGATTGCGTGACGATAGACAAAACCGTTTTCGTATACCACAGCATCAAATTTGAGGCATGCTGCCAAAATGACTATTTAGGCTTTATCTCTGCAATGCCTTCACATTTTGACACCAAACTTTGCATGTGTCATTGTCACCTCACTCTGACCACACATCTATTTCGTAACTGCGCCACCTATTGTTCGAAAGTGATAATCCATTAAATCATCTTATAAGTTAATGTTTATGTGATTTTTTTAGCCATTTGCCAAAAGTTCTCTCAAAATGCCCGTAATTGCTCCTTGCTGCAGTTGGTCTGCCACTCCTAGCCATTTTGGCATATGTTGCCGCTTCTTGCGCTTGGCCCCGGTAATGGCTGCTTGCAGCTATATTTATTATTATTATTATTCTTCTTCCGACTGGGCGTCTATGACAGCCCATAGACCGGTTTGCGGGAAAGTTGTTTTGGTTTGACATTCTGATAGAGGACAGTCCCAACTTTAAATACACCAATTTTGGTGTCTCTAACTCATTCCCTCTAGCGCCACCAACTGTCCAAAGTTGCACTTTTATTATGCTAATAACTTTTGAACCGTAAGGCCTATCAACAAAATTCTTTTTTCTTCTTGTTCCTGAGCTCATGCCGATTCGATCGCACCCTATGACGTCATTTTCCGTCATAAAAAAACGGCCGCCATTTTGAATTTTCCAAAAAACCTACTTTTGCGAACTCGTCCTAGACGGTTTGTCCGATTTTCACCAAAATCGCACCGGATCATCTCCAGGCAGTGCTGACAAAAAGTTATGGAATTCAAGATGATTCGAAGAACCGTTTTCGATAAACGCGCAAACTAATTTTACGTAGCGCTTGCAAAAACAGACGTGAGGCTGTATCTCGGCAACGCTTAATCCTATTCAGACCAAACTTGGTACATGTTATCACAAGCATGACCTGAGGCTACATGCAGCGTTTCGGCGCAGCGCCACCTAGTGGTCCGGAGATATGAAAAATGGCTATTTTTGCTCGTAACTTCTGAACGGTTTGTCCAAAAATCATAAACTTCATCTCGTTAGATTCAGGGCATCATGCCGAGTCGACTGATATGCAATTTTCCCAGATCGGCCATTTTGGCTGTCGGCCATTTTGAATTATGTGCTAAAATGCTGTATTTTTTGAACGCATGAACGAATTGTTACGAAACTCGGTATGGGTCATCAGTACAATGCCCTGAAGGAGCCTGAGAAGTTTCGAAACAGCGCCACCTAGTGGTGAATTTTTTTTTTCAAACGCTTATAGCTTTGGGTGTGGTACACTTATTTTCACGGGAGTCATCTTTTTGAGTTCCTGAATCGTTGCCGAGTCCAACGATACTAAACATGCTGGGTTTCGTGTTACGGTTTTTGTAGCATAGCGATTTAGCGCGAAAAAAACACTTGGCGATATCTTCAAAACCGCTGTTCCGATCGAGACGAAACCACCGCCAGAAACACGGAATCATAGCTTGTTAACTATACGCTAATGCCCAAATGCGAAAATATTGATAGTAAGGGGTAGTAAAATTCAAACAAAGTCATGTGTCAGTCATTTTTTACGTGTTTTTTCATATAAATGTTTATAACTCGGAAGTGAATTGAGATATTTGCACCAAAATCGACACACATATGTATGGGGTCACTCTGAGGACACATAAAAAAAATTGTGGGACTGAGCCTCTTGGTGGCGCTATAATAGAACAAAACGTGAAATTCCCATTGACTTCAATACAGTTTTGTGAAATACAATGCTATACTAAACAAATGCATTGGTGTAATATTACAAAACTCAGTGTGTGCCATAAGCAGCATGCCCTGAAGGTACTCAAAAGATTTTGAGACAGCGCCACCTGTTGGTCAAAAGTTATAATTAATTTCTGAGAACGCTAATAACTTTTGAATAAATTTGCCTATTGCAATGAAACTTATCTTAATAGATTCCTTGGGTTATGCCGAAAACATAGATATCAGGTTTTGCATAATCAGCCAAACTTCCTGTCCGCCATCTTTATTTCTTTGAAAAACCTTCTTTTTCGAACTCCTCCTAGACCGTTTGTCCGATTTTCACGAAAATTGAATCGTATCATCTCCAGACCGTGCCGACTAAAAGGTATGAATTGCATGATGATAGACAAAACCGTTTTCGTATACCACAGCATCGAAATTTAGGCATGCTGCCAAAATTACTATTTAGGCTTTATCTCTGCATGCCTTCACATTTTGACACCAAACTTTGCATGTGTCATTGTCACCTCACTCTGACCACATCACATCTATTTCGTAACTGCGCCACCTATTGTTCGAAAGTGATAATCCATTAAATCATCTTATAAGTTAATGTTTATGTGATTTTCTTAGCCATTTGCCCAACGTTCTCTCAAAATGCCCTTAATTGCTCCTTGCTGCAGTTGGTCTGCCACTCCTTGCCATTTTGGCATATGTTGCCGCTTCTTGCGCTTGGCCCCGGTAATGGCTGCTTGCAGCTATATTTATTATTATTAGGGGCCAAGCACCGAAGGTGCGGAGGCACCTATTGTATCTGTGCCGGTTCTTATTATTATTATTATTATTATTATTCTTCTTCCGACTGGGCGTCTATGGCAGCCCATAGACCGGTTTGCGGGAAAGTTGTTTTGGTTTGACATTCTGATAGAGGACAGTCCCAACTTTAAATACACCAATTTTGGTGTCTCTAACTCATTCCCTCTAGCGCCACCAACTGTCCAAAGTTTCACTTTTATTATGCTAATAACTTTTGAACCGTAAGGCCTATCAACAAAATTCTTTTTTCCTCTTGTTCCTGAGCTCATGGCGATTCGATCGCACCCTATGACGTCGTTTTCCGTCATAAAAAAACGGCCGCCATTTTGAATTTTCTAAAAAACCTACTTTTGCGAACTCGTCCTAGACGGTTTGTCCGATTTTCACCAAAATCGCACTGGATCATCTCCCGTCAGTGCTGACAAAAAGTTATGGAATTCAAGATGATTCGAATAACCGTTTTCGATAAACGCGCAAACAAATTTTACATAGCGCTTGCGAAAACAGACGTGAGGCGGTATCTCCGCAACGCTTACTCGTTTTCAGACCAAACTTGGTACGTGTCATCACAAGCATGACCTGAGGCTACATGCTGCGTTTCGGCGCAGCGCCACCTAGTGGTCCGGAGATATGAAAAATGGCTATTTTTGCTCATAACTTCTGAACGGTTTCTCCAAAAATCAAAAACTTGGTCTCGTTAGATTCAGGGCGTCATGCCGAGTCGACCGATATCCAATTTTCCCAGATCGGCCATTTTGGCTGTCGGCCATTTTGAATTATGTGCTAAAATGCTGTATTTTTTGAACGCATGAACGAATTGTTACGAAACTCGGTATGGGTCATCAGTACGATGCCCTGAAGGAGACTGAGAAGTTTCGAAACAGCGCCACCTAGTGGTGAATTGTTTTATTCAAACGCTTATAACTTTGGGTGTGGTACACTTATTTTCACGGGAGTTATATTTTTGAGGTCCTGAATCGTTGCCGAGTCCTACGATACCAAATATGTCGGGTTTCGTCTCACGGATGGCGTAGCGTAGCGATTTAGCGCGAAAAAAACACTTAGCGATATCTTCAAAACCGCTGTTCCGATCGAGACGAAACCACCGCCAGAAACACGGAATCAAAGCTTGTTAACTATATGCAAATGCCCAAATGCGAAAATATTGATAGTAAGGGGTAGTAAAATTCAAACAAAGTCATGTGTCAGTCATTTTTTACGTGTTTTTTCATATAAATGTTTATAACTCGGAAGTGAATTGAGATATTTGCACCAAAATTGACACACATATGTATGGGGTCACTCTGAGGACACATAAAAAAAATTGTGGGACTGAGCCTCTTGGTGGCGCTATAATAGAACAAAACGTGAAATTCCCATTGACTTCAATAGAGTTTTGTGAAATAAAATGCTATACTAAACAAATGCATTGGTGTAATATTACAAAACTCAGTGTGTGCCATAAGCAGCATGCCCTGAAGGTACTCAAAAGATTTTGAGACAGCGCCACCTGTTGGTCAAAAGTTATAATTAATTTCTGAGAACGCTAATAACTTTTGAATAAATTTGCCTATTGCAATGAAACTGATCTTAATAGATTCCTTGGATTATGCCGAAAAACATAGATATCAGGTTTTCCATAATCAGACAAACGTCCTGTTCGCCATCTTTATTTCTTTGAAAAACCTTCTTTTTCGAACTCCTCCTAGACCGTTTGTCCGATTTTCACGAAAATTGAATCGTATCATCTCCAGACCGTGTCGACTAAAAGTTATGAATTGCACGATGATAGACAAAACCGTTTTCGTATACCACAGCATCAAAATTTAGGCATGCTGCCAAAATGACTATTTAGGCTTTATCTCTGCTATGCTTTCACATTTTGACACCAAACTTTGCATGTGTCATTGTCACCTCACTCTGACCACATCACATCTATTTCGTAACTGCGCCACCTATTGTTCGAAAGTGATAACCCATTAAATCATCTTATAAGTTAATGTTTATGTGATTTTCTTAGCCATTTGCCCAAAGTTCTCTCAAAATGCCCTTAATTGCTCCTTGCTGCAGTTGGTCTGCCACTCCTTGCCATTTTGGCATATGTTGCCGCTTCTTGCGCTTGGCCCCGGTAATGGCTGCTTGCAGCTATATTTATTATTATTATTCTTCTTCCGACTGGGCGTCTATGGCAGCCCATAGACCGGTTTGCGGGAAAGTTGTTTTGGTTTGACATTCTGATAGAGGACAGTCCCAACTTTAAATACACCAATTTTGGTGTCTCTAACTCATTCCCTCTAGCGCCACCAACTGTCCAAAGTTGCACTTTTATTATGCTAATAACTTTTGAACCGTAAGGCCTATCAACAAAATTCTTTTTTCTTCTTGTTCCTGAGCTCATGCCGATTCGATCGCACCCTATGACGTCATTTTCCGTCATAAAAAAATGGCCGCCATTTTGAATTTTCCAAAAAACCTACTTTTGCGAACTCGTCCTAGACGGTTTGTCCGATTTTCACCAAAATCGCACCGGATCATCTCCAGGCAGTGCTGACAAAAAGTTATGGAATTCAAGATTATTCGAAGAACCGTTTTCGATAAACGCGCAAACAAATTTTACGTAGCGCTTGCGAAAACAGACGTGAGGCTGTATCTCCGCAACGCTTAATCCTATTCAGACCAAACTTGGTACATGTTATCACAAGCATGACCTGAGGCTACATGCAGCGTTTCGGCGCAGCGCCACCTAGTGGTCCGGAGATATGAAAAATGGCTATTTTTGCTCGTAACTTCTGAACGGTTTGTCCAAAAATCATAAACTTCATCTCGTTAGATTCAGGGCATCATGCCGAGTCGACTGATATGCAATTTTCCCAGATCGGCCATTTTGGCTGTCGGCCATTTTGAATTATGTGCTAAAATGCTGTATTTTTTGAACGCATGAACGAATTGTTACGAAACTCGGTATGGGTCATCAGGATGATGCCCTGAAAAAGCCTGAGAAGTTTCGAAACAGCGCCACCTAGTGGTGAATTGTTTTTTTCAAACGCTTATAACTTTGGGTGTGGTACACTTATTTTCACGGGAGTCATCTTTTTGAGTTCCTGAATCGTTGCCGAGTCCAACGATACTAAACATGCTGGGTTTCGTGTTACGGTTGGTGTAGCGTAGCGATTTAGCGCGAAAAAAACACTTGGCGATATCTTCAAAACCGCTGTTCCGATCGAGACGAAACCACCGCCAGAAACACGGAATCATAGCTTGTTAACTAAACGCTAATGCCCAAATGCAAAAATATTGATAGTAAGGGGTAGTAAAATTCAAACAAAGTCATGTGTCAGTCATTTTTTACGTGTTTTTTCATATAAATGTTTATAACTCGGAAGTGAATTGAGATATTTGCACCAAAATTGACACACATATGTATGGGGTCACTCTGAGGACACATAAAAAAAATTGTGGGACTGAGCCTCTTGGTGGCGCTATAATAGAACAAAACGTGAAATTCCCATTGACTTCAATAGAGTTTTGTGAATTAAAATGCTATACTAAACAAATGCATTGGTGTAATATTACAAAACTCAGTGTGTGCCATAAGCAGCATGCCCTGAAGGTACTCAAAAGATTTTGAGACAGCGCCACCTGTTGGTCAAAAGTTATAATTAATTTCTGAGAACGCTAATAACTTTTGAATAAATTTGCCTATTGCAATGAAACTGATCTTAATAGATTCCTTCGGTTATGCCGAAAACATAGATATCAGGTTTTCCATAATCAGACAAACTTCCTGTTCGCCATCTTTATTTCTTTGAAAAACCTTCTTTTTCGAACTCCTCCTAGACCGTTTGTCCGATTTTCATGAAAATTGAATCGTATCATCTCCAGACCGTGCCGACTAAAAGTTATGAATTGCACGATGATAGACAAAACCGTTTTCGTATACCACAGCATCAAAATGTAGGCATGCTGCCAAAATTACTATTTAGGCTTTATCTCTGCAATGCCTTCACATTTTGACACCAAACTTTGCATGTGTCATTGTCACCTCACTCTGACCACATCACATCTATTTCGTAACTGCGCCACCTATTGTTCGAAAGTGATAACCCATTAAATCATCTTATAAGTTAATGTTTATGTGATTTTCTTAGCCATTTGCCCAAAGTTCTCTCAAAATGCCCTTAATTGCTCCTTGCTGCAGTTGGTCTGCCACTCCTTGCCATTTTGGCATATGTTGCCGCTTCTTGCGCTTGGCCCCGGTAATGGCTGCTTGCAGCTATATTTATTATTATTCTTCTTCCGACTGGGCGTCTATGACAGCCCATAGACCGGTTTGCGGGAAAGTTGTTTTGGTTTGACATTCTGATAGAGGACAGTCCCAACTTTAAATACACCAATTTTGGTGTCTCTAACTCATTCCCTCTAGCGCCACCAACTGTCCAAATTTGCACTTTTATTATGCTAATAACTTTTGAACCGTAAGGCCTATCAACAAAATTCTTTTTTCTTCTTGTTCCTGAGCTCATGCCGATTCGATCGCACCCTATGACGTCATTTTCCGTCATAAAAAAATGGCCGCCATTTTGAATTTTCCAAAAAACCTACTTTTGCGAACTCGTCCTAGACGGTTTGTCCGATTTTCACCAAAATCGCACCGGATCATCTCCAGGCAGTGCTGACAAAAAGTTATGGAATTCAAGATGATTCGAAGAACCGTTTTCGATAAACGCGCAAACTAATTTTACGTAGCGCTTGCAAAAACAGACGTGAGGCTGTATCTCCGCAACGCTTCATCCTATTCAGACCAAACTTGGTACATGTCATCACAAGCATGACCTGAGGCTACATGCAGCGTTTCGGCGCAGCGCCACCTAGTGGTCCGGAGATATGAAAAATGGCTATTTTTGCTCGTAACTTCTGAACGGTTTGTCCAAAAATCATAAACTTCATCTCGTTAGATTCAGGGCATCATGCCGAGTCGACTGATATCCAATTTTCCCAGATCGGCCATTTTGGCTGTCGGCCATTTTGAATTATGTGCTAAAATGCTGTATTTTTTGAACGCATGAACGAATTGTTACGAAACTCGGTATGGGTCATCAGTACGATGCCCTGAAGAAGCCTGAGAAGTTTCGAAACAGCGCCACCTAGTGGTGAATTTTTTTTTCCAAACGCTTATAACTTTGGGTGTGGTACACTTATTTTCACGGGAGTCATTTTTTGAGTTCCTGAATCGTTGCCGAGTCCAACGATACTAAACATGCTGGGTTTCGTGTTACGGTTGGTGTAGCGTAGCGATTTAGCGCGAAAAAAACACTTGGCGATATCTTCAAAACTGCTGTTCCGATCGAGACGAAACCACCACCAGAAACACGGAATCATAGCTTGTTAACTAAACACTAATGCCCAAATGCGAAAATATTGATAGTAAGGGGTAGTAAAATTCAAACAAAGTCATGTGTCAGTCATTTTTTACGTGTTTTTTCATATAAATGTTTATAAGTCGGAAGTGAATTGAGATATTTTCACCAAAATTGACACACATATGTATGGGGTCACTCTGAGGACACATAAAAAAAATTGTGGGACTGAGCCTCTTGGTGGCGCTATAATAGAACAAAACGTGAAATTCTCATTGACTTCAATAGAGTTTTGTGAAATAAAATGCTATACTAAACAAATGCATTGGTGTAATATTACAAAACTCAGTGTGTGCCATAAGCAGCATGCCCTGAAGGTACTTAAAAGATTTTAAGACAGCGCCACCTGTTGGTCAAAAGTTATAATTAATTTCTGAGAACGCTAATTACTTTTGAATAAATTTGCTTATTGCAATGAAACTGATCTTAATAGATTCGTTGGGTTATGCTGAAAACATAGATATCAGGTTTTCCATAATCAGACAAACTTCCTGTTCGCCATCTTTATTTCTTTGAAAAACCTTCTTTTTCGAACTCCTCCTAGACCGTTTGTCCGATTTTCACGAAAATTGAATCGTATCATCTCCAGACCGTGCCGACTAAAAGTTATGAATTGCACGATGATAGACAAAACCGTTTTCGTATACCACAGCATCAAATTTTAGGCATGCTGCCAAAATTACTATTTAGGCTTTATCTCTGCAATGCCTTCACATTTTGACACCAAACTTTGCATGTGTCATTGTCACCTCACTCTGACCACATCACATCTATTTCGTAACTGCGCCACCTATTGTTCGAAAGTGATAACCCATTAAATCATCTTATAAGTTAATGTTTATGTGATTTTCTTAGCCATTTGCCCAAAGTTCTCTCAAAATGCCCTTAATTGCTCCTTGCTGCAGTTGGTCTGCCACTCCTTGCCATTTTGGCATATGTTGCCGCTTCTTGCGCTTGGCCCCGGTAATGGCTGCTTGCAGCTATATTTATTATTATTAGGGGCCAAGCACCGAAGGTGCGGAGGCACCTATTGTATCTGTTCCGTTTCCTATTATTATTATTATTCTTCTTCCGTTTCTGACTTGGCGTCTATGGCAGCCCATAGACCGGTTTGCGGGAAAGTTGTTTTGGTTTGACATTCTGATAGAGGACAGTCCCAACTTTAAATACACCAATTTTGGTGTCTCTAATGCATTCCCTCTAGCGCCACCAACTGTCCAAAGTTTCACTTTTATTATGCTAATAACTTTTGAACCGTAAGGCCTATCAACAAAATTCTTTTTTCCTCTTGTTCCTGAGCTCATGCCGATTCGATCGCACCCAATGACGTCATTTTCCGTCATAAAAAATTGGCCGCCATTTTGAATTTTCCAAAAAACCTACTTTTGCGAACTCTTCCTAGACGCTTTGTCCGATTTTCACCAAAATCGCACCGGATCATCTCCAGGCAGTGCTGACAAAAAGTTATGGAATTCATGATGATTCGAATAACCGTTTTCGATAAGCGCGCAAACTAATTTTACGTAGCGCTTGCGAAAACAGACGTGAGGCTGTATCTCCGCAACGCTTACTCGTTTTCAGACCAAACTTGGTACATGTCATCACAAGCATGATCTGAGTCTACATGCAGCGTTTCGGCGCAGCGCCACCTAGTGGTCCGGAGATATGAAAAATGGCTATTTTTGGTCGTAACTTCTGAACGGTATCTCCAAAAATCAAAAACT
Source organism: Pimephales promelas (assembly GCF_988280905.1). Taxonomy (NCBI): domain Eukaryota; kingdom Metazoa; phylum Chordata; class Actinopteri; order Cypriniformes; family Leuciscidae; genus Pimephales; species Pimephales promelas. Next base: position 9,691,494 of record NC_142775.1, read on the forward strand.
TGGTCTCGTTAGATTCAGGGCGTCATGCCGAGTCGACCGATATCCAATTTTCCCAGATCGGCCATTTTGGCTGTCGGCCATTTTGAATTATGTGCTAAAATGCTGTATTTTTTGAACGCATGAACGAATTGTTACGAAACTCGGTATGGGTCATCAGTACGATGCCCTGAAGGAGCCTGAGAAGTTTCGAAACAGCGCCACCTAGTGGTGAATTGTTTTATTCAAACGCTTATAACTTTGGGTGTGGTACACTTATTTTCACGGGAGTCAAATTTTTGAGGTCCTGAATCGTTGCCGAGTCCAACGATACCAAATATGTCGGGTTTCGTCTCACGGATGGCGTAGCGTAGCGATTTAGCGCGAAAAAAACACTTGGCGATATCTTCAAAACCGCTGTTCCGATCGAGACGAAACCACCGCCAGAAACACGGAATCATAGCTTGTTAACTAAACGCTAATGCCCAAATGCGAAAATATTGATAGTAAGGGGTAGTAAAATTCAAACAAAGTCATGTGTCAGTCATTTTTTACGTGTTTTTTCATATAAATGTTTATAACTCGGAAGCGAATTGAGATATTTTCACCAAAATTGACACACATATGTATGGGGTCACTCTGAGGACACATAAAAAAAATTGTGGGACTGAGCCTCTTGGTGGCGCTATAATAGAACAAAACGTGAAATTCCCATTGACTTCAATAGAGTTTTGTGAAATAAAATGCTATACTAAACAAATGCATTGGTGTAATATTACAAAACTCAGTGTGTGCCATAAGCAGCATGCCCTGAAGGTACTCAAAAGATTTTGAGACAGCGCCACCTGTTGGTCAAAAGTTATAATTAATTTCTGAGAACGCTAATAACTTTTGAATAAATTTGCCTATTGCAATGAAACTGATCTTAATAGATTCCTTGGGTTATGCCGAAAACATAGATATCAGGTTTTGCATAATCAGACAAACTTCCTGTCCGCCATCTTTATTTCTTTGAAAAGCCTTCTTTTTCGAACTCCTCCTAGACCGTTTGTCCGATTTTCACGAAAATTTAATCGCATCATCTCCAGACCGTGCCGACTAAAAGTTATGAATTGCACGATGATAGACAAAACCGTTTTCGTATACCACAGCATCAAAATTTAGGCATGCTGCCAAAATTACTATTTAGGCTTTATCTCTGCAATGCCTTCACATTTTGACACCAAACTTTGCATGTGTCATTGTCACCTCCCTCTGACCACATCACATCTATTTCGTAACTGCGCCACCTATTGTTCGAAAGTGATAACCCATTAAATCATCTTATAAGTTAATGTTTATGTGATTTTTTTTAGCCATTTGCCCAAAGTTCTCTCAAAATGCCCTTAATTGCTCCTTGCTGCAGTTGGTCTGCCACTCCTTGCCATTTTGGCATATGTTGCCGCTTCTTGCGCTTGGCCCCGGTAATGGCTGCTTGCAGCTATATTTATTATTATTATTATTATTCTTCCGACTGGGCGTCTATGGCAGCCCATAGACCGGTTTGCGGGAAAGTTGTTTTGGTTTGACATTCTGATAGAGGACAGTCCCAACTTTAAATACACCAATTTTGGTGTCTCTAACTCATTCCCTCTAGCGCCACCAACTGTCCAAAGTTTCACTTTTATTATGCTAATAACTTTTGAACCGTAAGGCCTATCAACAAAATTCTTTTTTCTTCTTGTTCCTGAGCTCATGCCGATTCGATCGCACCCTATGACGTCATTTTCCGTCATAAAAAAACGGCCGCCATTTTGAATTTTCCAAAAAACCTACTTTTGCGAACTCGTCCTAGACGGTTTGTCCGATTTTCACCAAAATCGCACCGGATCATCTCCAGGCAGTGCTGACAAAAAGTTATGGAATTCAAGATGATTCGAATAACCGTTTTCGATTAACGCGTAAACAAAATTTACGTAGCGCTTGCGAAAACAGACGTATGGTTGTATCTCCGCAACGCTTACTCGTTTTCAGACCAAACTTGGTACGTGTCATCACAAGCATGACCTGAGGCTACGTGCTGCGTTTCGGCGCAGTGCCACCTAGTGGTCCGGAGATATGAAAAATGGCTATTTTTGCTCGTAACTTCTGAACGGTTTGTCCAAAAATCATAAACTTCATCTCGTTAGATTCAGGGCATCATGCCGAGTCGACCGATATCCAATTTTCCCAGATCGGCCATTTTGGCTGTCGGCCATTTTGAATTATGTGCTAAAATGCTGTATTTTTTGAACGCATGAACGAATTGTTACGAAACTCGGTATGGGTCATCAGTACGATGCCCTGAAGGAGCCTGAGAAGTTTCGAAACAGCGCCACCTAGTGGTGAATTGTTTTATTCAAACGCTTATAACTTTGGGTGTGGTACACTTATTTTCACGGGAGTCATATTTTTGAGGTCCTGAATCGTTGCCGAGTCCAACGATACCAAATATGTCGGGTTTCGTCTCACGGATGGCGTAGCGTAGCGATTTAGCGCGAAAAAAACACTTGGCGATATCTTCAAAACCGCTGTTCCGATCGAGACGAAACCACCGCCAGAAACACGGAATCATAGCTTGTTAACTATACGCTAATGCCCAAATGCGAAAATATTGATAGTAAGGGGTAGTAAAATTCAAACAAAGTCATGTGTCAGTCATTTTTTACGTGTTTTTTCATATAAATGTTTATAACATGGAAGCGAATTGAGATATTTTCACCAAAATTGACACACATATGTATGGGGTCACTCTGAGGACACATAAAAAAAATTGTGGGACTGAGCCTCTTGGTGGCGCTATAATAGAACAAAACGTGAAATTCCCATTGACTTCAATAGAGTTTTGTGAAATAAAATGCTATGCTAAACAAATGCATTGGTGTAATATTACAAAACTCAGTGTGTGCCATAAGCAGCATGCCCTGAAGGTACTCAAAAGATTTTGAGACAGCACCACCTGTTGGTCAAAAGTCATAATTAATTTCTGAAAACGCTAATAACGTTTGAAAAAAAATGTGCCTATTGCAATGAAACTGATCTTAATTGATTCCTTGGGTTATGCTGAAAACATAGATATATGGTTTTGCATAATCAGCCAAACTTCCTGTCCGCCATCTTTATTTCTTTGAAAAACCTTCTTTTTCGAACTCCTCCTAGACCGTTTGTCCGATTTTCACGAAAATTGAATCGTATCATCTCCAGACGGTGCCGAATAAAAGATATGGATTGCGTGACGATAGACAAAACCGTTTTCGTATACCACAGCATCAAATTTGAGGCATGCTGCCAAAATGACTATTTAGGCTTTATCTCTGCAATGCCTTCACATTTTGACACCAAACTTTGTATGTGTCATTGTCACCTCACTCTGACCACATCACATCTATTTCGTAACTGCGCCACCTATTGTTCGAAAGTGATAATCCATTAAATCATCTTATAAGTTAATGTTTATGTGATTTTCTTAGCCATTTGCCCAAAGTTCGCTCAAAATGCCCTTAATTGCTCCTTGCTGCAGTTGGTCTGCCACTCCTTGCCATTTTGGCATATGTTGCCGCTTATTGCGCTTGGCCCCGGTAATGGCTGCTTGCAGCTATATTTATTATTATTCTTCTTCCGACTGGGCGTCTATGGCAGCCCATAGACCGGTTTGCGGGAAAGTTGTTTTGGTTTGACATTCTGATAGAGGACAGTCCCAACTTTAAATACACCAATTTTGGTGTCTCTAACTCATTCCCTCTAGCGCCACCAACTGTCCAAAGTTTCACTTTTATTATGCTAATAACTTTTGAACCGTAAGGCCTATCAACAAAATTCTTTTTTCCTCTTGTTCCTGAGCTCATGCCAATTCGATCGCACCCTATGACGTCATTTTCCGTCATAAAAAAACGGCCGCCATTTTGAATTTTCCAAAAAACCTACTTTTGCGAACTCGTCCTAGACGGTTTGTCCGATTTTCACCAAAATCGCACCGGATCATCTCCAGCCAGTGTTGACAAAAAGTTATGGAATTCAAGATGATTCGAATAACCGTTTTCGATAAACGCGTAAACAAAATTTACGTAGCGCTTGCGAAAACAGACGTGAGGTTGTATCTCCGCAACGCTTACTCGTTTTCACACCAAACTTGGTACGTGTTATCACAAGCATGACCTGAGGCTACGTGCTGCGTTTCGGCGCAGCGCCACCTAGTGGTCCGGAGATATGAAAAATGGCTATTTTTGCTCGTAACTTCTGAACGGTTTGTCCAAAAATCATAAATTTGGTCTCGTTAGATTCAGGGCGTCATGCCGAGTCCACCGATATCCAATTTTCCCAGAACGGCCATTTTGGCGGTCGGCCATTTTGAATTATGTGCTAAAATGCTGTATTTTTTGAACGCATGAACGAATTGTTACGAAACTCGGTATGGGTCATCAGTACGATGCCCTGAAGGAGCCTGAGAAGTTTCGAAACAGCGCCACCTAGTGGTGAATTTTTTTTTCAAACGCTTATAGCTTTGGGTGTGGTACACTTATTTTCACAGGAGTCATCTTTTTGAGATCCTGAATTGTTGCCGAGTCCAATGATACTAAACATGCTGGGTTTCATCTTATGGTTGGTGTAGCGTAGCGATTTAGCGCGAAAAAAACACTTGGCGATATCTTCAAAACCGCTGTTCCGATCGAGACGAAACCACCGCCAGAAACACGGAATCATAGCTTGTTAACTACATGCAAATGCCCAAATGCGAAAATATTGATAGTAAGGGGTAGTAAAATTCAAACAAAGTCATGTGTCAGTCATTTTTTACGTGTTTTTTCATATAAATGTTTATAACTCGGCAGTAAATTGAGATATTTGCACCAAAATTGACACACATATGTATGGGGTCACTCTGAGGACACATACAAAAAATTGTGGGACTGAGCCTCTTGGTGGCGCTATAATAGAACAAAACGTGAAATTCCCATTGACTTCAATACAGTTTTGTGAAATACAATGCTATACTAAATAAATGCTTTGGTCTAACATTACGAAACTCAGTGTGTGCCATAAGCAGCATGCCCTGAAGGTACTCAAAAGATTTTGAGACAGCGCCACCTGTTGGTCAAAAGTCATAATTAATTTCTGAAAACGCTAATAACGTTTGAATAAATTTGCCTATTGCAATGAAACTGATCTTAATAGATTCCTTGGGTTATGCTGAAAACATAGATATCAGGTTTTGCATAATCAGCAAAACTTCCTGTCCGCCATCTTTATTTCTTTGAAAAACCTTCTTTTTCGAACTCCTCCTAGACCGTTTGTCCGATTTTCACGAAAATTGAATGGTATCATCTCCAGACCGTGCCGACTAAAAGTTATGAATTGCACGATGATAGACGAAACCGTTTTCGTATAACACAACATCAAAGTTTAGGCATGCTGCCAAAATTACTATTTAGGCTTTATCTCTGCAATGCCTTCACATTTTGACACCAAACTGTGCATGTGTCATTGTCACCTCACTCTGACCACATCACATCTATTTCGTAACTGCGCCACCTATTGTTCGAAAGTGATAACCCATTAAATCATCTTATAAGTTAATGTTTATGTGATTTTCTTAGCCATTTGCCCAAAGGTCTCTCAAAATGCCCTTAATTGCTCCTTGCTGCAGTTGGTCTGCCACTCCTTGCCATTTTGGCATATGTTGCCGCTTATTGCGCTTGGCCCCGGTAATGGCTGCTTGCAGCTATATTTATTATTATTCTTCTTCCGTTTCTGACTTGGCGTCTATGGCAGCCCATAGACCGGTTTGCGGGAAAGTTGTTTTGGTTTGACATTCTGATAGAGGACAGTCCCAACTTTAAATACACCAATTTTGGTGTCTCTAATGCATTCCCTCTAGCGCCACCAACTGTCCAAAGTTTCACTTTTATTATGCTAATAACTTTTGAACCGTAAGGCCTATCAACAAAATTCTTTTTTCCTCTTGTTCCTGAGCTCATGCCGATTCGATCGCACCCAATGACGTCATTTTCCGTCATAAAAAATTGGCCGCCATTTTGAATTTTCCAAAAAACCTACTTTTGCGAACTCGTCCTAGACGCTTTGTCCGATTTTCACCAAAATCGCACCGGATCATCTCCAGGCAGTGCTGACAAAAAGTTATGGAATTCATGATGATTCGAATAACCGTTTTCGATAAGCGCGCAAACTAATTTTACGTAGCGCTTGCGAAAACAGACGTGAGGCTGTATCTCCGCAACGCTTACTCGTTTTCAGACCAAACTTGGTACATGTCATCACAAGCATGATCTGAGTCTACATGCAGCGTTTCGGCGCAGCGCCACCTAGTGGTCCGGAGATATGAAAAATGGCTATTTTTGGTCGTAACTTCTGAACGGTATCTCCAAAAATCAAAAACTTGGTCTCGTTAGATTCAGGGCGTCATGCCGAGTCGACCGATATCCAATTTTCCCAGATCGGCCATTTTGGCTGTCGGCCATTTTGAATTATGTGCTAAAATGCTGTATTTTTTGAACGCATGAACGAATTGTTACGAAACTCGGTATGGGTCATCAGTACGATGCCCTGAAGGAGCCTGAGAAGTTTCGAAACAGCGCCACCTAGTGGTGAATTGTTTTATTCAAACGCTTATAACTTTGGGTGTGGTACACTTATTTTCACGGGAGTCAAATTTTTGAGGTCCTGAATCGTTGCCGAGTCCAACGATACCAAATATGTCGGGTTTCGTCTCACGGATGGCGTAGCGTAGCGATTTAGCGCGAAAAAAACACTTGGCGATATCTTCAAAACCGCTGTTCCGATCGAGACGAAACCACCGCCAGAAACACGGAATCATAGCTTGTTAACTAAACGTTAATGCCCAAATGCGAAAATATTGATAGTAAGGGGTAGTAAAATTCAAACAAAGTCATGTGTCAGTCATTTTTTACGTGTTTTTTCATATAAATGTTTATAACTCGGAAGCGAATTGAGATATTTTCACCAAAATTGACACACATATGTATGGGGTCACTCTGAGGACACATAAAAAAAATTGTGGGACTGAGCCTCTTGGTGGCGCTATAATAGAACAAAACGTGAAATTCCCATTGACTTCAATAGAGTTTTGTGAAATAAAATGCTATACTAAACAAATGCATTGGTGTAATATTACAAAACTCAGTGTGTGCCATAAGCAGCATGCCCTGAAGGTACTCAAAAGATTTTGAGACAGCGCCACCTGTTGGTCAAAAGTTATAATTAATTTCTGAGAACGCTAATAACTTTTGAATAAATTTGCCTATTGCAATGAAACTGATCTTAATAGATTCCTTGGGTTATGCCGAAAACATAGATATCAGGTTTTGCATAATCAGACAAACTTCCTGTCCGCCATCTTTATTTCTTTGAAAAGCCTTCTTTTTCGAACTCCTCCTAGACCGTTTGTCCGATTTTCACGAAAATTTAATCGCATCATCTCCAGACCGTGCCGACTAAAAGTTATGAATTGCACGATGATAGACAAAACCGTTTTCGTATACCACAGCATCAAAATTTAGGCATGCTGCCAAAATTACTATTTAGGCTTTATCTCTGCAATGCCTTCACATTTTGACACCAAACTTTGCATGTGTCATTGTCACCTCCCTCTGACCACATCACATCTATTTCGTAACTGCGCCACCTATTGTTCGAAAGTGATAACCCATTAAATCATCTTATAAGTTAATGTTTATGTGATTTTTTTAGCCATTTGCCCAAAGTTCTCTCAAAATGCCCTTAATTGCTCCTTGCTGCAGTTGGTCTGCCACTCCTTGCCATTTTGGCATATGTTGCCGCTTCTTGCGCTTGGCCCCGGTAATGGCTGCTTGCAGCTATATTTATTATTATTATTATTATTATTATTATTATTATTATCAATAGGAAATCATTGTTCTGGCATGATTGGTATGAAAAGGGCATTGTGTTTGTGAATGATGTTATAGATGACAATGGAAATGTTTTGGAATATAAGTCTTTCTTAGACAAATATAATTTAAACTGTACAAATAGAGACTACAATAAGATCTGTAAAGCAATACCGGTACCTTTATTACAGTCAATTCAAAGCACACTGTTATATACCAATATAAGACCCTTACCAACTTTACCAAAATTGGTTATTAATGATTGTGCTCTAGTTGACAGTAAATGCAATAATAAATATATTAATGATGCTTTGAAATCGAAATTGTTTTTTGATTATAACAGAGGATTGTGTGTACAGGTTCTGAATATGGGTGCATTGTCCATTAAAAAAATCACATTTTAAATTTATTAAATGGCCCATGTCCCCAAAAGTCAAAGAGACTCACTTAAAAATAATTTATAAGATATACCATGTCGCTGACTTTCTTAAAAAAAGATTTAAATTTGAAGTAGATCCTTGTGCTTTTTGTGAGTTGGCTGATGAGACTCTGGAACACATGTTTTTTTTTTTGCCCCGTGTCTAATAGTTTCTGGTCTGAGCTACATAATTGGCTGTCACTCAAGATTGATAATATCCCTACTCTCATCTTGCCACACATCCTCTTTTATATGGAGAATATAGATTCATCAGTATCAGATTTAGTGAATATGATCATTCTTATGGGTAAATATCATATTCATTGCAGTAAGTGGAGATGTTCTAAGCCTTCCTTTGTTTGGTTTATAAACGATTTTAAATTGTTTGTTACCTCACTGAAAAATGTAAAATCTACTAAAATTGCAAGGAAAATGTATAGTGATATATCCAGGAAATTACTGTTTTGATTAATCTCCCTTGTGTGTGCCGCTCCAAATGTGATTTTCTATTTTGCCTTTGACTTGTGTGTTTTGTAATAGCCCCTTCTTTGTTAGTTTATTTTTATTTTATTTTTTTTCTCTATTGTTGTTTTCTGCTTGGTTAATACTTTTGTACATTCTATCCCCTGCGAGAGTTTTGTATGTTTTTGTATGTTGTTTTGTATGTCAATAAAAAAAAAAAAAGCACAGCTTTCTATTTTATTTAGGTGATATTAAGTTTATATCTATATTTATTTACTGCTACACTATGTTGTTGAGATGATTTCTTAAAGAAGGAATAGTACAGACAAATTATATAATTTGTCATCGTCGATATCAGAATACTGGATAGCGTACTTGTGGTAAGTCTGATTGTTTTTACTTTTGTTTTTTATTACTTAATACTAAACTAATGCTAATTATAATACAGTTCGTGCTTTTGCAGGTGGAGAGGCATATTAGAGCTCAGTAAGAGCCCATAACATTATACAGCAGTGTCGTCTTGAATTAATTGGTAAATTAGTGTCTTGTTTGTCTAACATTACATATGGTTACAGTCTTCGATTTGATCATATTTGCTTCGATTAGATCATATTTCCTCCCTGCCACCCCAAACAGCATTGGGCTAGAGTACTGTACAGTATCTGTACTGTAGCCTACAGTACAAAATGTACTGTATCAGACAATGACCGATCCCATTGGACCAGAGCGCCGTCAATCACTGCCCAATTAAACTTTGTCAATGTAAAGCCAATTGCTGATTAATTTGCAATGCAGAGTTTTCAAAAGAGGAGAGACAGGACTTGACCACTTTCCACGTCTCTATGCATAATATGTAAACACTCAATTGATTTGAAGTATAACCCTGGGCGCAATATTTATTCTGCAAAATGCAACGAAATGCTTTTTCTGTATCCAAATTTGAGTAATAATAATGCAAAAAAAAAAAACACACATTTTGAAGAAAAATGTTGAATTTTTAATAGTCTTTAATAATAAATATATATCCAAATGCAAAACCTAATACATGCAAGTAATTATGACTGAAAACATCCAGCACCTAGGGAAAACACATCAATGGATAAATGTTTATAGGGCTATACAGCCATCATAGCTCTACCAAACCTGATTGTCTTTTCATGAATAAACAAACACTGTTATGTTGTCTTGATTGATACTGTGAAGCAGCTTTGATACAATCTGTATTGTGAAAAGCGCTATATAAATATATTTGACTTGACTTGATACTGGTTCACAATAGTACAGATGATAAATGGTGCATGACTCGGAGGTAAATATTTAGTATACTGTAAAATCCCTTAAACATTTATATAACTTGTTTGAAATAATTATTTTAAGGCTGCAACTTGTTACTGCACGTGGGAGTTCAAAGCAGTTTGTATTGTTAGATTTTAATACATTTCCTTTCTCATTTTCCAGGGAGTTGAGCAACTTTTCCATAAACAAAATTATGATGCTGATACAGAGGATGGAGTGATAATACCAGAGATCAATTGTCTCCATCAGACAATAATGTTACTTTGTTCAGACATATCACCTTTGAATGACTGGGATCCTGATCTTCAGACACCTGATGTATTTTATTTTAATATTATAAAATAGCAAATAATTTAATTTCTTTGGAGCTCTAGATTAAAACAAACACAGTACACAAGTACACAAGAGGTTGCAGTTTATTCTTAGTCTCTGCTGATCATGGATTAGCATACCAACAGCATATGAATGGGATATTTCACCCAAAAATAAAATTCTCACTTATTTTACTCACACTCATGCTGACCCAGCATTTTACTTTCATTCTACAGATAAATACGAATTAAGATTTTAAGGAAAGTAATCCATCTCTGCAAGTCCTAAAGATGCTTTAAAAACCACACGAGTGACCGTGATGTCCATGCGACCTCAGTGGATGAATCAATGCCTTCTGAAGTGAAACAATAGGATAAGAAAAATAAATACTAATAATGTAAACTATTAAAAATCACTTCCGACCAACTGTCATACATGGGTTACAATCCACTTGTGTTATATGGACTCACAGAGATGGATTATTTCCTTAAAAATCTTTGTAATTATGCATTTTGTATGTATATTATGAGAATAGTGTTTATTACATGTATAGTATGCAGTTAATGTTTTGTGGATTCTGGTCTTTCCTGTCACAACATAACTGCATCAAAGACTTTCACTTTGATACTTGTGTATAAGCTGTAGTGACAATAAAGAATGTAAATTTATTTGATTTTTTATTTAAATTCATGTAACTGATTTTATAAGTGTTATAATTTATGATTTAGCCAGATCAATGTGCATTGACTGCCACAGGGTTCTTGTCAGAGAAATCAGAGTCATGGATAGATGATAGCCTTTTAATGATTGCTTTGGCATCAACATAGATAGACATGTGTAAGATTTTCTAAAACAATGAAAGAAATAATAATCAGCATCACGTAAATGTTACATTGTAGATATAAATGAAGAACTCAATATAACATGAATGCATACAATACCCTTGTGAAAAAGAAGTGTGCTTAATTGTATTGAAAGTGTACTTTTTGTGTGCTTAAACTCATGAAAGTATACTTTTTGAAAAGTGTACTTGCAGATAATATAATATAATTACAATTAAAGACCACTTAAGTTTAACTTAAAGTAAGTACACTTTCATGACAATATTTATAAACACACTTAAGTGTACTTTTTAAAAATGCACTTTGTAATAATATGTAATTAAGTTTTACTTAAAGTACACTTTCATGACAATATTTATAAACACACTTAAGTGTACTTTTTAAAAATGCACTTTGTAATAATGTCTAATTAAGTTTTACTTATAGAAAGTACACTTTCGTGATCATATTTATAAACACACTTCAGTGTACTTTTTACAAATGCACTTTGTAATAATATCTAATTAAATTTAACTTAAATTAAGTACACTTTCTTCACAATAATTCTAAATAGACCTAAGTGCATGTTTTTGTCTACTTAAGTTTTAGTTAAAGAACACTTTCATGTTAATATTTCTAATCACACTTAAGTGCATGTTTTAAAAAAATCCCTTTTTAATTGTGTCTACTTAAGTTTTAAATTTTAAATAATTATGATTTAAAGTTATTAAAGTTATTAAATGAAATGTATTTTGATGAATTGACTAATATACTAAATAAAATAATAATTTTAATGGAAAACATGGAAAGTAATTCATTTTAATTTCAACTCAAGTGTGTTGTCCAAAAACAATTAGTTCATTTATTTTAAATGTGTTTAATCTAGAATATATCGACTGTGTGCATTAATGCACTTGGAATGTGTTTTTCCAATAAATTTGCAATACAGTTTAATCCAGGACAACTTATTGTTGACATTTTTGTCAGTTTTCTACATAACATATGACAATAAAATGTAATTTATGAGAGGAGTCTTAGCATAACAGTAATGTGTGGTACTTTACATATGTGAGAAAGTCAATTAAACACATTTAATTGCAATCTACACTAAACAAAAATATTGACTTTTAGTTGGTTGAAAGAGTAGCGTTTTGTGAACTTACAGAGTATAACAACACAAAGAGTTAGAACAACTTCAACTTAAACAGAAAAGTTGAAATAAAAATATACTGTATATGAACACGGTGTTTAATGCGCATGCGCCAGACGTCATGATGACGCACTACTTCCCTAGAGTTTGAAAAATGCGCTGTTGTGTTTCTGCAATAACGAACGAACCAACGTCGGATACCTTTACTCCCTGTATGACATGTATAGTGGTTGTCAACACTGATCTATATGACGATAGTGGTTGTCAACAACATAGCCTCTGAACATCATAAACAAAACAATGGCCAACACAAACTGTTCTGGAAAATGCACTTTCTAACGCATGATTTCGCATTTTATAATGTATAGAGAGAACAGTTACCAAATCGCATAGCTTGAGCACCTAGCATGGCAACATTAATGTCCGAGTGATTCGACGTGTACCGCGTATGTACACGCCGTCAAATGTCCGAGCGAAACAAAACAAAATGTAGATCTACATCTGGGGAGCGATATTTATTTTTTCCTAGGATGGTATACGGGTAGGTTGGGGTTGAGGTAGGTCATATGCTATATATATATATACACTGTGTATAATATATATATATACATATATATATATATATATATATATATATATATATATATGAAGAGTTCAGATGCAAAAGCCTCTAAATGCCATTTGAAATTTTCATCTTTAATGATGATTTTTATCAAACTTGTATATTTAAGTTCAGTAATTTCACTTAAATAACAATTAATAGGTAATTATCATTGCCATTTAAGTGAAATTACTGAACTTAAATATAAAAGTTTGATAAAAATCATCATTAAAGAAGAAAATTTCAAATGGCATTTAGAGGCTTTTGCATCTGAACTCTTCATATATATATATATATATATATATATATATATATATATACAATAATAACGTTAAGTCAACGGTATTCATAAACACGCTGAAAAGAGATTATGCGTGTTGATAGCATGCCAAAAATACGTGATACGTGTCATACATACGCAATTTCATGAGATCAGTCTGAGCATGGATGTTGTTGTGACTTAACGTTCCCTTCAAAATGATGCAAATACTGAGAAATGTAATATTTAAACCCCTTCTCTCTTGCTCTGGGGAGCTGGAGGAAAATCATTAGCCAGTCGATGAACATAATCGACTGTAATATTCGGCGAATGTTCAAGACATCTGGAGAAACATACATCCTCTACGTCGTCCATCAGGCTAACCGGAAACTAGACACCCCATATCGGTTTCGCAGCCGGAACTAGCATATGCTAACGTGCACATAGTCCATCGCGATGCATGAGGAAATGAAAACAAGAGAACAAAAGGAGCGCCACGTTTGGCTGTTTGCAGATGAGATGTTATACTGCAAATAATTAGTCAAGTAAGTATATCTTGATGCTTTCCTTATTGATTTTTTTTTTCACCGCAGTTGATATTGCGATGAGTGCTTTTTAATCGCAGATAGTAGCATTGCTATACGCAATGTAGATTCGGGAGCTAAATTGATCATGTTTCCAATAATTTATGTGTGACGCTGATGAGGTAATTCATCACATCACACATTCATCAACAGTTAGCAGTCAAAAGTTTACGTACACCTTGCAGAATAAACTGCTTCATCAGGGTAGTACTATAAACAAAAAGACAACATATACATTTTTGTGTTCCCTCTTATTGCTAAAATTACTAACATTTTGCAGATACTGCAAGGTGTATGTAAAACTTTAAAGGGAAAATATCTATCACTTTCATTCATTTGAGCCAAATTTAATAATGGACTGGATCTGTTTTATAAACAATTTTTTTTTTTACTTTTTTTTTCTCAAGGTATTTTTTCCTGACTTTCCTGCCTCTTTGGAACAAATCCATTCACATTTACTTTGGAGAGCACCGGGACATTGACATAAACAGGACTTTCCAACTACTTCAAAACATTTTATTTTATTTTTATTTTTTAGACAAAATTATATTCACTGTAATGCTGAAGTAAGCTTGTCCTCTTTAATGTTGGTGCTACGAAAAGGTTTAAGAGCTAAAATTAACCAGGTTTGTTAACACTTTAATTAGGTTTCATTTGTTAATGTTAGTTTATGTATTAGCAAAACATGATCTAAAAAAATGAGCATTTTTTACAGTATTTATTAATCTTTTTTAAGATTAGTTCATTCAAATATAGTTTGTTAAAGTTAGAACAATTTATAGTTATTGTTCATACAAGTTCACAGTGCATTATAATTTTTTAGTACACAACTTTTGAATATAATAATGCATTATTAAATGTTGAAATTAACATTAACTAAGGCTAACAAATGCTTCAAGTATTATTCATTCTTAGTTCATGTTAACTGAAGGAGTTAACTAATAATACCTTTTTCATTACCCGTTTGAATCTTAGTGTTCACATTTTGCAACATCACATTTTGTTTGTATTAATTCATGGGTTGTGTATTTGATGTAATGTGTGTTTGCTTCTAAAATTATGTTTGTACTGGTAATCCCTAGGTTATGGAGACCAAATTACCCCAACAGTATAGTAATACCAGTAATTTACATGGAAACAATCTTATAAATCATACAGAATATGTTTTCTGAAAATGTCTAAAATTCTGTCATCATATACTCACCCTAACTTACATTTAAGTGATCTTATGAATCACTGACAACTCTTAAATAACTGGTTTGTAAATAATGCTATACTTCATTAAGAAATGATTAATTGATCATTAACAAAGTATGAAACTACAATTATTAAACACATTATAGATATGCTTATAAATCAAGAAAAAAACATTTATTGCTGTATTTAGAAACTTATTATTAATGTCTATTAATGCTTTAAATGATTAACTGTTAACTCATGCTTATAATGAATAATAGTGTGCAGTTAAGTGTTACCTTTCTTTCTTCTGCTGAACACAACGAAGATATTTTGAAAAATGTCAGTAACCAAACAGTTAACTGGTCCCATTGACTTCCATAGTAGGAAACAAAATACCATGGAAGTCATTGGGACCAGTTAACTATTTGGTTACTGACATTTTTCAAAATATCTTCATTGTGTTCAGCAGAAGAAAAATTCATACAGGTTTGAAACAACTTGAAGGTGCGTATAATGACAGAATTTTCATTTTAAGTGTTGTAACCGTTTGTTTCTTGGGTTTTTTCTTGTGCATCAACAGAAAGGTCTTTATGTATTTATTTTAGAGATTGTTTTGTCAGTAAATATAGAGGGTTTTAAATTGAATTTGTGTTGATTGTAACTATATAGGTTATTAAGACTTTTTTTGTCCAAATTTGAAATAAATTGCAACTATATTTTTTTTAATTAAAAAAATGTATTTAATGTAATAAACAAGTACACTATTATATAATTAAAGTATGTTTTTGTTGACATTATTTGCTTGTCAGTATATTTGGAAGTACACTTTTACCATATTTCAAAAAAAAACTCTTAATATCAACTAATAGCATTTAATTTGAGCTTAATCTGTGATACATTTGAAATCAATTACACATAATATGCATCAAGTTTGTCGAAAACATTACACTTAATTCACACTTAAGTGTATTGTTGACTGACATTAAAGTATATTTTAGTTCACATTAATTGCGTCATTATATTGTGTAGTGCACTTTAACTGTATTTTAAATACACTGGAAGCAATTGTGAGAGTGTATGTAAAGTTGTATTAAAGTACCAATTATGTTGTTCCAAAAAATCACTCTTAATGGCAACTTATTACACTTTATTTCAACTTAATATGTGATATATTTGAAATAAATTACACTTAATGTGCATTCAGTGCCCCGAAAAAATTGTATTTAATTCACACTTAAGTGTATTGTTGACTGACTTCAAAGTATATTTTTAATCACATTAATTGTGTGTCATCATATTGTTTAGTGCACTTTAACTATAATTTAAATACACTAGAAGCAATTATGAAAGTATATATAAAGTTGTATTAAAGTACCAATTAAGTTGTTCCAAAAAATCACACTTGATTGCAACTTATTACACTTTATTTCAACTTAATATGTGATATATTTGAAATAAATTACACTTAATGTGCATTCAGTACCCCGAAAAAATTGTTTTTAAATCGCACTTAAAGGGTTAGTTCACCCAAAAATGAAAATTAAGTCATTAATTACTCACCCCCATGCTGTACCAACCCCGTAAGACCTTCGTTCATCTTCGGAACACAAATAAAGATATTTTTGATTGAATCTGAGGGCTGGATCACTTTTCCATAGACAGCCTGAGGGACTGCCTCTTGACGGCCCAGAAAGTCATTAAAATAAAAGGCTTAAATATTTCATGTGCCTACAGTGGCTCAACTATAACTTTATCAAGCGACGAGACTACTTTTTGTGCGAAAAAAAAAAACGTAAATAACGACTTTATTCGACTTTCCATTACTTCCTTATGGGCGCATGCGCGAGAACTGAGACGAGACCGTTCTTCTTCGACTACTTTTTGTTACCGGCTGCTCACCGCTTAGGAGTTTTACCGCCCCCTACCGTATAAGATGACGTACTGCTTGTAAACAGAACGTTTTGCGCCTCCGGCTATATCAGTACGTCATCTTATACGGTAGGGGGCGGTAAAACTCCTAAGCGGTGAGCAGCCGGTAACAAAAAGTAGTCGAAGAAGAACGGTCTCGTCTCAGTTCTCGCGCATGCGCCCATAAGGAAGTAATGGAAAGTCGAATAAAGTCGTTATTTACGTTTTTTTTTTCGCACAAAAAGTAGTCTCGTCGCTTGATAAAGTTATAGTTGAGCCACTGTAGGCACATGTGAATCCGGGGGGACGAAGGAGCCTGGCAGAACTGGTGGACTGAGGGGCCATGGTGGAGCTGAGGGAGGTAGGAAGAGAGGAGAAAGGGAGGAAGGGAGGAAGGGGGAGCAGATGGGATGAAGGGCCGAAGAAGTGTCCATATAGAGGAGGTTGGAGGCAAAGACCGGGGATCCATAGACCAGGCTGGTTTCAGAGAGTAGCAGCAGAAGTTAAATTCAGATAAAATTAAAAAACAAACATAACTTAATATCACTAAAATTAAATAGAAAGCTGCACTTACAGACGCTCACATCCACACAAGTAAACAACACTGAAGTCTTCACTTCCAGGTCAAGAAGCTGTCAATCAAAAACTCAGTAGCCAATGAGAATACACTGCTACTAGCCCCACCCCCACGAGAGATGTGTGTCAGAACAGCGAACAAAAACTCTGAAAGTGTAAACGAAAACTTCAGAAGCGTAAAAGAAAACTTCAGAAGCAAAAGAAAACTTCAGAAGCGTAAATGAAAACTCTGGAAGTGCATTTGTAAGTTTAGATCAGTAAAAGAAATATGAGGAATAGTTAGCAAAACATGCAGTGTATTAAAAACAAATTTAAAAAAATTGCTTGCGATTCACTCGTTTTCAGTTTCAAAGATATTTTATTCAGTTTCAATTTATATTTTCATTATTTTCTTGAAAAGTTACGTTCATTTTTATCGGCACAAAAATAATTCCATTTAAATACAGTATATAGCAGGGCTATTCAATAGACCTTTTTCACAAAAACCGGAAATACGTAATCGTTGTGGAAACAGAGTTCCCGTCAACTGTCGACACATTAGAAAAACCTACTCTGGGAGGAGAAAATTGATCAGAGAGTCTTCAAAACTTCGAAAAAATGTAAACTTGTCATGGTCCAGTTGTTGATGACTTTGTAAAATGCTGTGGTGATGCTTGTCTGGAGCTGATGTATCTAAGACCAAAGATATGACTATACTATTTCAGAACTGAAGCTCATTCTTCCCAATACACGTTCATTAAAGGTAAGAAGGTGGAGTGTGTGGCAAGTTATTCATATTTAGGGAGTATTATTTACAATAAACTGCATTTTGATGTGAATACCAGAAAGAAGTCTGTCAGTTTTATTCAACAGTTATCCTGAATTTTTTGCACTGCTGTTGCTATAGAACGATCAAAGATGAAGAAAAATTATACAAATATTAATTTATCCCTTGTACACTCAGATTGTTAAATACTCAGAATGGTATATATTAATATTTTAAATTTATATGTAGCCCACTGTTGTGTGTTCTTATTTATTTTGTTTTATATTGTGGTGTATATTTTTATGTGCTTATTCCGCTGGATACAAATATCCTAATAAAGTTGAACATGAACTAACGTTACTTAAAAAATACACAAAACATAAAAAATAAACAAACAATGTCGGCTTATTAGTGAATGAATGGTGACATGAGAAGTACAGAAGATCACAGGATCAATAACATCCCGCCAGATTGCCTGAATCCAGTTCCTTCGAACTTCATCGACAGGGAACTGACGAGGGAAGAAATGAAAACGACAGGTATGGCTGCTTTTGGGAATAACCAAAAAGATCGGTACGCAACAACTCTCACTAGTTGCCTTCGGCGCTATCTGTTATGAATGGAGCGGAAGAAGATTACCACGACAATTGCGTATTTCCGGTCACAAATACGGAAGTTGTGAGAAAGGTCTATAGGCGGCCCGCAGGCCACATGCGGCCCGAAAGCAATGTCCAAATGGCCCAGCCCGTGGTTCCGTCAAAAACGCACCCCCCCTACATAAATTCATAAAGTAGTACAGACCACGTTGCCCGTAAAACGCAAACAATACAGAGATTATTTTCAATATGTCTTTCTCAACACTGAAACGTAAAATTGCCAATGAAAACCGTCAGTTTAACCCTGCTTGGACTGAAAAATACTTGTTTATTTTACCGCCACACCCAAACGCCAAACCGATGTGTTTAATTTGTAATGAGTGCGTTGCCGTACTTAAAGATTACAATGTGCGGAGGCACCACGTTGAGAAACACCAGACTTTCCGCACAAATTTTCCCGAGGGATCTCAAGAGAGGGCTGCAAAAGTGCAGAGTTTGATTGCATCTTACAACCGGAGCAGTTCTACCATGGTGCGGTCATTCACAGCCCAAGAGAGAGCCACCGCAGCATCACTTCGTGTGTCCTGGATATTGGCAAATAAGAAAAGGCCATTCACAGACTCGGAAACTGTGAAGGACTGTATGCTTGCCGTCGTGGATGAGGTGATAAATGACGATAAAATTAAAACGAGCGTGGCATCTGCTATTAAAAACGTACCACTGTCAGATACTTCCAACATTCGTAGGGTTGAAATTCTTGCTGCAGATGTGTATGAAACGCTGTTAGGAGACCTGATGAAAGCTGATACTATGTCCATAGCAGTAGATGAGTCCACAGACAAAACTGATACTGCTCAGCTGTGCATATATGTCCGTTTTTTTGACAGCAAATGCTTCCGAGAGGAGCTGCTCGGCCTACTGCCGTTAGAAGGACACACAACGGGCGAAATAGTCTTTGGGAAAATTTCCGCTTTTTTTAAAGACAATGGTCTGGATATGACCCGTGTGTGCATGCTTGTGACAGATGGGGCTCCATCCATGACAGGGAAAGTGAACGGTTTGGCAGCGCGTTGGTCCACTGTTGCACCTCAGTTGATCTCCTTACACTGCATTGTCCATCAGGCGGTGTTATGCACAAAATTAAGCGGGGCACTCAAAACGACAATGGACAGTGTGATGGCTATAATTAATTTTATTCGCTCCACATCAAGCCTCCAACACCGCTTATTCCGCATGCTGCTGTCAGAAATGTCTGCTGAGCACCACGACCTGCTTTTGCATAATGACGTGAGGTGGCTGTCTAAAGGCAAAGCACTCGAACGCTTCTGTGGTCTCAGAGAGGAGATCGTAACTTTCCTCCGCAGCAGCAAGCAAAAGAAGGCAGAAGCACACTTGAGTCACATACTAGATGACAACTTCATGGCCGATGTTTGCTTTCTGAGCGACATATTCAAACACCTGAATGATCTAAATTTGGCACTACAAGGCAGAGACAAAACTGTCATTGACCTTGTGGAACAGATGCGCGCATTCCAAGTTAAACTGGACCTTTTTGCAACTGATTTGAGCACAGGCCGAATGCTGCATTTTCCGACACTCCGCACGCGCATCTCATCCCCCGCACAAATTACGGATGTAATGACAGATTTCATTGCGAAGTTGAAAAATAACTTTGCTGGTCGATTGGATGGACTTGTTCTGCCCACAGAGGTGGCCGTTTTTGTCAGAGACCCGTTCACTGTTGCTATAGAAGGGGACTTATCCACCAGAGCAAAGGAAGTGGTTCCTTCCATTGACGAGGGACAATTTGTACTTGAACTTGCTGACATGCAGTCATCTGTTACCATGGCATGGCATAGGAGCTTCGTACTAACGGACATGCAGTGTTTTGGACTAATATCAACGTACATCAGTTCCCTAACATTAAGAAAGTAGCGATCGTCATGCTCAGTATGTTTGGATCAACATACACATGTGAGTCAAGTTTTTCACACATGAACTCCATAAAAAGCAACTCTCGTTGTTCCCTTACTGACCGTACTCTCCACCAATGCCTTCGGATTGCATTGACAACTTACGAGCCTAAAGTCACTGCTCTCATTCAAAACAAAAAATGTCACTTCTCCCACTAAGTCAGCAGGTTAACTGTAGCCTGCATCAATATAATGTGGGATGTGTAGCAAAGGCATACCTAATATCAAATGTTTTGATTTTATATGTTCCTGCAAAATGTGCAGTAGTAAAGCTTTTTTTACATGTGTCAGTTAGTATAGTTGTGAATACCATGCACTTTTTATTTTATGCACTTTAAGATGTTCCTGGGTCAAATGTGATCGAGATGTTTATTTTGTTTCAAAAGGAAACGTAATGTTATTGCTAATGTGAAT
This sequence comes from Pimephales promelas, assembly GCF_988280905.1. Lineage (NCBI taxonomy): Eukaryota > Metazoa > Chordata > Actinopteri > Cypriniformes > Leuciscidae > Pimephales > Pimephales promelas. Next base: position 9,712,665 of record NC_142775.1, read on the forward strand.
AGCCTACTACTGTGCACTATTTTGTTTTTATTACTTTATGATCAGATAGGTCAGATATGTAGGTATGTGTAGGCAAGAGGTGCCTAGGTTATTTTTTATTTTTATTTTTCATTTGTAAGCGGAAAAAGTTTCTGAAAAGACCTCAGATTCTGTTCAGGTCTTTCATTGTTTTTATGCACATTTTGCTGTGCAAACTGACCAAAGTTAAAAGAGAAACAATGAATAAACCTTACATGTTTTTCAACAAATTTGTTTGTGTTAGTTTAAAAAAAAATTCATTACGAGCTGCTTCGCCATTGAAATAACTGGCCCAGTTAACCTTCTTGGTTTGAAAATCTGGCCCAACTGAATTTGTAATTGAATAGCCCTGGTATATAGTATGTTTTGTCAAAAATAAACTAATCAACTGTTATAGAGTTTGTTCCAATGCAAGCTAGGTTATATCAAAATAATGAATCCTTAACTTTGAAATATGTATGATAAAATTTATTCGCCTACTTCAAAAAAAAAAAAACTTTATAAGAGATTTATGAAAAAAAAAATTCTTTTCAAGATGTTTCCAACTGTAACTTTGAACCAATTCTATAGAATGGCCCATATAACGTAATAACGTAATTCAACAGGATTTGTTTCCAAGTATGACTAAAAATGTACTTTTGACTTGAATTTTTTTTAATTGCAAACTTTTATTTTGGATGCGATTAATCGCATTAATCGCGATTAATATATATATATATATATATATATATATATATATTTGTATATTTAATTTTTTTTTATTATATAAATATTACAATTAATCGCATTAATCGAGATTAATCGCATCCAAAATAAAGTTTGTGTTTACATGATATATGTGTGTGCTGTGGATAATTATTTTGTGTATATACAGTATATATATTTGTATATTTAAGATTTGTTTTTTTTATTATATAGATATTATATTATATCATATTATAATATTGTATATATAAATACATAAACTATATATAAATATTTTATGTATGAATAACACATTTTCTTAAATATACACATTGAAAAGTTAAAGACAAAAATACCCCTAGAGTCTGCGGAGAGCAGCGGCGGAATATGACTCAATGTTGGACAACATGGTTAACAACTTGGAATGGAATGGAAACGGATTTGAGTATGGATAGTAAGACTAGTTCAACATCTGCAGTTAGTAAGTCGCAGTGCAGTAAAGTCTCGGGCTGAACTCCAAGTTTGTGTCTGTGGCTGGAGCAAGGCGACAACGATTAGGGGTTTGAAGGTTCATCAAGGGAAAATTAAATGCTTGAGGGAGAAGAGACAAGGGCCTCGCATTGATCAGTACTTCTTACGAAGTCAGTCAAGTCAGTCGAATGAAATCCAACAACAGGAAGCAAACCACAGCTCGCAGGATATCAGCACCCCTGTCATTGATGAGAGGAGGGCTTGCAAAGTTAGTGATGAACATATTCATACTTGTGAATCCGGTCAGACTAACCAGCATAAGAGAAAAAAGAACCTCAACGGGCATAGGCCTGGAGTTAGATGGCCAAGAGCTTGTGAGAAAGCTGCATGGGACACGGTAAGCACAGATCTATGCTTCGCATTCGAAAGATTACTTGGTACAGTTGAAAAGAAGCTAGATAAATTTGGGGACATCATTTACGCATATGGAAGTGAGAGGTTTGGTGTGGAAAAAAGGAAGGAGAAAGTACAAACTACTCCTGGAATGTCTAGACAGCAGCAGAAAATTGAAGGGTTAGTTAGAGAAAGGAGACAGCTGAAGAAGCAATGGAAAAGAGCAGAACAAAGTCAGAAGGAGGGACTCAATCTCTTACAAAGGGCCATAAAAGATAAGCTGGCAACATTACGCAGAGCTGAGCACCTACGGAAACGCTACAAAAAGAAGGACCGTGCGAGGGCTAATTTCTACAAAGACCCATTTAAATACGTAAAGAAGTAATTCACCAGTGAGAAGAATGGCACTCTAAAAGCATCTAGGTTTGAGCTAGAGAGATATTTGGAGGACACGCATACAGATGCAAAAAGGCATGAGCCTATGTCAATTCCATCAGACATACCACCTATCAACCCACCAGAATGCCAAATGGAGGTCTGTGCACCTAAGTGGAAAAAGGTAGAGCAGGCTGTGAGAAAGGCAAGGGCTTCATCATCTCCAGGGCCTAACGGAGTTCCGTACAGAGTATACAAGAATGCTTCAGGAGTTCTGCGAATTCTGTGGAAATTGATAAAAGTGGCATGGAAAAAAACAGGTTGTACCTAGAGCATGGCGCAGAGCAGGTGGAGTCTTTTTACCTAAAGAAAAAGATGCTACAAGCATCAGTCAGTTTCATCCTATTTCACTATTAAACGTTAAGGGTAAGATTTTCTTCAGCATTATTGCCCAGAGATTGTCCACCTACCTAATGAAGAATGGCTTCATTGACACTTCAGTTCAAAAAGAGGCATTCTAGGCTTTTCAGGATGTTTAGAACACATCAATGTTATCTGGCAACAAATTCAGGCAGCTAAAAAGGAGAGGAAGGAGCTTCATGTGACTGGATTTGGCTAATGCATATGGTTCAGTGCCACATGAGCTTCTTTGGACCGCATTTGATTTTTTCCGAGTACCAATGTCAATAACAAATTTAGTGAAAGCCTATTTTGAAGATTTGCAATTTAGTTTCTCAACTCCAAAATTCAGCACTGCATGGCAATGCTTAGAGCAGTGTTTCCCAAACCTGTTCCTGGCAGCACACCAACACTGCGCGTATTCTTTGTCTCCCTTATCAAACACACCTGATTCAACTCATCAGCTCATAATTAGATGGGTTAATGAGCTGATGAGTTGAATCAGGTGTGTTTGATTAGGGAGACAAAGAATACACGCAGTGTTGGTGTGCCGCCAGGAACAGGGTTGGGAAACACTAGCTTAGATGTTGGAATAATGGCAGGATGCACCATTTGTCCTCTGGCTTTTACCATGGCAATGGAAGTAATCATTAGGGCATCAAGATGGGTAGTTGGAGGGGAGCGCTTGGATTCAGGAATGCGACTACTACCAATCAGAGCATACATGGATGACATGACAACCATGACTACAACAGTAGCATGCACTAATCGGTTATTGGGGAGGTTAACAGATAATATTGAATGGGCACGAATTAAAGCCCTCTAAATCAAGGACCATCGCGATAGTTAAAGGAAAGGTAGTAGATAAATCATTCTTCAATAATGGTTAGGCAATACCAACAGTTTCTGGGAAGCCAATGAAGAGTCTTGGGAGATGGTACGATGGGGATCTGAAGCACACTGTCCGAGTGGGACAAGTTAGACGACAAGCAGTGGAAGGGTTGAAGAGCATAAACAGCTGTGCTCTACCTGGCAAACTAAAACTCTGGTGCTTTTAGTTTGGTCTATTGCCGAGATTGCTGTGGCCACTGACCGTGTACAACGTTTCTTTGACAACAGTAGACAAGCTGGAAGCGTTGATAAGTTCATACATCAGGAAATGGTTGGGAGTTCCATGCTGCCTCTGCAGAGTGGGACTTTATAGTAAAGGAATATTGCAGCTGCCAGTCTCTGCTTTAACCGAGGAGTTTAAATGTGTTTAAATATCAGACTGATATTTAGTATGGGTTTTGTGGCCTTATTTCAGAAACTTTTTTTCTCAATAACCATGCATAAACAATATTCTCTAAAAAATACAAACATGTACATACATGTTGCTCACATATTGGTAGCCCTGTTTGTGCTAAATGGAATGCAATTTCACCTGTACCAATAAGCAACTGAAAAAAAGCACAAATGTCGGGTCATTTCAAAACATCTCAAGGCCCCAACGCCTGTGATGAGACGACTCAACGCCTGCGATATGTTATGGCGCCGTTTGATTCATAAACAATATTTATATTTAATATTTATATTTAAACAATATGAATGTAAGTCAGAGGAGAACTGGCCCCCGACTGAGCCTGGGTTCTCCCAAGGTTTTTTCTCCATCCAATCTGATGGAGTTTGGTTCCTTGCCACTGTCGCCTTGCTTTTGGCTTGCTTTGAGCTTGCTCAGTTGGGGTTATTTAGTGTTTAGCAATGTTGTTGATCTGTGTTGTGCTACTTTCATGTTATCACTGTGAAGCTGCTTTGATACAATCTGTATTGTGAAAAGCGCTATATAAATAAATGTGACTTGACTTGACCCCAAAAACACCTTAGACCCCAGAGGGTTAAACCTTGTATTTCTTGTGTTTCTCTTTCCTTCAGTGATTCTGCTTGTTAACTGCAGGTGCTCATGACTAATGATCAAACATCCTTTTATTGATGATTAATTAACTTAACTATACAATTATTATTCAATTATCATTCAATTAACTCATTCCGTTAATGTTCTGTTTAAGTCATTCAAGCCACTTCAAGTTTCATTATTATTTGATTTCAGTGAACTTAATTTAATTGACTATATATTAATATATTACTATATATTATACTGTTAGGTTTTTCAAGCTGAACAATAACTTTATTCTAGAGCTGTAAAGCCAAAACAATCTGTGTTACTGTAATTTCCTATTATCACTGCAAAGCTGCTTTGAAATAATCTATATTTTTAAAAGTGCTATATAAATGAAGGTGAATTGACTTGATTAATTACAGACTGATCTGATCTTTCAAAAATACAAAAGGCAGTATCCTCACAAGTGTGTTCCTTGGTATCTATGAGGATTGGAATTGGTATCTATGAGGATTTTCAGCCAGGATTTAGAGCGTACCATAGTACTGAGGCTGCTCCCATTAGTTACAAATGATTTGCTCTTATCATCTTGATGGTGGTTGTATCTCTCTATTAGTGTTACTGGATCATAGTGCTGCATTTTAAACTATCGAACACTCATAAAATAAGTTGGCATTAGTGGAATTGCATTGGCATGGTTTAAATCTTACTTATCCGTTACTAATTTGGCGGCATGGCGTTAGTTTTAGAAGCATGGCGTTAGTTTTCACTGTTACGCTGATGATACTCAGCTCTTTATTTCTTTGCATCCAAATAAAACATACCAATTTTCAAAATGCAAAGTTGATATAAAAAAAATGGTAGTTGACCAGTAATTTCCTTTCCACTAACATGATGCTATTTTCAAATATCACTATTTTGTCTATTGAGTGTATTGTAATTTGTTAAAATGCTTTAATATTTAAAAAAAAAAATAACATTATTTTTCACATACTGTATATCATTGTAGATTTCTACAAAGCCCCTCCTTCCGAAAAGCATAGTTTGCTCTGATTGGCCAGTTGACCCAGTGCATTGGGATTGGCCGAACATCTCAAGCATTGTGTTGAAAATGAAACACCATTTACCTATGGAGCAAATTATGTGCCATAATTAAACAAACAAATCCAGCATTTTGCAAACAAAATTTGATCTGCTTTGCAAAGGAAAACTCGACTCGCAAACAAACTCGATCTGCGAAAAATTCGACTCGCAAACAAACAGAAAGCAATTTGCAAAAACAAAGGTAAATTTGAGTGAAAATGCAGTGGAGTAACCAATATTGTGTTTATCAAATATAAATAAATTTTTATCAATTTTGAGATTGCATAGATGAAGATGCGTGAAAAGCTTGCTCAAGTACTGAGGAGCTAAACCATTTAGAGCTTTGCAAGTAATTAGGAAGATTTTAAAATGTTTGCAATGTTTAATCAGGAGCCAATGCAGTGTTGACAGAACTG